>NC_044563.1:18937511-19260335 GCF_007565055.1 Rhinopithecus roxellana | reverse complement strand
GTTTTTTTGTTTTTTGTTTTTTGTTGTTTTTTTTTTTTGAGACGGAGTCTTGCTGTGTCGCCCAGGCTGGAGTGCAGTGGCGCGATCTCGGCTCACTGCAAGCTCCGCCTTCCGGGCCCACACCATTCTCCTGCCTCAGCCTCCCAAGTAGCTGGGACCACAGGCGCCTGCCACCGCGCCTGGCTAATTTTTTGTATTTTTAGTAGAGACGGGGTTTCACTGTGTTAGCCAGGATGGTCTCGATCTCCTGACCTTGTGATCCCCCAGCCTCAGCCTCCCAAAGTGCTGGGATTACAGGCATGAGCCACCGCGCCCGGCCTGTTTTCCTTTTCTGTTTGCCAAATAAGAAAAGCATGTTTTATATTGCATGTATAATAAACCAATAGATTTATAATCATAATCTTAGTTTATGGGATGTTATAATTTATATACATTAATAAAAGTATACATTAATCATATATTGATTAGAGAGTTTAAAATTGCAGATCATGTCAAGTGTGTTAGAATGTGAAGGAACCAATGCCTGTTATGTTCTGGAAGCATAATATGAGTTTTTACTTATGAATCTAAAAATTATCCCAGCAGACATACTAGTAGATAAATATGCTCAGGAAAGTATCTAGTCTACTGTCATTTAAATAGATTTATAAAACTGTGACTGTGAAATCTAATATTATAGAGTTTTTTGTTATTATGGACTTTTATCTTTTGGAAATGTCTTGTTGTTAGAAATCTATGATAAATTATTGTTTTTTAGAAAAATGTTAGCAGTTTACATTTAGTATTTAACAGTTTACATTGAAAGTCTAGTAATGGTATCTTTCAGTTTCTTTTTTTTTTTTTTTTTTTTTTTTTTTTTTACTTTCATTATTTTTTTCCTCTGATACTTTTTTTTTTTTTTTTTTTTTTTTTTTATTATACTTTAAGTTCTAGGGTACATGTGCATAACGTGCAGGTTTGTTACATATGTATACTTATGCCATGTTGGTGTGCTGCACCCATCAACTCGTCAGCACCCATCAATTCATCATTTATATCATGTATAACTCCCCAATGCAATCCCTCCCTCCTCCCCCCTCCCCCCTCCCCATGATAGGCCCCAGTGCGTGATGTTCCCCTTCCCGAGTCCAAGTGATCTCATTGTTCAGTTCCCACCTATGAGTGAGAACATGCGGTGTTTGGTTTTCTCTTCTTGTGATAGTTTGCTAAGAATGATGGTTTCCAGCTGCATCCATGTCCCTACAAAGGACGCAAACTCATCCTTTTTTATGGCTGCATAGTATTCCATGGTGTATATGTGCCACATTTTCTTAATCCAGTCTGTCACAGATGGACATTTGGGTTGATTCCAAGTCTTTGCTATTGTGAATAGTGCCGCAATAAACATACGTGTGCATGTGTCTTTATAGTAGAATAATTTATAATCCTTTGGGTATATACCCAGTAGTGGGATGGCTGGGTCATATGGTACATCTAGTTCTAGATCCTTGAGGAATTGCCATACTGTTTTCCATAATGGTTGAACTAGTTTACAATCCCACCAACAGTGTAAAAGTGTTCCTATTTCTCCACATCCTCTCCAACACCTGTTGTTTCCTGACTTCTTAATGATTGCCATTCTAACTGGTGTGAGATGGTATCTCATTGTGGTTTTGATTTGCATTTCTCTGATGGCGAGTGACGATGAGCATTTTTTCATGTGTCTGTTGGCTGTATGAATATCTTCTTTTGAGAAATGTCTGTTCATATCCTTTCCCCACTTTTTGATGGGGTTGTTTGTTTTTTTCTCGTATATTTGTTTGAGTTCTTTGTAGATTCTGGATATTAGCCCTTTGTCAGATGAGTAGGTTGCAAAAATTTTCTCCCATTCTGTAGGTTGCCTATTCACTCTGATGGTAGTTTCTTTTGCTGTGCAAAAGCTCTTTAGTTTAATTAGATCCCATTTGTCAATTTTTGCTTTTGCTGCCGTTGCTTTTGGTGTTTTAGACATGAAGTCCTTGCCCATGCCTATGTCCTGAATGGTACTACCTAGATTTTCTTCTAGGGTTTTTATGGTATTAGGTCTAACATTTAAGTCTCTAATCCATCTTGAATTAATCTTCGTATAAGGGGTAAGGAAAGGATCCAGTTTCAGCTTTCTACTTATGGCTAGCCAATTTTCCCAGCACCATTTATTAAATAGGGAATCCTTTCCCCATTTCTTGTTTCTCTCAGGTTTGTCAAAGATCAGATGGCTGTAGATGTGCGGTATTATTTCTGAGGACTCTGTTCTGTTCCATTGGTCTATAGCTCTGTTTTGGTACCAGTACCATGCTGTTTTGGTTACTGTAGCCCTGTAGTATAGTTTGAAGTCAGGTAGCGTGACGCCTCCAGCTTTGTCCTTTTGACTTAGGATTGTCTTGGCAATGCGGGCTCTTTTTTGGTTCCATATGAACTTTAAAGCAGTTTTTTCCAATTCTGTGAAGAAACTCATTGGTAGCTTGATGGGGATGGCATTGAATCTATAAATAACCTTGGGGAGTATGGC
This sequence comes from Rhinopithecus roxellana, assembly GCF_007565055.1. NCBI lineage: Eukaryota > Metazoa > Chordata > Mammalia > Primates > Cercopithecidae > Rhinopithecus > Rhinopithecus roxellana. The sequence goes on along the minus strand of NC_044563.1, from coordinate 19,257,808 downwards.
CATTTTCACGATATTGATTCTTCCTATCCATGAGCATGGTATGTTCTTCCATTTGTTTGTGTCCTCTTTGATTTCACTGAGCAGTGGTTTGTAGTTCTCCTTGAAGAGGTCCTTTACATCCCTTGTAAGCTGGATTCCTAGGTATTTTATTCTCTTTGAAGCAATTGTGAATGGAAGTTCATTCCTGATTTGGCTCTCTGCTTGTCTGTTACTGGTGTATAAGAATGCTTGTGATTTTTGCACATTAATTTTGTATCCTGAGACTTTGCTGAAGTTGCTTATCAGCTTAAGGAGATTTTGGGCTGAGACGATGGGGTTTTCTAAATATACAATCATGTCATCTGCAAACAGGGACAATTTGACTTCTTCTTTTCCTAACTGGATACCCTTGATTTCTTTCTCTTGCCTGATTGCCCTAGCCAGAACTTCCAACACTATGTTGAATAGGAGTGGTGAGAGAGGGCATCCCTGTCTTGTGCCAGTTTTCAAAGGGAATTTTTCCAGTTTTTGCCCATTCAGTATGATATTAGCTGTGGGTTTGTCATAAATAGCTCTTATTATTTTGAGATACGTTCCATCAATACCGAATTTATTGAGCGTTTTTAGCATGAAGGGCTGTTGAATTTTGTCAAAAGCCTTTTCTGCATCTATTGAGACAATCATGTGGTTCTTGTCTTTGGTTCTGTTTATATGCTGGATTACGTTTATTGATTTGCGAATGTTGAACCAGCCTTGCATCCCAGGGATGAAGCCCACTTGATCATGGTGGATAAGCTTTTTGATGTGCTGCTGAATCCGGTTTGCCAGTATTTTATTGAGGATTTTTGCATCAATGTTCATCAGGGATATTGGTCTAAAATTCTCTTTTTTTGTTGTGTCTCTGCCAGGCTTTGGTATCAGGATGATGTTGGCCTCATAAAATGAGTTAGGGAGGATTCCCTCTTTTTCTATTGATTGGAATAGTTTCAGAAGGAATGGTACCAGCTCCTCCTTGTACCTCTGGTAGAATTCAGCTGTGAATCCATCTGGTCCTGGACTTTTTTTGGTGGGTAGGCTATTAATTGTTGCCTCAATTTCAGAGCCTGCTATTGGTCTATTCAGGGATTCAACTTCTTCCTGGTTTAGCCTTGGGAGAGTGTAAGTGTCCAGGAAATTATCCATTTCTTCTAGATTTTCTAGTTGATTTGCGTAGAGGCGTTTATAGTATTCTCTGATGGTAGTTTGTATTTCTGTGGGGTCAGTGGTGATATCCCCTTTATCATTTTTTATTGCATCTATTTGATTCCTCTCTCTTTTCTTCTTTATTATTCTTGCTAGCGGTCTGTCAATTTTGTTGATCTTTTCAAAAAACCAACTCCTGGATTCATTGATTTTTTGGAGGGTTTTTTGTGTCTTTATCTCCTTCAGTTCTGCTCTGATCTTAGTTATTTCTTGCCTTCTGCTAGCTTTTGAATGTGTTTGCTCTTGCCTCTCTAGTTCTTTTAATTGTGATGTTAGAGTGTCAATTTTAGATCTTTCCTGCTTTCTCTTGTGGGCATTTAGTGCTATAAATTTCCCTCTACACACTGCTTTAAATGTGTCCCAGAGATTCTGGTATGTTGTATCTTTGTTCTCATTGGTTTCAAAGAACATCTTTATTTCCGCTTTCATTTCGTCATGTACCCAGTAGTCATTCAGGAGCAGGTTGTTCAGTTTCCATGTAGTTGAGCGGTTTTGATTGATTTTCTTAGTCCTGAGTTCTAGTTTGATTGCACTGTGGTCTGAGAGACAGTTTGTTATAATTTCTGTTCTTTTACATTTGCTGAGGAGTGCTTTACTTCCAATTATGTGGTCAATTTTGGAATAAGTGCGATGTGGTGCTGAGAAGAATGTATATTCTGTTGATTTGGGGTGGAGAGTTCTATAGATGTCTATTAGGTCCACTTGGTGCAGAGATGAGTTCAATTCCTGGATATCCTTGTTAACTTTCTGTCTCGTTGATCTGTCTAATGTTGACAGCGGAGTGTTGAAGTCTCCCATTATTATTGTATGGGAGTCTAAGTCTCTTTGTAAGTCTCTAAGGACTTGCTTTATGAATCTGGGTGCTCCTGTATTTGGTGCATATATATTTAGGAGAGTTAGCTCTTCCTGTTGAATTGATCCCTTTACCATTATGTAATGGCCTTCTTTGTCTCTTTTGATCTTTGATGGTTTAAAGTCTGTTTTATCAGAGACAAGGATTGCAACCCCTGCTTTTTTTTGTTCTCCATTTGCTTGGTAGATCTTCCTCCATCCCTTTATTTTGAGCCTATGTATGTCTCTGCATGTGAGATGGGTCTCCTGAATACAGCAGACTGATGGGTCTTGACTCTTTATCCAGTTTGCCAGTCTGTGTCTTTTAATTGGAGCATTTAGTCCATTAACATTTAAGGTTAATATTGTTATGTGTGAACTTGATCCTGCCATTATGATATTAACTGGTTATTTTGCTCGTTAGTTGATGCAGTTTCTTCCTAGCCTCGATGGTCTTTACATTTTGGCATGTTTTTGCAATGGCTGGTACTGGTTGTTCCTTTCCATGTTTAGGGCTTCCTTCAGGGTCTCTTGTAAGGCAGGCCTGGTGGTGACAAAATCTCTAAGCATTTGCTTATCTGTAAAGGATTTTATTTCTCCTTCACTTATGAAACTTAGTTTGGCTGGATATGAAATTCTGGGTTGAAAATTCTTTTCTTTAAGAACGTTGAATATTGGCCCCCACTCTCTTCTGGCTTGTAGAGTTTCTGCCGAGAGATCTGCTGTTAGTCTGATGGGCTTCCCTTTGTGGGTAATCCGACCTTTCTCTCTGGCTGCCCTTAAGATTTTTTCCTTCATTTCAACTTTGGTGAATCTGGCAATTAGGTGTCTTGGAGTTGCTCTTCTGGAGGAGTATCTTTGTGGCGTTCTCTGTATTTCCTGAATTTGAATGTTGGCCTGCCCTACTAGGTTGGGGAAGTTCTCCTGGATGATTTCCTGAAGAGTGTTTTGCAACTTGGTTCCATTTTCCCCCTCACTTTCAGGCACCCCAATCAGGCGTAGATTTGGTCTTTTTACGTAATCCCATACTTCTTGCAGGCTTTGCTCATTTCTTTTTCTTCTTTTTTCTTTTGGTTTCTCTTCTCGCTTCATTTCATTCATCTGATCCTCAATCGCTGATACTCTTTCTTCCAGTTGATCGAGTCGGTTACTGAAGCTTGTGCATTTGTCACGTATTTCTCGTGTCATGGTTTTCATCTCTGTCATTTCGTTTATGATCTTCTCTGCATTAATTAGTCTAGCTGTCAATTCTTCCACTCTTTTTTCAAGATTTTTAGTTTCTTTGCGCTGGGTACGTAATTCCTCCTTTAGCTCTGAGAAGTTTGATGGACTGAAGCCTTCTTCTCTCCTCTCGTCCAAGTCATTCTCTGACCAGCTTTGATCCGTTGCTGGCGATGGGCTGCGCTCCTTTGCAGGGGGAGATGCGCTCTTATTTTTTGAATTTCCAGCTTTTCTGCCCTGCTTCTTCCCCATCTTTGTGGTTTTATCTGTCTCTGGTCTTTGATGGTGGTGACGTACTGATGGGGTTTTGGTATAGGTGTCCTTCCTGTTTGATAGTTTTCCTTCTGACAGTCAGAAGGACTGTCTGTTGGTCTGTTGGAGATTGCTTGAGGTCCACTCCAGACCCTGTTTGCCTGGGTATCAGCAGCAGAGGTTGCCGAAGATAGAATATTGCTGAACAGCAAGTGTACCTGTCTGATTCTTCCTTTGGAAGTTTCCTCTCAGGGGTGTACTCCACCCTGTGAGGTGTGGGGTGTCAGACTGCCCCTAGTGGGGGATTTCTCCCAGCTAGGCTACTCAGGGGTCAGGGACACACCTGAGCAGGCAGTCTGTCCGTTCTCAGATCTCAACCTCCGCGTTGGGAGATCCACGGCTCTCCCCAAAGCTGTCAGACAGAGTCGTTCGCGTCTGCACCGGCTCCGGCTACTTCCCCTGTTGGTCTTCAGCTGTGCGCTGTCCCCAGAGGTGGAGACTACAGAGACAGGCAGGCTTCCTTGAGCTGCTGTGAGCTCCACCCAGTTCGAGCTTCCCAGAGGCTTTGTTTACCTACTTAAGCCTCAGGAATGGCGGGCGCCCCTCCCCCAGCCTCGCTGCTGCCTTGCGGATAGATCGCGGCAGACTGCTGTGTTAGCAGTGAGGGAGGCTTCGTGGGCGTGGGACCCTCCCAGCCAGGTGTGGGATATATTCTGGTGTGCCTGTATGCTTACAGCGCAGTATTGGGGTGGGAGTTACCCGATTTTCCAGGTGTTGTGTGTCTCAGTTCCCCTGGCTAGGAAAACGGATCCCCTTCCCCCTTGCGCTTCCAGGTGAGGCGATGCCTCGCCCTGCTTCAGCTCTCGCTGGTCAGGCTGCAGCAGCTGACCAGCACCGATTGTCCGGCACTCCCTAGTGAGATGACCCCAGTACCTCAGTTGAAAATGCAGAAATCACCGGTCTTCTGTGTCGCTCGCGCTGGGAGTTGGAGACTGGAGCTGTTCCTATTCGGCCATCTTGCTCCGCCCCTCCTTTCAGTTTCTAAAGTATTCCATTTTTCATTACTTAAACTATACAGGATAGTTTACATACCCTACTTTTTATAAGTAAACATTTAAATTGCCGAAATAATTATTCTGTTGAAATCTAGTCTTGATGATGAAAGGGGGAAAAGGCAATGAACCTTGCAGCAAGTAAGGTGTGAAAAAATAACAGAATTGGCTATGGACTGCATTATTCCCTTGTATTCTTCAGCAGGGCTGTCTCTATCAGTCTATAGCTTCAACAGTCACAGAACTCTGTTATCACCTGGAAGTGGTAACGTGAATGAGACATGTGGAATGTGCATCACAGCTGGCTTCTAGAAACAGCTCAAACTCTCTCTGCACATGTCCTCTTACACTGCCAGATCTATGTAAATGAAATAATCCTGTCTGCATTTGAGGTTTAGTAATTCTGCAGTTTTCCTCAGCAGTGAATAATCAGAAAGTCTGGAAATTTATCACTACTTGTCCCATTGTTTTCTGTAATTGGTTTGTTCTTAACCATCAGATCTAGGGACTTTGAGAAACAATGTGTGTGGTGTTCTTTTGACTTTTCTTTTCTTTCTTTTCTTCTTTCGTTCTTTCCTTTCTTATCTCTTTTCTCTTCCTTCCTTTCTTTCTCTCTCTCTCTCTTTCTTTCTTTCTTTCTTTCTCTCTCTCTTTCTTTCTTCTTTCTTTTTTTTTAACATCTGGTCTGTTTTTGTTATCTCTAGCCCAAGAAGCCTCCTGAGTCACCCCAGGGACCCACAGGAGGTTGCACTTCCAGTATTTCCACACTAAAATAATCTTTTTGAAGAATATTTTTAAAAATACCAGCCTCACTTAATTATGCCATTAATCTTCTTGGTGTTTGTGGATTCTCATTTGTTAACTACAATTTCTCTGTTTTCTGATTCTAGCCTTCTTTTCATTTCCTGAGCTCTCCCAAATGGTGGGTCCAATTTTTTTTACTGTAATTCTGCTTGTTTCTCATCAAACTACATTCCATCACAGGTAAAATTACTACTCACATAATTAAATCATTATTTTGTAAGACATACAATTTTATTGTGTGCCCCCAAAAGGCTTTCCTGAAATACAGGTATTCTATCCTTTCTTCCTGGATTATGTCTGTAAATCTTTTCAAGTTGACAAAGATCTGCATGATTTGTTCTGATTCTATGTTCATAGTGAATCATTGAAGAACATGAATAATAGCTATCATTTACTAAGCCCTAACCAGGTGCCAGTCAGTGTTCTTGGCACTTTGCTTTGTTGTAATAAAACAATAACTCTAAGAGGTAAGGACTATTGTTATCCCCATTCTAAAAATCATAAAACTAAGGCACAGAGAGTTTTAGTAAGTGCCCCAAAGTCACATGGTAAGTGGCAGTGGTGAAGCTGGGATTGCAGCAGAGGCAGTGTGGCTCCAGGGTCCACAGTATTAACCACAGGTGCCTATTTAAGAACCAAGACTTCTTTGGAGAGAGGGTGCAGGACCCACTGAGTAGAAAATTCATAGTCATTATTTGCTCACTGTATTTTTGCAATCCCATGTACCACAGGCTAACATTTTTCAAGTAAGTGTAATATGCTTGGTAACTGCCTAATTATAAAAATATGAAAAATAAAATAATTGTCAGCAGAATAGCATAAGGTAGGGCTGCACTAATAAGTAGAAACTTAATTATATATATTATACTTAATAAGTATAAGGTAGGACTGCGCTATCATAGGTAGCTTGACTGGAAAGGATTCTGAGTTCATCTACTTCAATCCCGTTGTTTTCCAGTGAGCAAATTGAGACAGATGTGTAATTACATTTAGAAAATGATTCAAGCCCTTTGGGAGGTGGAGGCAGGTGGATCATGAGGTCAGGAGATTGAGACAATTCTGGCCAACATGGTGAAACCCCATCTCTACTAAAGATACAAAAATTAGCTAAGTGTGGTAGCTCACACCTGTAGTCTCAGCTACTCGGGAGGCGAAGGCAGGAGAATCACTTGAATCCAGGAGGCGGAGGTTGTAGTGAGCCGAGTTCATGCCACTGCATTCCAGCCTGGGTGAGACAGCGAGACTCCCTCTCAAAAAAAAAAAAAAAAGAAAATGACTCAAACCCATGCCTTCTTACAATGAGCTTGGAATTTCTCCTTCAGTATTATTATTTTTTTAATCTGGACACTGAGGTTGTATTTTTGAGCACTCTTAGTACCTGAACAGCATTATAAATAGAACTATGTTTCACCATTCTTTACCTCTCTTTTCACTGTACATTTTCTCCTCTCTCAATATTTAGCTCACCCCATGAGTTCTGCCAAAAAAGCAAACAAAAACCCCGTTAGTTGCTGATGTAGTAGCTGGTGACAGGGATGAGTTAGTTTAGTTCAGTTTAGAACTATGCTAATAATTAGAATAGTAAATGTGTTAGGAATTGTGGTATAGGCAAGGATGTAATGGAGAGAATTACAGCTCCCTAGAAATCGAACAGTCAGAGATTTTGTGGTTGTTTATACTGGTGAAAGTCCAGTCTCTTGAAATTTAATGAGAGATTGAAGAAAATTGACTATTCTTTGAGACACAGAGATCTGAATGTTTAACAGTGGAATGTCATAGTACCGTGTGATGGATTTCAGAAGCGGTTAATTTTGTTGCCACACAGGTTATATTGTAAAGATATTACAACTACTACAAACATGAAGGACTGAGTCTGTGTTAATTTAGTTATTTCAGTTATTTCAAGTTTATAACTTATAACAAGTTTATAAGAGTAAGTTTCTTGAGAGCGGGAAACCATTCCCTGTCCATCAAAGCTGTTTGGTGTGCAAAAAAGTAACATTTTATTTATTTATTTATTTATTTATTTATTTATTTATTTATTGTTTTGAGATGGAGTCTCGCTCTGTCATCCAGGCTGGAGTGCAGTGGCCGGATCTCAGCTCACTGCAAGCTCCACCTCCTGGGTTTACACCATTCTCCTGCCTCAGCCTCCCAAGTAGCTGGGACTACAGGCGCCCGCCACCTCGCCCGGCTAGTTTTTTGTATTTTTTTAGTAGAGACGGGGTTTCACCGTGTTAGCCAGGATGGTCTCGATTTCCTGACCTCGTGATCCGCCCGCCTCGTCCTCCCAAAGTGCTGGGATTACAGGCTTGAGCCACCGGGCCTGGCCAAAAGTAACATATTTTAAATAAGAAGTTATTAAAGTATGAATGATAGTTGCATGTTTAACTACTTTTCTGTTCAGAATACCCACTAAGACTTACAGATAAATCATTTACCTGTTGGCTGAAAGCAAAATCTTCTGAGGAATATACAATTTTCAAGGAAGTTCTATTGGACTGTTTGGATGAGGAACTCAATAGAGACTTAGTAAATGTTTATTGAGTATAATAAATGACTGTGGAAGATATAACGATGTAGATGTGCTCTGTGGCATAATGGATGTATTTATATTTCCGTTCACTGTTTCCTTACAGGTCCTGTTCTCCTGAGCTCTCAATTCTGATGTAAGCTTGAAAGAAGAGTAAATGAGACGGAGTAACAATGTTACAGAATTTGTTCTCCTAGGCCTCACCGAGGATCCTGATGTACAAAAAACATTATTTGTCATGATTTTACTCATATACATTGTGACCATGGTGGGGAACCTCCTCATTGTGGTGACTACCATTGGCAGCCCCTCCTTGGGCTCCCCAATTTACTTCTTCCTTGCCTCCTTGTCACTTATGGATGCCATATATTCCACTGCCATGTCACCCAAATTGATGACAGACTTACTCTGTGATAAAAACACTATTTCCTTGTCAGCTTGCATGGGCCAGCTCTTCATAGAACACTTACTTGGTGGTGCTGAGGTCTTCCTTCTGGTGGTGATGGCTATGATCGCTATGTGGCCATCTCTAAGCCACTGCACTATTTGACCATCATGAATCGACAGGTTTGCATCCTTCTGTTGGTATTGGCCATGGTTGGAGGTTTTCTGCATTCTGTGGTTCAAATTGTCTTTGTGTACAATCTACCATTCTGTGGCCCCAATGTCATTGACCACTATGTCTGTGACATGTACCCATTATTAGAACTGGCGTGCACTGACACCTACTTTCTAGGCCTCACCGTGGTTGCCAATGGTGGAACAATTTGTATGGTCGTCTTCACCTTTCTGCTAATCTCCTATGGGGTCATCCTAAACTCCCTTAAAACTTATAGTCAGGAAGGAAGGTGTAAAGCCCTGTCTACCTGTATCTCCCACATCATCGTGGTTGTCCTCTTTTTTGTTCCCTGTATTTTCATGTATGTTAGACCTGTTTCCAACTTTCCCTTTGATAAATTCTTAACTGTGTTTTATACAATTATTACACCCATGTTGAATCCATTAATATATACATTGAGAAATTCAGAGATGAAAAATGCTATGAAAAAACTCTGGTGTAAAAATTTAAGTGTAGTTAGAATAAGATTATCTCCCACACTGAACATGTTTGTTACTAGTTCTAAGGCAACAAATAGGCAGTAAATTCTATCTGGATAATGCAGTCAATTCAACAGATTCTGTAGGGATGCTTCTGTCTATCTACATAAAGCCATCAGAAAAGCAGAATAAATTATCCACGGAGACTAGAATCAATCTAAAAGAAAAATTCTGGAGAATGAATAGGCCACAGGTATTTGTCTTGGTATAAGTAAAAATAAAACCAGGCTCACCTTGTCACTTTATTTTTCTCAGTTTATACTGAAATAGGACTTAGAAGAAGTGATATATTCTTTTCAAAAAGAGAAAACACAAGCCACCTCTGTAGATGTACTTTTACCCAAATTCATGAGAAAGCAATTTGGTTAATACTTAGAACAAATTTCTGGGGCCAGGAGGGTGGTTTTTAAATCTTATTGTTTATTATTCTATCTATCAGTAAAGCAGCTTTCTGTATTATTAATTTTGTTTTAAGGTTACTTCCGTTCCTCATGTCATGTCTATGCATTTCCAGTTCAGGGTATTTGGATGATAGATGATATTGTCTTTAATTACACTATTGGTTGGGTCATTTTTATGTCTTGTTTAGAGAAATGCTTACTCAGATCTGATATGGTTTGGCTTTGTCCCTACTCAAATCTCATCTTGAATTCCCACGTGTTGGAGCGACCTAGTGGGAGGTAATTGAATCATGTGGGCAAGTCTTTCTCCTGCTGTTCTCATGATAGTGAGTAAGTCTCATGAGATACGACGGTTTTATAAAGAGGAATTTCCTTGCACAAGCTCTCAGAAAGCTTGTCTGGTGTGCTGCCACTTATGTAAGACATGACTTGTTCCTCCTTGCCTTCCACCATGATTGTGAGGCCTCCACAGCTATATGGAACTGTAAGTCCATTAAACCTCTTTCTTTTGTAAATTACCCAGTCTTGGGTATGTTTTTATCTGCAGCGTAAAAACAGGCTAATAGAGTACATTGGTACCAGGAGTAGGGCCCTGCTGAATAGAACCCAAAAATGTGGAAGTGACTTTGGAACTGGGTAACTGGCAGAGGTGGAACAGTTTGGAGGGCCAGGGATAGGGATAGGAAAAGTGTTGAGAAAATGTTATTTCTATTCTAACTCAAAAAGAAAGGTTTGAGGATGGAAACTAAGGTCAATGATTGTGTCTTAGGAGCTACACCAAGTGCTCAGTGGTGGGGTGAGAAGATTAGTGAGACACAAATTATAAATTGTTCACAACAAACTTGGAAGGTGTAAAACCAAAAGAAGAAATGTAAGTAAACCTGGCATTCTCAGTGGATGAAGTCCTGCCGGTTTATAAAGAATTTTGAAGAGTGTTAAGATATCCCTTTGCACCCATCACCAAGAGTCTCTCATAAGGACCAACTTCAATCTGATTATTTCTGGTGCTTAAAAATAAAATGGTCTAAAACTAAGTATATACATTTCCCCCTATAAATTAAACAGAAAAATAATATTTGGATCTGATGTATAAGGATGCTATGGTTTAATCTAAATATTCAATTCAGTAAAATGCTAGGCACTATTTAGGTAAGGGGAGTGAGTTTATTATTGTTAAGGCCAACTATGAAGCATACATATTGTTAGGTTTTTTACATACTTTGCCTTCTGCCATGATTGGAAGCTTCCTGAGACCACCCCGCTCCCCACCACCACAGGCAGAAGCTGCTATGCTTCCTGTACAGCCTACAGAACCGTAAGCCAAGGATGTCTCTTTTCTTTATAAATTACGCAGTCTCAGGTATTTCTTTATAGTGGTGTGAGAATGGACTAATACAGATAAAATACATAAATTGGTGGATAGTATATCTGTGGTGTTAAATTTCAGAGGCAGGGTCATTAGGAGAACAAAACATCTAAAAAGCCTCCTCAGAAGGAAAATAAGGAAGAAAAAAAAGTTGAAGATCATTACTTTCATCCACGTCTACATGGTTAGGTAAGAACACAGGGTACCTTTGGTGCACGGAAAAGATAATTCAAGTGCAGAGGTTGGCCCATCACCTGTGAGCTCAGATCCAGTTAAATTGAGGGACTCTCCCTTCGTAGGATACCTCTAGGGTATTCAGTCAAATATGTTAGTGAACCGGTTGTAACCTGTGAAATATATTGCAAATGTAGAATAATAATTTTATTACTATTGAAGGTAGAAAAAGAATGAAGGCTGTAGGCCAGACAGGGTGGGGCTCACACCTGTAATTCCACACTTTGGGAGGCCAAGGTAGGGAGATCACTTGAACCTAAGAGTTTGAGACCAGCCTGGGAAACACGGCAAAACCCTGTCTCTACTAAAAACAAAAATTAGCCAGGCATGGTGGTGCCTGCCTGTAGTCCCAGCATCTTGGAAGCCTGAGGCAGGAGGATCGCTTGAGCTTCAGGAGGTTGAGGCTGTAGTGAGCCATGATCCTGCCACTATACTTCAGCCTGGTACAGAGTGGGATGCTGCCTCAGAAAACAAAAAATGAAGGCTATAACTCCAAATATTTTGGAAATTAAAGCCATATTATTTAAGAATACTAAGTGTTATGGAGTGAGAAGGAATTTAGTCCATATTGTTTTTCTGGCTGAGGTTCATTTTTAAATTCTTAAGAATGGCAGCTATCCTTTAGTTAGATGTGACACAATTTCAAGAACAGTCTGAAAACATGAAGAGAGTATCAGACTAGGTATTAAAAAATTATGTCCTGATACTTGCTAGGTGGCCCAGAGAAGTAGTACTCATGTTTCTTCATTTATGCTGTCAGGCAGGATAATTGGCCATTCTGTTACTGAAGGACAGAGGGTAGCTGAGGAGAAAATCATTGAATGGAGAATATCATGATCTGGTTTTGTGCTTGTGAAGCATCAGCTTGGCTTGGCTCCAGTGAAGCTCTGCCCATTGGAAAAACCCAATCACTGCAGGGGTGATGTACTGTGATTAGCTTCTCAGTCAACAGAGACACAGCCTCAAAGGGAGGCGGTTGGAATGAGGCAAGTCTGCACATTGTGGAATTCCATGGTATTTCAAAGTGGCACTCTCCCCTCTTGTAGCCCAGGCCTAGGGCCGAAAGATGGACATCTTATTAATGATATTTCTTCTGCAATGTGGATTGGAAGCTCTTTACAAATTGAGCTCAAAGTGCAGCGAAATGGCAAGTGTAGTCCCATGAATGATTTTGTAGACAGCTTAGCTGGCTACCTTTGTTGGTAACTTTTCCTATTTAGATAAAATTTAAGCTTCTCCGCCAACCAGCACAAAAGTTGTTTTTCATTTAAGTTCTTGGACACTTAGAACAAGTATTTTAAATGTTTCTTTAAAATCCCCAGAAACTCTAGCCCTGTCAACTTTCCATTAAATGGTGAGATGATTTATTTTTTGGCCAGGTCCTGACTGACTTTGACACTCTAATGCGTCATGGGTCCTAGCTCTTCTGTACAGGAAAGTTCATGTGAGTATGTCCTGGATGGGACCAAACTTTCTGTCCCTTTGACATGATATTAAGAAAGTTTTCTTGCATAATCTCTGCCTTCTACTTAGCGGGATCATCAGGTAACTGGCTTTTGGGAATCATAGAGATGACACCAGACACCAAATGAACCTTGGTGATGGCCTTAAATTTTTATTTGAGCATTAAACATATTCCTACTAATTTGAGCTACTATTTTGAAACTGTTAAAATAATTGAATCACCTAATTAGATGCACTATTATATTATGCTTAAGATGTCTACTAATTTGCTTGTTTTATTTGTATATGCAAATTCAGATCTCAGAATGGAGAGACTTTGTCAGCAATTTGTAGCTTGCTTTGCTTTAATCTTTTTGGCGAGCTATGGAAATTAACCTCTGACGACAGCACTTTTGCTCCTGGAGGCAGAGACTGGCACTGCCATTGCCTGTGCCCCACGGTTCAGTACGGTTTTCCTTGGATGAAATCAATTGCATAGATTTAATTAATTTAATTAAGTGTTAAGTATGTACACAGCACAGCATTAGAAATGTGGTGGAGGCTGGGCGCGGTGGCTCAAGCCTGTAATCCCAGCACTTTGGGAGGCCGAGACGGGCGGATCACAAGGTCAGGAGATCGAGACCATCGTGGCTAATACGGTGAAACCCCGTCTCTACTAAAGAATACAAAAAACTAGCCGGGCGACGAGGCGGGCGCCTGTAGTCCCAGCTACTTGGGAGGCGGAGGCAGGAGAATGGCCTGAACCTGGGAGGCGGAGCTTGCAGTGAGCTGAGATCCGGCCACCGCACTCCAGCCTGGGCGACAGAGCCAGACTCCGTCTCACAAAAAAAAAAAAAAAAAAAAAAAAAAAAAAAAAAGAAATGTGGTGGAAAGAGAATAAATTAGACACCCTTAAGCACGCCCAGAAGAAGATAAAGTCAACATGACATTAAACACATTAACAAAAAAGACAATTTAATTATTGTCAATATGCAACCTCTACAGGTGCATGTAACAAATATCCAGGATGATGGGGGACATTGGGGAGGAAGTGAGGCATTAAGGAGAAGGGGTAATAGAGGGCCCTCTGTTAACAGAGGGCAGAGGCAGGAGGAGGTCGTGAGCTTATATGAATGGAAAATAATAATGATGACTATCTGAAAAGTGCTCTCCAAACATTCTTACACTTGTAACTTCCTGTAATTCTTGTGAAAGTGCTGTGAGGCAGACACAAAATTCTTGGATAGATTGTAGAGCACAGAGGTTAGTGACCTGTGCTGTGAACTTGATGACATACTCACCCACAGGCTTAATCAGTTTCACTAGTTACCCAAAACTATCCACTGCAGCAGAAAGTAAGGATAGCAATAGTGTCTATCTCATATGGCTTTTGTGATATTAAAAGAAAAACTCATGAAAATCTTCGCACAGTACCCTGAAATAGTGAGTGCTTTGTACCGTGACTTTAGTTACGTTTGCATTGTTTTATTTTCACAAGGTTTGAAGTTTTTGTTGTCAGTAAGTGGCAGATTGGGCCAGAGAGCTAAGTCCGATCCCTCTGGATCTACGAACTTTTCCACTGTGCAAGACAGGCTGAGGCTCTGGCAGTAAGAGTTGGGTTTGACTGCAGTGGAGGAAGACCACAAAAAGAGAGGTTGATTACTATGGGAAACAGGTTTGGATGTCAGGCTGAGAAATGGAGATCTATATTAGTAGTGAAATAAAATATGATAGATTCATAGATTTTAAGGCAAAAGGACATTATTATTATTGTATAGTGTACACCATTTTAAAATATTTTAGGTCTTGAGATTGCTCAAAGAGAATCTTACTTGAAAGTGTAAATGCTTAATACAGATAAGAGGTAAGCTGCTGAGTCTGGAAAGGACAAAGTCCCTGAGACAGCTTCTTGGAATCCCTAGCATTCCACTCATCTACTACACCCACCCCACACTGCAGATGAGGAAATAAATCGAGACCCAGAGAAGTGAGTAACGTAACAACATATTCTAGGAGTTAGGCGGACAAGAAAAGAATGGAATCCAGTTGCACTGATTTCCAGGACTGTGTTCTCTCCACTTCTTTAGGACTATTCAAGAACTTTAGAAGTTCTTGGGCTGCAGGTAGGAGAGGCTGGGGTTAGCACCTATTATTGATCTACAAATATTATTGATCTACAAAAAAACCTTTTGGTAGCTGTCTATTTAGTAAAGTGTAGAATACTAAGAATAGGCCTCTAGGTATTTAGAAAAGTCTTAGGGAACAGAGTTTACATCTCCATTTAAAGCAATGGTCTCTAATATATTCTAACCAAGTGGCACACAGCCTCTATTTAAGTGTCTTTAACAAAGATCAATTTGCTACTTACTGAATCAGTTCCCTTACCATGTCATTCGGCTGTGCTAGCAATTGCATTTAGCCAGCTGAGGCTGCTGTTCACTTCTTCAGAGATACAGCAAAAAGATTGAGAACTTATGCTTCAAGATGAGATTACCTAAATTCATAATTCCCACTCAGATGAGATGTTTAACATTTCCAAGCCTCAGTTTCCTCATCCTGAAGATGAGATCTTTTATAGTACACATCTTGTATGATACAAAAAATAAATGCCATTATGCATGTAACAGATGTAGTTCATTGACAATACATAGTGAGTACAAAATAAAAGTTTTGAATTGATATTTTTATTATTCTTTAGAATCCTTTATCTGGTAGCAGCCTTTCATAAGGAAAACTGAAAGTGAGAAAGTGAGTAATGAAGGAGGAGTGATATGGATTTACATTATCCACAGAATGATTGACTGATTTAGACTCATGTGCAGGGATGGTGTCAGTTAAGTTGTAGATCTGAATCTTCTTGGAGCACAGAAAGAGGCTTAAGATTAAATTTTCTTTAATAAGCACATCTGGACAATGATTAGAATACTTGAAAACTTAATCACCGTACCTTCTACTTTCAGGATTGGAACATACATATTCCAATATACATATATATAATGAGAATATGCTCTTAATTATGGGATCGTCATTGGATTTTATTACAGAAGTGTTGAATAAAATAATCCCAGGAAGCATAAATCTTACTGGATTGTTATGAAAATGAAATTATATTATGAAGGACACTATCTCATCCCATTTTCAGCATTCAATATTATAAAATAAGCAATACAGATTGTTGTTAGTATGAATTTTAGAGTAAGGAAAAGCTGGATTTGAGGTTTACTTCAGTGTTTACTAGTTGTGGGAAATTGTATCACTTTTTTTCACCTCTCTAAGCCTCAGTATCGAATATCTAAGAGTATCTCATAGGATATTCCACTGACTGAGACATAGTAGGGACTGAGTATCAGAAATATGTAATAATAATGATAATTCAAATTTGGAAAAAAAAGACATGTACATAAAAAAGTATAGTTGTTAATAAGTGAATAATCTTTGGCATGCGAACTGTGCTGTGAATTTGATGACACAGTATCAATGTCATCAAGAGCCTACAAGACTCTTAACCAGCTCTCAGCTAGCATGTTCTAGGTGCTCAATAAATGTACAGAATAAATAAGTGAAAATTTATATGACATTTTCTTGGGTGTGTTAATGAAATGAATGTCAGCATCCTAGCTTGGAATTACCCAAAAGCAAAGGCTAAGAGAATATCTTGTATATATGTAGTTTATTTCAGAAAACAGAACGAAGGTATTGGGGTGAGTGAACAGGGAAGGAAAGAAAGTTAACCCAAGATGGTGTTAAGGTGATTACCATTTATCAATTGGCTCCTAGTTACTGATGGTCAAAGGTGTTATTCCCTTAATATTTTCAGATGTGTACACCAGAATGATGAGGCAGTGTCTCCTACGTGTCACAGCAGCAAGCAGCACAACAGAATGCAAGAGAGTTGCACCAGTGAAAGGAGGCGTCATCGTCGGGATCAGTAGGATGAAGCTGCTGCAAGGTTTTAATTCCTAGCAGCTGTTTTCTGTAGCAACAACTAAAGAAAAAAGGTAGGTTAAGAGGGTGTGAGACAGAGTACCAAAAATGCCCAACATACCTGTTGATTAGTAATTAAAAGTAATGCAGATTTTGAAGATTTTTCAGCTCAGAACAATATGCTTTCATCAGCCCGTCTTAAATGGGGACTTCAAATAATGAGACTGAATTCATTCTTTTGGGCATTACAAAAAATCCAGAACTAAGGAAAATATTCTCTGCTTTGTTTCTCGCCATGTGTGTGACCACAGTGTTGGGAAATCTATTCATTGTGGTGACTCTGGCTGCAAGTTGGAGTTTGAGGTCATCTATGTACTTTTTCCTTACTTCCTTGTCTCTCATGGATGCCACCTACTCTTTGTCATTGCTCCTAAGATGACTGTGGACTCTTTATCTGAGAACACTACCATTTCCCTCAAAGGCTGCATGACCCAGCTCTTTGCAGAGTATTTCTTTGGTGGTGTAGGGATCATCCTTCTCACTGGGATGGTCTATGACTGTAAGCCCCTGCACTACACAACCGTCATGAGTCCACGGGTGTGCTGCTGTTGGTGGTAGAAGCTTGGATGGGGGGATTCATGCATGCCACAATACAGCTTTTTATCATAGATCAAATACCTTTCTGTGTACCGAATATAATTGACCATTTTATATTTGATTTGTTTCCATTGTTGAACCTTGCCTGCATGGACACCCACATCCAGGGTCTCTTAGTCCTCCTCAACAGTGGGGTGATGAGTATGGCCATCTTCCTTATCCTAATTGCATCCTACATGGTCATCCTGTGCTCCTTGAAGTCTTGCAGCTCTATAGGTCAATGCAAAGCCCTCTCCACCTGTGGCTCCCACCTTACAGTGGTCATCTTGTTCTTTGTGGCGTGTATTTTCTTGTACATAAGGCCTGTGGTCACTTACCCCATAGACAAGGAAATGGCTATTTCCTTTACTGTTGTTGCACCCATGTTAAGTCTGCTGATCTACACCCTGAGGAACATCAAGGTAAAAAATGTCGTAAGAAAACTGTGGATGAAACAGGGGACCCTAGGTGGTCACTAGCTTACATGCTAAGAGTAAATTTTTAATGTAAGACCAGTAAGGTTTTACCCTCCTCAATCCCTCTAATCCACTGGATACACAGGAGCCAGAGGCATTTTTAAAAATTTTTCATTTGGAGACAGGGTCTCATTTTGTCTCCCAGGCTGGAGTGCAGTGGCACAATCAGGTCTCACTTCAGCCTCAGCATCCCGAGCTCGAGCAATCCTCCTGTGTCAGCCCCCAAGTAGCTGAGACTACACCTGGCTAATATTTTGTATTTTTAGTAGCAATGGGGTTTCACTATGTTGCCCAGGCTGGTCTCAACCTCCTGGACTGAAGTGATCTGGAATTACAGGCATGAGTCACCACGCCCAGACCAGAGGCATTTTTAAGCACACACTACAGGCCAAGAAAACACAGTGTCCTGCCTAATCAGGGTATTGCCTACACCTCCAGCCCACTACACCAGCACATTTTGTATTTCATCCCCTTTTTCACAAAGCTCTAGAGACAATTAAAACAAACAAACAACAACAACAAAACAACCAACCATGGTATTTTGAATAATCTGAGCCTTTCTCAGTTCAGGGATTTTGGTTTTCTTCTCTCTACTGCAGTGATCTTTCCCAGAGCCTTTGGTTGGCTGGCTCCCTGTCATTGTTTTTATCTTCAGATGGACTGCTCCCTCCTCAGAGGACTCTTTCCTGGTGATGTTCTGTGGTCATTCCCTTCAGTTATTTTCTAATTCCACATACTAGTTATATCCTTATTATCGATGATCACAAATTGTACTTTAAAACATTTGTTTTGGCTTTTATCTTCTGTTTTCTCTATAAGATTGTAATGCTTGTCAAGGCACAAATTATGTTTATTCACGGGTGCTGTAAACCCAATAATTAGAACACTCCCAGTCAACTAGTATGTGCTTACTAAATATTATTGAATGAATATAAGTCTAAAAGAGACTTTGAGTTTAAAAAAAAATTGCAAATAAATATAAAGAAAGAAGTGGGGAGGGCAAATACATATATGCACTGTAGGAGTTAGAATCCCCTATTTGCCTGATGCCAAGTTGTTTCTTTGGAAGCAAAGACAGTCTCAGCTTATTAGTGTAAAATTTAATAAGGGAGCCACCACTTTACCAAAGTTCTCTACTACCTCTTCTCACTCATGGGAGAAGCAGAATAAGGTTCACTGTGTTTGATTCAAGATACCTTGGAATCTAAGGTTCTGTCTTAGAGCCCAGGCTTGGAGGCATGCACCTGTGGTCCCAGCTACTCCAGAGGTTGAGGTCGGGGCAGAAGGATGGTTTGAGCTCAGGAGTTCAAGACCACGCTGGGCAACAGAGCAAGACCCCGTATCTAAAAAATAGTTTTTAAAAAAGTGTCTATGTCTTGGAATTATATGTTCTTTATGGTATGTATCTATTTTATTAACTGTGAGAGAATGGTTTTGCTGAGATTTGAGATTTAAATTTCCAAATCCAAAGGATGTTTATTTTCTCCCAGATCCTCCTGTGAAAAAGCTTTCACTAGAAAGACACTAATACTGTTTTAAATTGCCCCCCTTGATGAAGTAGATGGGACGCCTAAGGTCATAGCAAGATTTAGCATTCTCTTTTCTTATTAAAACAAATATATAGGCCGGAAGTCATGGCTCATGCCTGTAATCTCAACACTTTGGGATGCCAAAGTGGGCAGATCACGAGGTCTGGAGATCAAGACCAGCCTGGCCAATATGGTGAAACCCCATCTCTACTAAAAATACAAAAATTATCCAGCATGGTGGCAGTTGCCTCTAATCCCAACTACTCTGGAGGCTGAAGCAGGAGAATCACTTGAACCCAGGGGGCAGAAGTTGTAGTGAAATGAGACTGCACCATTGCACTCCAGCCTGGGCAACAGAGCTAGACTCCATCTTAAAAAAAAAAGTGTGTGTGTGTATATATATATGTATATATGTGTATATATGTATATATGTATATATGTGTATATATGTGTATATATGTATATATGTGTATATATGTATATATACACACACATACACATATATAATAATTATAGGATGTTACAATATTTGAAAAAAACACAATGTTTAAATAAAAATGTTTATTTTAAAATTAAAATATATATGGGCAATCGCCAATTATATGAAATAATTACTAGGTTCATTCATTCATTGAAGAATATTTGCTGAGTTTGTAAAAAGTTTCACATACTCTTCCAGGAACTGGGTATACAGTGTTAAACAAGAAAATATGTTTTCATCATGTGTTGGAGCTTACATTTTAGTTCAGGAGATGACATATAGAAATGAAGATAAAATCGTACAGATAATTGATTCTCAGAAAATTGTAATAAAGTGGTGTTGCACGACTAGTTATAATTCTAGTTAGGTGGACATGGGGGCTTTTTTTGCGAGGAATTTCTAAACTGAGATTTCAATGATGAGATAGAACAAACTTTAAGCATTTCAGCTGGATGTGCATTCTAGGCAAAAGAGAAAAGGTTGTGCAGAAACCCTAAGGCAGTCACTAGCCTGAGGTAAAGAAGGTCCAAAATTCAGTGCACAGTGGACAAGGGGAAATGCAGTGCAAGGTAGGATATGAAAGGTAGGCAGGGCTCTGATCAGAGAAGGCTATTAATCATTAGTTTATTGAGTTTACAGAAATTAAAGCGATGCTTAAATTAATAATAATCACATCCTGTATTAATCCGTTTTCATGCTGTTGATAAAGACATACCCAAGACTGGGCAATTTAAAAAAGGAGGAAGTTTAATGGACTTACAGTTCCACGTGGCTGGGGAAGCCTCACAATCATGGCAGAAGGTAAAAGGCACGTCTCACATGGTGGCAGACAAGAAAAGAGCTTGTACAGGGAAACTCCCCTTTTAAAACTATCAGATCTCTAAATCGTCTCTCTCAAATTCAAAGTTTAACAGATCTCTAGAGCAGGGGCACAATGCCAGTCTCTTTGATAAAACATAGCAAGAATGACCTTTACTCTCCAATAAGTTCCTTATCTCCATCTGAGACCACCTCAGCCTGGACTTCACTGTCCATATCACTATAAGCATTTTGGTCACAACTATTCAGCAAGTCTTTAGGAAAGTCTTTAGGAAGTTCCAAACTTTCCCTCATCTTCCTGTCTTTTTCCAAGCCCTCAAAACTGTTCCAATCTCTGCCCCCATTACCCAGTTTTAAAGTTTCAGGTATCTTTATAGAAATACCCTACTCCTAGTACCAATTTTCTGTATTAGTCTGTTCTCACATTGCTATAAAGAACTACCTGAGGCTGGGTCATTTGTGAAGTAAAGAGGTTTAATTGACTCACAGTTCCACAGGCTGTACAAGAATCATGGCTGGGAGGCCTCAGGAAACTTTTAATCATGGTGGAAGGCAAAGGGGAAGCAAGCACACCTTCACTACTTCACATCAAAAGAGAGAGTGAAGGGGGAAAGTGCTACACACTTTTAAACAACCAGATCTTGGGAAAACTCACTCACTATTATGAGAAGAGCAATGCGGAAATCCACCCCCATGAGCCAATCACCTCCCGTCAGGTCCCTCTCCCAACACTGGGAATTACAATCTAAGACAATGAGATTTGGGTGGGGACACAGAACTGAACCACAGCAGTGTCCATCAACAGATGACTGGATAAAGAAAATATGCTGTGTGCATATGTGTGTGTATATCAATATACCATGGAATACTAAAAAAAAAAAACCTATTGTTACAATGGTCACAATTTGAACAGTGGGTACAATAAAAGCTCAGACTTCACCACCTCATAATATATCCATGTAAGAAAACTGCACTGTACCCCTAAAATCTAGAACAATAAAAACAGAAAAAAAGGCAAATAAATAAAAACCCTACCCATCATGGTCTTATAGATGACTTCAGAAACTGAGCATCAAAATTCTTTGCATATGGCTTCCATTTAACTTTTGCTATTTCAAGAGTACAACATAGTTTTTGTGATCTGCTTAACAATATTTTAGAATTAGTCACTTAGCTCTGACTCATGCCTGTAATCCTAGCACTTTGGGAGGCAAAGGTAGGAGGATGGCTTGAATGAGTCCAGGAGTTCAAGACCAGCCTGGGCAACATAGTGAGAGCCCGTCTATACAAAAAAAAAAAAAAATAGATGGATGTGGTGGTGTGTGCCTGTCGTCCCAGCTACTTGGGAGGTTGAGACCAGAGGATTTCTTGAGCCCAGGAGTCTGAGGCTGTAGTAAGCTGTGATTGTGTCACTGCACTCCACCCAGCCTTGGTGACAGAGAAAGACACTGTCTCAAAAGAGAAATTAAAAATTAGAAAAGCCATAATATTTTAGGATTAAATACCTGGGTTCATTTTACATGTCTTCAGCCTGCCTTATGTCAGAAAACAAGAAAATGCCTTGATAGTATGATATCTTGAGTCTATGTAAGAACTTTACGATGGCCACATTCTTAGTTCAATTATAAAATTAAAGAAGTGAAAGGATCATAATGAGATCCCTAACTTCAAATATTTGTAATCTGCTTGATAATTTTTATAGTTTCAGAAGTAGGTCTAGAATCTATGTCTTCTACTTAATAGATAAGAGCTCTTCTGATCATTCATGCTGAAATCGTTACTGGTCAGTTATATTAAAAATATTTCTTTTCTATATTCTATACATCCCCCAAATTAATTCACATTAAGTAGTTTTACTAATAAAACACATTACTTAGCAGCTCAAAGCCTGACTTTTTGTTTTAAAACCCTCTTGACTTCTGGAATAAATCTTGGTCTTCATTTTTTTATAAGTGCTTACTATTATTAACAGTTTATTAATCATGAATATCTACATATTTGAATTTGAAAATTTAATTCTATTCATGATATAAAGGCATAGCAAACTAGGAATAGAAGGGTACTTTAAAATAAAGGAGATATTCCTTAAAAACTACTGCAAATTCATTGAACCATAAGGTGAGCTTCCTTCCCATTTTACTGGGAAAATGTAAGTGATAAGAAGAGAACTTCCAGACTGTTAAAAATACATAAGCTGTACCAATCTGCCAACATCCATTCACTTATATGCTGTCTCCCTACCTGCTACTACACGTAAATTATCTGTTCCCCAATTCAAAGCCAATAAAACCACTTTGTTGTGTGCTGGACTGAGGTCATGCTCTTGTTGCTTACACAAGGGCATTGGTCTAACAATCCCTTCTGTTTCTTCTTTCATTGACATTTCCTTCTCTATTAGATCATTACATCAGAAAAGAAGCAATTTAAAATCTCTCTTATCTTTAAAAACAATTCTTCCATTGAGCCTACTTCTTTCATCAATTGTTATCCCATTCCATTCTTTCTGCTTTGTAGCAAAACTCAAGAGATATCTATGCTTGTCTCCCACTTCTCTCTTTTCATTCTTTGATAGTGCCTTTTAGTCATACTCAATATCTAATACTTTCTGAAAATGCTTTTCTCAAGGACACCAATGACCCCTGTATCATGACATTTAATGGTCACTTCTCATTTCTAATTTTATTAAATCAATTAGCAACATTTAAATCAGTTTTCCTTACCAGACTCTCTAAACATAACCAAGATTCCCCAATTAGTAAATATGTCCATCTCAGACTTCTGTCTTGAAGTTAAGACTTGGAAACCCAATCTCTTTCATGTCATTTCCATCTGAATGGCTAGTAGATTCCTGGAACTGAACAGGTCTAGAGATGTACTTCTGATTCTTCCCCCATTCTGAACCCTACTCTAGTCACATTTTCTGTCTCAGTGGATGGTACATTTGGTCTATCTCATACTCCAAATCCAGTCTATCAGGAAATCCCATAGACTCAATCTTCAACATGTATTCCAAATTCAACCATTTCTAATCACTTTTAGAGCTGTCACCCAGTTCCAAGCCACTTTATCTTTTACCTGGATTATTGCAATTGCCTCTTACCTACTCCTGCTTTTATTTCAATTTCCCCCAGTCCAATATTTGATTCTCAACACCACACACAGAGGTGTCTTTTAAATTCACAAGTCAGTCACATCATTTCACACCTCTACTCAAAACTTTGCAATAGCTCTCTATGTCACTCAGGGTAAAATCTAAAACTACTGTAATTGTTAACCATCTGACAGCTATACTCTGGCTGCCCTATTTCTCTGAACACCTCTCTTACAACAAACAGCCTTTCTGTTCCTCTTACTGGCCCGGTATACTCTTGCCATAAAACCTTTACATAGGCTATTTTCTCAGCCTGGAAAACAACAAAGACGTGGAGAAACTAGGGCAGAAAGGCTGAAAATTCCAAAAACCAGAATGCCTCTTCTCCTCCAAAGGAACACAACTCCTAGTCAGCAAGGAAACAAAACTGGATGAATGAGTTTGGCAAATTGACAGAAGTAGGCTTCAGAACGTAGGTAATAACAAACTTCTCCAAGCTAAAGGAGCATGGTCTAACCCAATGCAAGGAAGCTAAGAACCTTGAAAAAAGGTTAGAGAAATTGCTAACTAGAATAACCACTGTAGAGAAGAGTTTAAATGACCTGATGGAGCTGAAAAATACAGCACGAGAACTTCGTGAAGCATACACAAGTTTCAATACCCAAATCAATAAAGCAGAAAAAAGGGTAGCAGTGATTGAAGATCAACTAAATAAAGTGAGAAGACAAGATTAGAGAAAAAAAGAGTGAAAAGAAATGAACAAAGCCTCCAAGAAACATGGGTCGATGTGAAAATACCAAATCTATGTTTGATTGGTGTACCTGAAAGTGATGGAGAGAATGGAAACAAGTTGGAAAACACTCTTCAGGAGGGAAAATGTGGAGTGGGAGCCCCCACACAGAGTCCTCACTGAAGCACTGCCTACTAGAACTGTGAGAAAAGGGCCACCATCCTCCAGACCCCAGAATGATAGATCGACCCACAGCTTGGCCCATGCGCCTGGAAATGCTGCAGGCACTTGACGTTAGCCCACGAAAGCAGCCACAGGGACTGCACCCTGCAGAGCTACAGGGGTGGAGCTGCCCAAGGCCTTGAGAGCCCAAATTCTTTTGCGTCAGTGTCCCTGGATATGAGACATGTAGTCAAAGGAGATTATTCTGGAGCTTTATGGTTTAATGA
This sequence comes from Rhinopithecus roxellana, assembly GCF_007565055.1. NCBI lineage: Eukaryota > Metazoa > Chordata > Mammalia > Primates > Cercopithecidae > Rhinopithecus > Rhinopithecus roxellana. The sequence goes on along the minus strand of NC_044563.1, from coordinate 19,233,217 downwards.
CTACGCTGCTGGGTTTTGGACTTGCATGGAGCTTATAGTACCTTTGTTTTGGCCAATTTCTCCCTTTTGGAATGGGGACATTTGCTTGCCCAATGCTTATACCCCCATTGTATCTTGGAAGTAACTAACTTGTTTTTGGTTTTATAGGCACACAGGAGGAAGGGACTTGCCTTGTCTCAGATTAGACTTTGGACTCGGACTTTTAAGTTAATGCTAGAATTAGTTAGGATCTGCGGGGACTGTTGGAAGGCATGATTGTGTTTTGAAAAGTGATAAGGATGTTAAATTTGGCAGGGGCTGGGGCAGAATTACATGGTTTGGTTCTATGTCCCCACACAAATCTCATGTTGAATTGTAATTTTCAATGTTGTGGGAGGGAACTGTGGGGGGTGATTGGATTATGGGGGCAGATTTCCCCCTTGCTGTTCTCATGATAGTTAAGTTCTCATGAGATCGGGTTGTTTAAACATATATAACACTCTCCTCTTTACTCTGTGTCTCCTGTTCCACCATAGTAAGAAGTGCTTGCTTCACCTTCACTTTCCATGATTGTAAGCTTCCTGAGGCCCCCCAGCCATGCTTCCTGTACAGCCAGCAGAACTATGAGTCAATTAAATCTCTTTTCTTCATAAATTTCCTGGTCTCAGATAGTTCCTTATAACAGTATGAGAACTAATACATCGATATTCCACAAATTTTCCTTTAATCTCAGAACATTACACCTCCTACTTGTCAGGAAAATAGGAACCAAAACAGAATCTCTCAACCTTAAGCTTCTTTATCAATGGTATGAAAATTCTCACCAGACAACTCTTGTCCCTCCACAGAAGCATCAATTTGAACTATCTACATTCAAAAATACCTTCACAAGAGCTAAGGAAACCAGCTGAGATATTATAGTACCTGGGCGTAGCACAGAAATAAGAAAAGATGCATTGAAGAGCATAGAAAGGATGATTTTACATTACCTGTGTCATCACCTGTGTTCCCCACAATCCCAGGCAGCATGGCATGGAGAGAAATAGCCTCTGCATGAAGGAAGGAGAGGGAAGTGAGCACTGGACTTTGCCTCAGACTCTAATATCAGAATAGCCCCAGTAAAATTTAGCACTAGCCAGTACCCCATGGCCCCAGGTTCCAGGACTCCCTTGCTGACTTGGTCTCTGCACCCACAACATTGCCAGGCCAAATCCAATGGCTCCAGGTTTCAGGCCTACCCCAGTGTGAGGCAGGCCCCATAGCCCTAGTCATAAGGTCCATATTCACAGATCCAAACTCCAAGCTGACCCTCCAGGTCCAGGCTCCTGGCCGGCCTAGTACCAGGCCAGCCCTTGTGACCCCAGTTTCCAGCTCTGCACCAGGTTCCAGACCAGCTCAGAGCAAGGTTGGCCTACACAGCCCCAGGCTTCAGGCCTACTCCAGCATCAGGTCAGCACCCCTGGCCTCAGGTACCAGGCTAGCACTCACAGACACAGGCTCCAAGCTTATGCAGTATGGGACTGGTCCCTGTGGCCCCACCCACCAGGCTGACCCCAGCATTCCTACACTTTAGCAGACCTAGGACTCAGAGCTTCTTGAATACCCAGGGTCCAGGCCCATCCCAATAAACCCCAGCACTGGGCCACCTCTGCTGGACCCAGGCTCTAGGACTGCTACTGTGGACTTAGGTTTCAGGCCAGCACCTGAGGCCCCAGGACCCATCCATCCATCATGAACTCAACCCCTAGAATAACACTTACACAGCCAGTTTCCAGTCTGGTCCCTGAAGACCCAACTTTTAAGCAGATCCCCACAGCTCTATATTCCAGAACCCCCTGATTCCAGGCACCAGGTCAGCCCCTGCAATCTCAGACTCCACACTGGTCTTTGTAGACCCAGGGTCCATTCCTGCCCCAGGAGCAGGCTAGCTCCAGGCTCCAGGACAGTCCATAAGGCCCCATTCTATTGAGAATAGAGGAAAGTTTTGCTTTTGTTTTCTGGTCCTGGACTTTGGGAGTGTGTCAGTTTGTTTTGAAACCAAAAGTTGAGAGCAGAAAAGGTGATTCCATGCAAAGTTGCAGTCAGTTCATCATCGCCCCTGAAGCTGAAGGAGAGAAGATAGTAGCAGATCCTTCTTCTAGAGTGTCTCTATTCTCCACCTCTGGATGTCATCATACATGAGTGCTTGGCTGAGTGTCATTGATTCTCAATGGCAATGTGGGAAAGCATGGTACCTACTCCAAGTCACACCATTCTGCCTTGGGGTAGAAAGAAAAAATACATACTCTTGAATTCATCATGAGAACATGTCTTCTAGGTAATCATCCTACAGGAAGTCAGTATCTCTGTCACTTTAAATTGCCCAATCTTTGGTAGTTGGAAATCCTGCCATGTAAGTTCCCTGGGTGAGTCATTAATAAAAATCTCACTATCTCCGAGAGTAATCAGACACATGACCTTGAATACCGGCATTCCCCATTCTTCAGAGCAACCATACCATTTAGACCAGACATGGGTTCAGAAAAAAATATATTCTCTAAACTCTGACCTTTGCCTGAAACCACCTCATATCTTAGGCTAGGCTCAACAATGCCACAATTAGCAAAACAGCCCTATAATGAAGGTTTCCAAATCTTATCCTCAACAATAGCCACAGACATATCTTTAACCCAAGTTCAACTGCATTTCTAAAACCAGCCACTAATGACGTTTGTGGGTGCCAAGTGAGAGTAAATGAAGGACCTGACTATTGCTTTGCCAACATTCCAACAAGGCCAATTACTAATCCTCTGGGTACTTGAAAGGTCAATGCATTGCCACATCCTGAAGTCTGTGGTAGTCTATTTAAATATTTCTCTAGAGTCAATGAAGAAAGAATTACAAAAAATGACAGCAGCAGAGACAGGAACCAAAAACATGAAGATATGTTTGGGAGACACCACTCCTGAGCTTAGTGGGTTTCTAAGAAAACAGAATTGAAAGAAGAACTTGAATCAGAATAAAAGAAATTCTCTCACCACATTTTTCAGGGACTCAGGAAAGCAAAGTTTCATCAGAATAGATTTGAGAAAACAATATCCAATCAGGTGGATTTGATTCACTTATTCATTTTATAGTTGCATTTTCCAAATTTGAAGAATTTTGCATTATTCCTAGGTTTTAATTTGGACTGAATATAGTCGTAAGAGATCTGAAAAATAGCTATATTTTCAAGATTGGCTCATACATTCATAGGAAACCCAGGAAGTGAGTAGACACTAAATCCTAGAGATAATGAAGTTTTCTAACTGAAACAGCTTATTTTCTTAGTAAATTCAGACTGACAATGGAAAGCAAAATAAACTGAAATGTCAGAATTGAGAGAGCCGTCTAGAGAATTCCAACGTCCCACTTGTCAGCTGGTGGAGTCTATTTGTGGCCAGTGTTCCATGCCTGCAGGAGAAGAAAGCAGTGACCGCACTCAATCTAAAATGGAGGAATCCACAATCAGCTAGATCCAGGTCAGTGAAACCTAAATCTTTTCTCCCAAAATTTTAAGCAGATTAACTTGTTTTAGCCAATTTGTTTTCAGTGAAGTAGTTTTTGTCATTACATACCCGACTTGAAGTTTCGTGTTTTTCTCTGAAAATGAATTTGGACACACTGACATAAAAATATCAATAGAAAAGTCTGTATAATATTGCTGCCTATGTAAACCAGGCCGGGCGCGGTGGCTTACGCCTGTAATCCCAGCACTTTGGGAGGCCGAGGTGGGCGGATCATGAGGTCAGGAGATCGAGACCATCCTGGCTAACACAGTGAAACCCCGTCTCTACTAAAAATACAAAAAATCTGGCCGGGCGAGGTGGCGGGCGCCTGTAGTCCCAGCTACTCGGGAGGCTGAGGCAGGAGAATGACGTGAACCCGGGAGGCGGAGCTTGCAGTGAGCCGAGATCGCGCGGCTGCACTCCAGCCTGGGCGACAGAGCGAGACTCCGTCTCCAAAAAAAGTTGCCAGATCAGATGCTACTAAGAACTACTGAAGTCACTTTTAAAACATCATAGTTAACATTTATGTCTCACTGAATACACTGATTCTGTAGATTTCTGTTTGTCATGTTTGAAATGTTTCTCCCCTGTTCGTGACTTCCATATTGCTACATTGAAGTTAGAATTGGTGAATTAAATCCATTAAGAATGATTAACCATATAGTCACCATCTACAGAAGCCATGAATAAAGAGGAAGCAACTTAGCAACTGAGTTTTCCTGAAAACCAAAGATATTTTTACTCACCTTTAATGAAGCTCAGAGGTCATGATGCTGACTGATTTCTGTTTCTAGAAATTTTTGAGGAAAACTATGTGGTTACATTTTTGCCAGGGGTTAGGGAAGGAAGGAGAAAAGGGGGAGGAGAAGAAATAAAATATCTTACGCTCTTTTGTAACAACATGTACTTACTCTTGAAGCTCTTGGGATTATTCAAAAATATCTACATTCTTAAATATATTCAATGTTTTCAGGTAGCAATACAAATTTCCAGTTGTTTACCAGTTAGCAATGAAAACTACAAGTTCATCTTAATTGACCGAACTTATGCCAAAAGAGAAAATTGCATTATCTCGGGTGACCCTAACATTTCTGTCTTGCCAATGGAAAACATCATGACTCATTTAATTCCATTTGTAAGATGTGAGTGGGGAAATATATCTAATCCAGTGTGTAATTCTATATGTGATAAAAGTCCAACTGAGAGGAAAATGTATTTATGAAATATCATTAAATTTTATAACTTTGCACCATTTACACAGACACAATTAAAAGATGCAGAAAGAGTGAGCATGAAAAAAGGGTCATTTAAGAGATAGATGCAATATTCAGGGATGTGGAATGAATTATCCTCAATGAGTTGTTATTGCGATGGTTACCCAGCATTCCAAAAGAAAAATATCTCCATTTGCAGCTCTGTCTCTATCTGTGTACATGTGCATTTATATGATAGAAAAGGACAACAGACCACAGAACACAGCGGCTTAGATTTAGTGACGCTTTGCACTTTAGTATCTAATATGCATATTAGTATCTAATACACATACTGGGTTCATATACCTATAAATAACCATAACAAGAGAAAGTATAATTTCAACACATTTGTTATTGATAAGATTTGTCCTCTCTAAAAATGAAAGAAAGCCATATGTGAAATTTTAGAGCCAGAAAGGAAGTTTGGAAGTCAATATTTATAACAAGATCTTGTTTTATTGTGGTACTTGTAAGATATTATCACTATTTCATTAATATATGAATTAGGAGAAATCTAATCTTCTGTTCCTCTTTACAGCTCTGCAAAACAGCAGAGGTGAGTGGCAATGTAGCTCCATCACCCGCAAAAACCAGGACTAAAGAGGTGATGAAATATGTTAGTATTGAATTTAAACTATCATCATTCAGAAATACTGTTTTTTTTTCAGATCAGCCATATACACACAACCTGAGCTAAATCTATGAAAAACATGAACAATGTAACAGAATCCATCCTGCTGGGCCTCACTCGCAATCCAGAACTGCAGAAATTCTTGTTTGTTATGTTTTCAATCACCTACTTGATTACATTGGCAGGTAACCTGCTCATCTCAGTCATCATCTTCATCAGCCCCAGCCCTGGATTCCCCCATGTACTTTTTTCTGTCCTATTTGTCCATGATAGATATTTTCTACTCTTCTTCCATAGCCCCTAAAATGATCTTTGACTTGATCTCTGAAAAGAACACCATATCCTTCAATGGCTGCATGACTCAGCTTTTCACAGAACATTTCTTTGTGGCAGCTGAGATCATCTTATTAAGCGTCATGGCCTACAACCGCTATGTGGCCATCTGTAAGCCCTTGCATTATGCAACCATCATGAGTCAACCTATGTGTGGATTCCTGATGGGGGTGGCTGGGATTCTGGGATTTGTGCATGGAGGGATCCAGACTTTGTTCATAGCCCAGTTACCATTCTGTGGCCCCAATGTCATCAACCACTTTATGTGTGATTTAGTACCTCTTCTAGAGCTGGCCTGCACAGACACTCACACCTTGGGGCCTCTGATAGCTGCCAACAGTGGATCACTGTGTTTCCTCATTTTTTCCATGCTGGTTGCTTCCTATGTCATCATCCTGTGCTCCCTAAGGACTCATATCTCTGAAGGGCGTCACAAAGCTCTGTCTAGTTGTACCTCTCATATCTTTGTTGTCATCTTATTCTTTGTCCCTTGTTCATACCTGTATCTAAGACCTCTAACCTCCTTCCCCACTGACAAAGCTGTGACTGTGTTTTGCACCCTATTTACACCTATGTTGAACCCTTTAATCTACACCCTCAAAACTAAGAAAGTAAAAAATGTCATTAAGAAGCTCTGGAAGCAAATAATGAAAACTGATAATCAGTAAGTCTGATGACACAAACATTTAGGCAAGAATATCTGGTGATATTTTATAGAGATTTATTCTATTTCTTGATCAATGAAACTTGGTACAGCCAATTATCTTATCCTGTCTCCATCAATTTTTATTAGAAGTACATATAGTAGGCTGTGCTGACATATTCATTAAGGCCCAGTAGTAGTGCCAACAGCCCATGATACTTTTAGGAGCCCTTGAAATGCTTAATTTCTTTAAAAGAAGAAGAAGAAAATGAATATAATCTAAGTACAACTGGATTATATTGATCTTTATGCCAATACACTCATAAAATACTTTTAATAGTTTTTATGGAGGAAAGAACTTACGAGGGAAAAGTTTCAAGGACTCACAAAATTTATATTGTTGTCCTGCTTGTGGATATGACACGGATTGACAACAACATTCTTGACACCTTTCATACCCAGCACTACAGCTAGAATGAAGTTTTATTTTACAAGAGCACAAACGACTATATATGAAAGGGCTAAAAAGAGCGTTTTCATGAAAACTTACTTTTAAAAAATTATATCTCCATTCTGTATAGTATACAATTATCTACAAAAAGAATTGAAAGTTTTTTTTTTTTTTTTTTTTTTTTTTTTTTTTTTTTTTTTTTAGGCAGAGTCTTCACTCTGTCACCCAGGCTAGAGTACAGTGGCATGATCTTAGCTCACTGCAGCCTCCACCTCCTGGGTTCAAGCGATTCTCGTGCCTCAGCCTCCAAAGTAAATGGTATTACAGGTGCACACCACCATGCTCAGCTAATTTTTGTATTTTTAGTAGAGACAGGGTTTCACCATGTTGGCCAGGCTGGTCTCAAACTCCTGAACTCAGGTGATCAACTCACCTTGGCCTCCCAAAGTGCTGGGATTACAGGCATGCACCACCGCACCCAGCAAGAATTGAAAGTATTATTGGCTGGAGCAAAAGAAATAGAATTGATAAATATAACTGATAAAAATAACAATAAAGTCAAGGCAAAAAGTATCTGCACATTAAAATCAGGTTTAGATGCCAGCAAAGGAAAAGAAAGCTCTGAAAACTAAACAGCTGTAATAGGAAATTGCCAGAGACATAGAAATAAGTTTGTGTCATGAAACAGGATGACAGTGATCAGAAATCTAAATTATAGAAAAGAATTCATACCATGAATGCAATGAAATGCTAAAAGATTCAGATATAGTCAGATGCTTTGAAGTTAGGGATTAAGAGCCTTGGATCAAACAGACTTGATTTCTCACCTGGTCTCTGCATTAATTAGCCTTATAAATGTAAGCAAATTGTTTAACGTCTCTACCTGTTCCTTCATCAGTAAAAGGAAAATAACATTACATTTTTTTCAATTATGCTAATTAAATGATTTAAATTGAAACCATGAGACAGCTGAAAAGTCATAAAAATTGCTCCAACACTGAATACCCTTCAGGGATGTCACCAGAGTCTAAGGTGTGCAGCGAACTGCAGTTCCTGACAAACGATAACAAGAACATCACTACCCTTCTTCAGTCCCCACAGGCACAGCAGGATTCAGTGTCTGTCTCGGACCACTGCATTTCAAAATGTAACGTTAATGTCATCCATTTACACATACAGACAGCACAACGGTAGGTTGTTTTCTTACCTAGGACACAGGTCTTTGGAAATTAAAGTCTATCCCATCACTTACTTTCTCTTCTGAGATGAAAATACTCTTCAGTGTCTCTGCAGTTACAAATGAGAGGGCTGGTGGGAGCCACTGTGAGATGCCTGAGCAGAACTAAGTTGAAAAGCTCTGATGAATGCAAGATCCCATCCTGTTCTGGTCCTCTGAAAGAAGGAGAAAGAAGAGTCAGTGCCAGGGACCAAAAGATCTGTCTCTGTACTGAGCTCGTGGTTCCTGTGGGAGAGCCCAGAAACATGTTTTCTAACCCATGGAGTTGCACATCACCAGATACAGACATTTTCTGTGTTCTCAGGACTTTATATCAGTCACATCTTGCATACAATGCCTTTTTAAAAATAAATGCATTGTCATAATTTCCTATCAGTGCCTATTTTGTAAATACATGCAAACAACAGTATATTTTTTAAAATTAAATGTATCCTTTAAAAATGTAGTTGTGGCCGGGCGCGGTGGCTCAAGCCTGTAATCCCAGCACTTTGGGAGGCCGAGGTGGGTGGATCACGAGGTCAGGAGATGGAGACCCTCCTGGCTAACACGGTAAAACCCCGTCTCTACTAAAAATACAAAAAACTAGCCAGGCGAGGTGGTGGGCGCCTGTAGTCCCAGCTACTCGGAGGCTGAGGCGGGAGAATGGCAGGAACCCGGGAGGCGGAGCTTGCAGTGAGCCGAGATCGCGCCACTGCACTCCAGCCTGGGCGACACAGCGAGACTCCGTCTCAAAAAAAAAAAAAAAAAAAAAAAAAAAAAAATGTAGTTGTATACCATTTGACCCAGCAATCCCATTACTGGGTATATAACCAAAGGATTATAAATCATGCTACTATAAAGACACATGCACACATATGTTTATTGCAGCACTATTCACAACAACAAAGACTTGGAACCAACCCAAATGCCCATCAATGATAGACTGGATAAAGAAAATGTGGCACATATACACCATGGAATACTATGCAGCCATAAAAAAGGAGTTGAACAATGAGAACACGTGGACACAGGGAGAGGAACATCACACACTGGGACCTGTTGGCGGGTGAGGAGCTAGGGGAGGGATAGCATTAGGAGAAATACCTAATGTAGATGATGGGTTGATGAGTGCAGCAAACCACCATGGCACATGTATACGTATGTAACAGACCTGCACATTCTGCACATGTATCCCAGAACTTAAAGTATAATTTTGAAAAATGTAGTTCCCAAGAAAAACAGAATGAGAAATAGGATAATATAAAAATAAGAATAATGACAATTGTGATAATGATTATAACTAATTTTTATTAAGCACTTTCTGTGAATAAAGTCCTGACCTAAGCACTCACTTTATGTTTTATATGTATTGGAAGCAGTGAATTTCTTTTTTTAGCATTTTATCTGACAGATAAAATTACATATATTTATCATGTACAACATGATGTTTTAAAATATGTATACATTCTGGAATTGAGGTGGATCAGCAGGACTTGCTTTCCGAGCACCAGTCACAACCCTGCTGGTCAAAGCAGGATGCAGTAAAGAAACTGACTGATACCAGCTAAAACCAAGATGGCAATGAAAGTGACTTCTAGTCGCTCTCATTGCTCATTATACTCTAACTATAATGCACTGGCTTGTTAAAAGACACTCCCAACAGTGCCCTGACAGTTTATAAATGCCATGGCAATGCCCAGAAGTTACCTTATATGGTTTAAAATAGGAGGAACCCTAGGTTCTGGAAACTCTCCACTTTTCCAGAAAATTTGTGAATAACCACCTACTACTTATGATAGTTAAGGAGTAGCTATAAATATTGCTAGCCAGCAAGCAACGAACACTACTCTGCCTATGAAGAACCTTGCTCTGTCTATGGAACAGCCATTTTCTTGCCCTTTGTTGCTCTAATAAATTTACTTTCAGTTTGTTCTGAATTCTTTCTGGCACAAAGCCAAGACACTTCCCAGGCTGAGCCACAGTTTGGGGGTTCATCTGCATCATCTTTCCTGGTGACTACAAAGGGACCAATAACATGAAGGGACTAACAAGCTGAAGGGATCTGAGGGAGACATTTACCTGAACCCCAAATTAAGACCAACTGGCACCATTTGGCCTTCATGGATGGGACAGTGTCCCCTTTGTTCACCCTCCTATTCGGACGATTGTTTCTATTCAGGCCTTGTTTGTTTGTTATTTTGAGAGGTCCCCCATTGCACTCTGGATTTTTTTACATTCCCTCTAGGACTGTGGGTTAGAGTCCCACCCTACGGGCAGTCTTGGTCTTTGTCATACCACCATTTTCAGCGACCTCCTCTAGTCCCTCTTTTTCCTGAACCAAAATGCTTTCTTCCCTTTTGGTGGAATTGAGACTATGAGAATCCTGTCACCCTATTTTTTGGGGGTGGGGGTTAAAAAAACCAAGAATTTCATTGGCACAAATTACTGGTTTCTATCCCATATTTTCTCAACTATCATTTTTTATTTTTTATTTTCTACTTTAAGTTCTGAGATACATGTACAGAACGTGCAGGTTTGTTACATAGGTATACATGTGCCATGGTGGTTTGCTGCACCTGTCAACCCATCATCTAGGTTTAAAGCCCCACATGCATTAGGTATTTTTCCTAATGCTCTCCCTCCCCTTTCCCCCCCCCCCCCAGCAGGCCCCGGTCTGTGATGTTCCCCTACCTGTGTCTCTGTGTTCTCATCGTTCAGCTCCCACTTATGAGTGAGAACATGAGGTGTTTGGTTGTCCATTCCTGTGTTAGTTCGCTGAGAATGATGGTTTCCAGCTTCATTCATGCAAAGGAGATGAACTCATTCTTTTTTGCTGTCACCCTATTTTCACCTGTCCTTCTATACTTTGCTTATTACAACGCATCTTTTCTTGTATTCCATTTGCCAGTGGACGCAGTCATCACTGTACTGCCCACTCATATCTCATAATTCACTTTCATCACACCCTGCTAACTGTACTTACACCCTCTTTGCAGGAACTGGTGACAACTTCCCCACTGACCTTTCTTGAGAAAAAAAGGTGAGAATTTAAAAGGGAAAATAACTGGGCTCTCACTAGACTTAGAAAAACTTTTGTAGAGATCCTCATTAGACACGGGGACGATGGTGAGCATCTCGAAAAACTCACCACTAGGGTGCCTTTTAGGCAACTGGAACAAATGCATATTAGACAGCTTCAAGAGAAAGACATTCATTTCCTACTGCAATACCATTTGGGTCCAATACAAATTGGAAGACCAAGAAATATGGCCTAAAAATGGTTCTTTACATTATAATACTATTTTACAGTTGGACTTATTCTGTGAAAAGGAAGGAAAATGGACAGAGGCCCCTTATGTACAGTGTTTATGGCCCTTAAACAGAACACTCACTTAAGGGAGAGCTGTAGGATGTGTCTGGCTCATGTTGCTTCCAGATACCAAGAAGCTGCTCTTCCTAGATGATACCCTCCTAGATGCTCTCCCTAGGAGGCCCACATGCCCCCTGGAGCCTCCTCAGTTCCCTGATTCTGAGGGGAGTCCCACTAGTTCTCCAGTGCAGGATTTCACCTAAGGTCATCAGACATCCCTCCTCCTTAGCCAATTAGGCCCAACCTATACCCCCTGCTGCTTGAGGAAATAAGCCCAACCAGTACCACCAGGAGTGAGGCCCCATATCAGCCCCTAAAATTGAACCTGTGTCCATTGCAAGAGGTAGCTGACAGATATAGGGGAACAATCAGAGTATGTGTGCCTCTTTTTGTGTCTGATTGGACTTTATGCAAGGAGAAATTTGGCCCATTTTTGGAGGATGCAGGGAAGTTTATAGAGGAGTTTGTTAAGTTGACCATATACTTTGACTTAACTTGACAAGACTTGCAAATATTATTGTCCACCTGCTGTACCATAAGACAGAAACAAAGGATTCTGGGTACTGTCCATGAATATGCAGATGGAGTAACTGCTTGAAACAAAAGCCATGCCATTTATCATGTGGAGGGAGATGCAGTTCCAGACCTGGACCTCAGTGGGATTGCCAGAGGGGTTCCCAAGATTTCAAATGCAGAAATCACATGGTAACTTATTTAATAGAAGGTATGGAAAAGTGTATGGTTAAGCCAGTTATGACGAGGTTACAGAAGTAACTCGGGGGAAAGAAGAACATTCTGCTCTGTTTCAGGACAGTATGGCTGAGGCACTCAGGAAATATACTAATGCAGACCAGACTCCTGGGAAGGGCAAGCTCTCCTAAGTATGCATTTTATTACTTGATCTGCCCTTGACTTAGGAGGAAACTACAAAAGGCAGAGATGGGACCTCAAACACCCAAGAGGCAACTCTTAAACATGGCCTTTGGAGTTGACAGCAATAGGGATAAGGCAGAGGAGGTGAAGAAAATCCAAAGAAATAGCCAAAAAGCACAATTGTTAGTGGCTGTCTTAAACTCTGTGCCACCTCAGGGTTACCCATTCTGAGAAAGTGTCATGAAATCAGCCTCTGGAATGTCCAGGTGAGAGTCCCTGACTTGCTGTCCCCTGGGCCAGTGTGTTTTCTGTAAGCAAGAGGGCCATTGCGAAAGGGACTTCCTCAGGCTCTGGAAAAAGCCTCGGCCACCCACACTCATAAAGGCTGAGAGAACAGAGGATTGAAGGGGCCCGAAGTCCCCTATGGTTTCCACTGGACATCTTGCCATCTCCACAGAGGAGCCTTGGCTAATTCCTGATTTGGCAGGTAAGAAGACTGAGTTCTTATTGGGTAAGAGTTCTGACCCTTTCTCAGGGCCAGTGTCTTCCTGCTCTTATACCATAACAGAGATTAATATCCAAGAATTAGGAGATTCACCCACTGCCTTGGTTACAATGTGTGGGACCATAGGTTTTAAACCTGAGTGCCCTAGGTCTGTACTGGGAAGAGACTTACATTCCCAATTACAGGCCACAGTTCAATTTGAGGAGCTTTATGATAAGGCAATAGGCCACAAAGGGCTCTAAATGCATACCTTAATACAGACAGATAAATAAAAGACCTCCCTTCCACTGCATATTACTTCTCAAGTAGACTCCTCTGGGAAATAGAAGTTGCTGGTAGAGCTGCTAATGTACCCTCAGTCCAGGTTACCTTGAAGCCCAATGTTGGTTACCCATGGAAGAAACAATATCCATGAGACCTGAAGCACAATCGGTCATACAACCCCTGATAGCAAAATTTCTGAAGTATGGACTACTGCAACCCTGGCAGTCCCCATGTAACACCCCCATCCTGTCTGTAAAGAAAGAAAATGGGGAATACAGATTTAACACCCGAGGACAGTTAATGAGGTAGTAGTCCCTGTCTACCCAATGGTTCCTAACCCTTACACAATATTGACCCAAGTCTCTGAAGATGCTAATTGGTTCACAGTGTTAGATTTAAATGTGCTTTCTTTTACATACCTTTACACCCAGACCTCCCAGTATATTTTTGCTTTTGAATGGACTGATCCCGACCTTCATGCTACATCTCAGTTTACCTGGACTGTCTGTCCTCCAAGTTCTTAGGGACAGTCTCATCTCTTTGGGAATGCATTGACAAAATAATTAAGGGAATTATAGTTAAAGAATGGATCCATTTTACAATATGTAGATGACCTATTAATTTCCAGCCCTACTAGGGAATACTCTGATAAAAATACAATTCAGGTCCTTAATTTTGGGAGAAAACAAGGGTATTGTGTATCCCCCCACCCCAAGCACCAGGCCTATATTTCTGTTCAAAATGTTAAACACTTGAGATACATGTTCCCTCCTGAGACAAGGACTCTAGCCCAGATACAAAAAGTGACCATCCTGGCACTTCAGCCCCTTCAGAGTAAGAAATAGTTAAGAACCTTTGTGGGAATAACTGGATTAGGCTGGATTTGGATTCCTGAGTTGGGGCTCATAGCAAAACCACTCTATGAAGGTCTAAAAGGGAATGATCATGAGCCTTTGAACTGGGATGGAACCTGCCAACAGGCATTTCTAACCTTAAAAGAAAAGATGGGAACAGCCCCTGCTTTGGGACTCTCAAACCTAGAAAAACCTTTCACCCTCTATATGGCTGAAAAACAAGGGACAACTTTGGGTGTTCTAACTCCAAGGCTCAGGAATAATCCTAGACGAGTGGCTTCTCTAAACAGCTAGAACAGGTGGTAGCTGGATGGCCAGGATTCTTGCAAGCTATGGCCACCATCACTCTATTGGTAGAAACAGTCAGTAAATTTACCTTGGAGCACCATTTAGATGTTGTGACCTCCCCATCAAGTACAGGAGGTTCTAGAAGCAAAAGGACATCAATGGCTAATAGGAGGCCAGTTACTTAAATATCAGGCCCTTCTGCTTGACATCCCCAGATGTTACCTTTAAGGTATGTTAAGTTTTAAACCCTGCTACCCTGTTCCCAGACTCCACATCCCAAGAAACAGATCCCCATTCATCCACTCGTATGTGAACACCATGAAACAGACCTACTCTAGCAGGTCTGACCTTAAAGATGAGCCCCTGATAGCTTTGATGCTTTGTGGTCTACAGACAGGAGTAGCTTTATTCATAAAGGAGTAGTAAAGAAGGCAGGTAATGCTATAGTTAACCAAGAAGAAGTTATTAAGGCCAAAGCTTTACCGCCCCAGGCTTCTGCTCAAAAAGTGGAATTAATTGCTCTAATAAGGACCCTTCAACTGGAAAAGAGTCAATATATTTACTCATTCTAAATATGGGTTCCTGATGCTCCATGTTCATGCTGCCTTGTAGAAAGAAAGAGGACTAGTAACATCTAAGGGGTCCCCCATGAAACATCACTGAGATCTTAGAACTTTTAGATACTGTCCAACACCCAAAAGAAATAGCAGTTATTCATTGCAGGGGACACAAAAAGGGAGACATATCTATTATTAGAGGAAATGCTCTGGCAGACAGAGCAGGCAAGGCCACTGCTACAAGAAGATCAGGGTCACTGGCCACTGCACTAATGCCTATACTCCACCCACGTCAGCAGAATCATACTATACACCCAAGGAAATGAAATGAACAGAAAGAAAGGCTTACAAAAAGAGTCCCTCGTGGTAGCTGCTAGAAAGCAGTAAACTTTCTCCCCAAGGCTGAGCAATGGAAAATCATTAAGCATTTCCGTAACTCCTTACATTTGGGATGGAATTCTCTCTTCAAATTGGTTTCTCAAATATTCTTGGAGAAGGGACTGTTCCAGACTGAAAAAGGGGTCACCAGGGCCTGTGAACTCTGTGCCCATAATAACCCAGGAAGCCACCTACTCAAACCTTTATAACATCAAGGAACATACCCTGGGGAAGACTGGCAAATAGATTTCCCTCAGACTGCCTTACAGAGTACTACAATATTCGCTAGTACTTACAGCCATTTTCACCAGGTGGATAGAAACTTTTCCCGCAAGGACGGAAAAAGTATCGGAAGGGTCCAAATTCTTACTTAAAGAATTTCATCCCAAGGTTCGAATTACTAAAAAGCTTGCAAAGTGCTAATGGACCCTCCTTCATAGGTAAGGTGACCCCGCAGGCTTCCTCAGTCTTGGGCATTACCTGTCGTTGTCGTTCCTCCTGGAGGCTTCAATCCTCTGGTAAGGTAGAAAGAGCCAACCATGTTTTTAAAAGGACATTAGCAAAACTCTGTTGGGACACCTGGGAGGCCTGAGTTTTTCTCCAATCCATAGCCCTCTTGTGCATAAGGAGGGCTCCAAGAGGAACCCTAAAACTTAGTCCATTTGAAATAACCTATGGAAGGCCCTTTTTAACTTCAGATTTCCTGTTTGATGAGGAGACACTTAGAACGCTCACTCATATGATCAACTTAGGCCAGTTTCGAAAGGCCTTTCAAGAATATGGAGATAAAGCATTTCCCTTTCCCACAAAGGAAAAGAGTAAGTCCCCTCTTTAATCCGGGACTTAGTCTTACTGAAAACCTGGAAAGAAGGGAGGCTTCCCCAAGGATCTACTACAACCAAACTAAAAAGCCCCTATCAGGTGTTGTTAAATACCCGTGCTGCTGTGAAACTTCAGGGAGTCACTAGTTGGGTACAGCTGTGTAGGATTCAACTTCTTTTCTCACGAGTCCCTGCAGGTGTGAGGGAAGAACACCACCTACACGTGTGGACCCTGAGAAGATTTAAAGCTGTTGTTTCACAGTCACACAGATAAGTAGCATGACAAGGAAAAGTATGTGCAGTCATAAACCACACCTGTTGTTCTTATGTTAACAATTCAGAGTTAGTTGAACTGCAAGCTCAAGACCTTCCACCCTTCTGCAACGCTTTAAAATTAAGGAGGAGTGTATAATCTCTGAGGAGAAAATGAGGTCGATCAGCAGGACTTGTGTTCCAAGCACCAGTCACAACCCCAGCCATGACGCACAGCTGGTCAAAGCCCCAATTTTGGGGTTTGCCTGCATCAGAATGGTTAAATCAAGCGAATTAACATAGGCATTACCTCACATAGTTATCCTTTTTGTGGTGAAAACACTTAAAATCTACCCTCTTAGCATTTTTTAAGAATACAAGATGTCGTTATCTACTATAGTCACCATGCTGTACAACAGATCTCTTGAACTTATTCCTCCCATCTAACTGAAATTTTGTATCCTTTGACCTACACCATGAAGGCAGCGATTTGTGACCTTAAGTTATTTCTGTGCTTACCTGATTAAGCTTCAAAGCACAGAATTTACCTCTGTCTAAAATATTTCATTATTTGAACATAATTGTGACCCTACTCACAGTAAACTGTCAGTACCAACAAAACAATGATATTGTATTTATAATTATGATGGCTATTTTTAATTTATTTGAGTGTTTATTATGTGCAAAGTACTTTAAATTCTTTGTTAATAATTCTCACTGCCGCTCAATAAACATGATAACCTTGATATTCCCATTTCATAAATTAAGAAACTAAGAGACAGAAAGTTTAATTATAGTGTTCAAGGTTAAGTAGCTAAAATTTGGCTTAGATAAAATCCAACCAAATCCAACAGAATATCAAAAAGATAATTCACCATGATCAAGTGATCAAGTGGGTTTCACACCAAGAAAGAAGGGTTAGTTTACATACACAAGTCAATAAATGTGATGCATCACATAAACAGAATTAAAAGCAAAAATCATATGATCATCTCAATTGATGAAGAAAAAGCATTTGACAAAATCCAGCATCCCTTTATGATGAAAACCCTCAGCAAAATTGGCATAGAAGGGACAGACCTCAAAGTAATAAAAGCCATCTATGACAAACCCACAAACAACATTATATTGAATGAGGAAAAGTTGAAAGCATTTCCCCTGAGAAGTGGAACAAGACAAGGATGCCAACTTTCACTACTTCTATTCAACACAGTACTGAAAGTCCTAGCCAGAGCAATCAAACAGGAGAAAGGAAGGAAGGAAGGAAGGAAGGAAGGAAGGAAGGAAGGAAGGAAGGAAGGAAGGAAGGAAGGGAGGGAGGGAGGGAGGGAGGGAGGGAGGGAGGGAGGGAGGGAGGGTATCCAAATCAGTAAAGAGAAAGTCAAACTGTCACTGTTCACCAGTAATATAATTGTATACCTAGAAAACCCTAAAAACGGTCAGTCAGGCTCATGCCTGTAATCCCAGCACTTTGGGAGGTCGAGACAGGCAGATAACTTGCATTCAGGAGGTCGAGACCAGCCTGGTTAACATGGTGAAACCCCATCTCTGCTAAAAATACAAAAATTAGCCAGGCATGGTGGCAGGTGCCTGTAGTCCTAGCTATTCAGGAGGCTGATACAGGAGAATTGCTCAAACCCAGGAGGTGGAAATTGCAGTGAGCCTAGATTTCACCACTGCACCCCAGCCTGGGTGACAGAGTAAGACTCTGAGAAAGAAAAGAAAAGAAAAAAGAAAAGGATCCTAAAGATTCTACCAAAAAGCTCCTGGATCTGATAAATGAATTCAGCAAAGTTTCAGGATACAAAATGAATTTGTACACAAATCAGTAGACTGCTATACAACAACAATGGCCAAGCTGAGACTCAAGTCAAGAATTCAACTCCTTTACGATAACTGCAAAAAATAAAATAAAATAAAATATTTATAAATATACCTAACCAAGGAAGTGAAAGACCTCTACAAGGAAAACTACAAAACGCTACTGAAATCATTGACAACACAAACAAATGGAAACACATTCCATGCTCATGGATGGGTAGAATCAATATTGTGAAAATTACCATACTTCCAAAAGCACTCTAAAAATTCAATACAATTCCTATCAAAACACCATCATCATTCTTCACAGAACTAGAAAAAAAAATCCTAAAATTCATATGAAATCCAAAAAGAGCCCACATACCCAAAGCAAGACTAAGCAAAAAGAACAAATCTAGAGGCACCACATTACTTGGCTTCAAACTATACTATAAGGCTATAGTTACCAAAACAGCATGGTACTGGTATAAAAATAGGCACATAACCAAATGGAACAGAATAGAAACCCCAGAAATAAAGCCAAACACTTACTTCGCTTGCATATGTTAAACCATCTTTGAATCTCTGGTACGACACTCACTTGATCATGGCAAATTATCTTTTTGATATTCTGTTGGATTCAGTTAGCTAGTATTTTGCTGAGGATTTTCACATCTATTTTCATCAAATATATTGGTCTGTAGTTTTCTTTTTTTGTTATATCCTTTCCTGGTTTTGGTATTAGGGTGATACTGGCTTTACAGAATGATTTAGAGATGATTCCCTCTTTCTCTATCTTGTGGAATAGTGTCAATTACATTGGTACCAAGTCTTCTCTGAATGCCTGATAGAATTCAGCTGTGAATCCATTTGATCCTGGACTTGTTTTTCGTTGGCAAGTTTTTAATTACTATTTCAGTCTTTCTGCTTGTTATTGGTCTGCTCTGGTTTCTATTTCTTTCTGGTTTAATGTAGGAGGGTTGTATATTTCCAGGAATTTATCGATTTCCTCTAGGTTTTCTAGTTTATGTGCATTAAGGAGTTCATGTGGTATTGGTTGTAATATCTCCTGCTTCATTTCTAATTGAGATTGTTTGTATCTTCTCTCTTCTTCTCTTTGTTAATCTCACTAATGGTCTATGAATTTTATTTATCTTTTTACAGAACCAGCTTTTTGTTTCATTTATCTTTTGTGTTATTTTTGTTTCAATTTCATTTAGTTCTGCTCTGATCTTTGTTATTTCTTTTCTTCTGCTGGATTTAAGTTTGGCTTGTTCTTGTTTCTCTAGTTGGTTGAGGTGTAGCCTTAGATTGTCTATTTGGGCTCTTTCAGACTTTTTGATGTAGGCATTTAAGGCTATGAACTTTCCTCTTAGCACTGCTTTTGCTGTATCCCAGAGGTTTTGATAGGTTGTGACACTATTATCATTGAGTTCAAAGAATTTTTAATTTTCATCTTGATTTCATGGCTGACCCAACAGTCATTCAGGAGCAGATTATTTAATTTCCATGGATTTGCATAGTTTTGAACAGTCCTTTTGGAATTGATTTCCAATTTTATTCCACTATGGTCTGAAAGAATACTTGATATAATTTCAATTATCTTAAATTTGTTGAGACTTGTTTTGTGGCTTATTATATGGTATTTCTTGGAGAATGTACCATGTGCTACTGAAGAGACTGTATATTTAGCAGTTGTTGGGTAGAATGTTCTGTAGATATCTGTTAAGTTCATTTGTTCTAAGGTATAGTTAAATCCATTGTTTCTCTATTGGCTTTCTGTCTTGATGACCTGTCTAGTGCTGTCAGTGGAGTAAGAAAGTCCCCAACTGTCATTGCGTTGCTGTCTATCTCATTTCCTAGGTCTAGTAATAATTGTTTTATAAATTTGGGAGCCCCAGTGTTAGGTGTATATATATTTAGGATTATGATATTCTCCTGTTGGACAAGGCCTTTTATTATCATATAATGTTCCTCTTTGTCTTTTTAAATTGTTATTGCTTTAAAGTTTGTTTTGTCTGGTATAAGAATAGCTATTTTTGATTGCTTTTGGTGTCCATTTGCAAGGAATATCCTTTTCCACTTGTTTATGTCAGTCTGTATTAGTTTATGTGAGTCTGTATTAGTCTGTTCCCAAGCTGCTTAATAAAGACATATCCAAGACTGGGTAATTTATAAAGAAAAGAGATTTAATTACACATTTCCACATGGCTGGGAAGGCCTAACGATCATGGCAGAAAGCAAAGGAGGAGTGAAGTCATGTCTCACCTGGCAAAAGGCAAAGACCTTGTGCAGGGGAACTCCCATTTATAAAACCATCAGATCTCATGAGACTTATTCACTACCATGAGAACAGTATGGGGGAAATCACCCCCATGATTCAGTTATCTCCACTGGGTCCGTCCCACAACACATGGGGATTATGGGAGCTACAATTCAAGATGAGATTTGGGTGGAGGCACAGCCAAACAATATCAGAGTCTTTATGTGTTAGGTTAGTCTCTTCAAGACAGCAGATACTTAGTTAGTGAATTCTTAACCATTCTACCATTCTTTTAAGTGGAGTACTTAGGCCATTTACTTTCAACATTAGCATTGAGAGGTGAGGTACTATTATATTTCTTGGGCTATTTGTTGCCTGAATACCTTGTGGGTTTTTTTCACTGTGTTTTGTTTTATAGGTCCTGTGAAATTTATGCTTTAAGGAGGTTCTATTTTGGTGTAGTTCAAAATTAGGATTTTTTCTAAGATTCAGAGTTACTTTTAGCAGTTCTTGTAGTGCTGGATTGGTAGTGGCAAATTCTCTCAGCATTTGGTTGTCTGAAAAAGACTGTATCTTTCCTTCATTTATGAAGCTGAGTTTTACCAGATACAAAATTCTTGGTTGATAATTATTTTGTTTAAGGAGGCTGAATATAGGATCCCAATCTTTTCTCACTTATAGGATTTCTGCAGAAATCAGTTAATCTGATAGACTTTCCTTTATAGGTTACCTGATGCTTTTGTCTCATGGCTCTTAAGATTCTTTCCTTCATCTTGACTTTAGATAACCTGATGACTGTGTCCCTACACAATGATCTTTTTGTGATGAATTTCCCAGGTGTTGTTTGAGCCTCTTGTATTTGGATGTCTGGATCTCTAGAAAGACTGGGGAAGTTTTCTTTATTTTCTCAAATATGTTTTCCAAACTTTTAGATTTCTCTTCTTCCTTGGGAACACCAGTTATTGCTAGGTTCGGTCATTTAACATAATCCCAAACTTCTTGGAGACTTTGTCCATTTTTTAAATTCTTTGTTGTTGTTGTTGTTGTTGCTGTTATTGTCTTTGTTGGGTTGAGTTAATTTGAAAGCCTTATCTTTGAGTTCTGAAGTTCTTTCTTCTACTTGTTCAATTCTATTGCTGAGATTTTCCAGCGTATTTTGCATTTTTTAAGTGTATCCTTCACTTCCAGGAGTTGTGATTGTTTGTTATTTATTATATCCATTTCACTGAATATTTTTCCCTTCATATCTTGTAATTTTTTATTTCATTAAGTTATACTTCATCTTTCTCTGGTGCCTCCTTGATTAGCTTCATAATCAACTTTCTGAATTCTTTTTCTGGCAGTTCAGAGATTTCTTCTTGGTTTGGATTCATTGCTGGTGAGCTAGTGTAATCTTCTGGGTGTGTTAAAGAAACTTTTGTTCTTTATTTTGTCATATTACCAGAATTGTTTTTCTGGCTACTTTTCATTTTGGTAGATTATTTCAGAGGGAAGATCTAGGGCTCAAGGACTGGTGTTCAGATTATTTTATCTCACAGGGTGCTCCCTTGATATGATGCTCTCTCCATTCCCCTAGGGATGTGGCTTCCTGAGAGCCATGTTGTAGTGATTGTTATTTCTCTTCTGGATCTATCCACTCATTAGAGTTACTGGGCTCCAGGCTGGTACTGGGGAGTGTCTGCACATACTTCTGTGATGTGAACTGTCTTCAGGTCTCTCTGCCATGAATACCAGCACCTGCTCCAGTGGAGGTAGCAGGGGAATGAAGAGGATCCTGTCAGGGTCCTTTGTTGTAGTCCTTGTTGTATTGCACTAGTTCTGTGTTGGGTGAAGAATGGCCAAAGTTTAAAAAATTAAAAAATAATAGATGTTGGCACAGATGTGGTGAAAAGGGAACACTTTTACACGGTTGGTGAGAATGTAACCTAGTACAACCACTATGGAAAACAGCATGAAAATTTTTTAAAGAACTAAAAGTAGAACTACCATTTGATTTAGCAATCTCACCACTGGGTATCTACCCAGAGGAAAAAGCCATTACATGAAAAAGATGAAGACACTTGCACACACATGTTTATAACAGCATAATTCACAATTGCAAAAATATGGAACCAGCCTAAATGCCCATCAACCAACAAATGGATAAAGAATGGGACATATATACATATCACATGCACACATATATATTATATATATATATGAAACCAGCCTACATGCCCATCAACCAATGACTGGATAAAGACTGGGATATATATAATAAGTGGGATATATATATACACACACACACATATGGAACCAACCTAAATGCCCATCAACCAACAACTGGATAAAGAATGGGCTATATATATAATAAATGGGATATATATATATATATATATATACACACACACACACACACATACATATATATATCACAGAATACTACTCAGCCATATAAAGGAATAAAATAATGGCATTTGTAGCAACCTGGATAGAGTTGGAGAGCATTATTCTAAATGAAGTAACTCAGGAATGGAAAATCATGCATTGTATGCTCTCATTTATAAATGGGAGCTCAGTTGTGAGGATGCAAAGGCATAAGAATGATATGATGGCATCTGATGACCTAAGGGGAAGGATGGAAGAGGGTAAGGGATAAAAGACTATACATTGGGTAGAGAGTACACTGCTGAAGTGATGGGTGGGAGAGTGGGAGCCAATATTCAACATTCTTAAAGAAAAGAATTTTCAACCCAGAATTTCATATCCAGCCAAACTTAGCTTCATAAGTGAAGGAGAAATAAAATCCTTTACAGACAAGCAAATGCTTAGATATTTTGTCACCACTAGGCCTGCCCTACAAGAGCTCCTGAAGGAAGCACTAAACCTGGAAAGGAACAACCGGTACCAGCCACTGCAAAAACATGCCAAATTGTAAAGACCATCGAGGCTAGGAAGAAACTGCATCAACTAATGAGCAAAATAACCAGCTAACATCATAATGACAGGAGCAAATTCACACATAACAATATTAACCTAAATGTAAATGGATGTTCCAATTAAAAGACACAGACTGGCAAATTGGAGAAAGAGTCAAGACCAATCAGTATGCTGTATTCAGGAGACCCATCTCACGTGCAGAGACACACATAGGCTCAAAATAAAGGGATGGAGGAAAATCTACCAAGCAAATGGAAAACAAAAAAAAAGCAGGGGTTGCAATCTTAATCTCTGATAAAACAGACTTTAAACCAACCAAGATCAAAAGAGACAAAGAAGGCCATTACATAATGGTAAAGGGATCAATTCAACAAGAAGAGCTAGCTATCCTAAATATATATGCACCCAATACAGGAACACCCAGATTCATAAAGCAAGTCCTTAGAGACCTACAAAGAGACTTAGACTCCCACACAGTAATAATGGGAGACTTTAATACTCCACTGTCAACATGAGACAGATCAACGAGACAGAAAGTTAACAAGGATATACAGGAATTGAACCCAGCTCTGCACCAAGCATACCTAACAGACATCTACAGAACTCTCCACCCCAAATCAATACAATATACATTCTTCTTAGCACCACATCGCACTTATTCCAAAATTGACCGCAAAGTTGGAAGTAAAGCACTCCTCAGCAAATGTACAAGAACAGAAATTATAACAAACCGTCTCTCAGACCACAGTGCAATCAAACTAGAACTCAAGATTAAGAAACTCACTCAAAACCAGTCAACTACATGGAAACTGAACAACCTGCTCCTGAATGACTACTGGGAACATAACAAAATGAAGGCAGAAATAAAGATGTTCTTTGAAACCAATGAGAACGAAGATACAACATACCAGAATCTCTGGGACACATTTAAGCAGTGTGTAGAGGGAAAGTCATAGCACTAAATGCCCACAAGAGAAAGCAGAAAAATCTAAAATTGACACCCTAACATCACAATTAAAAGAACTAGAGAAGCAAGAGCAAACACACTCAAAAGCTAGCAGAAGGCAAGAAATAGAGCAGAACTGAAGGAGATAGAGACACAAAAATCCTTCAAAAAATCAATGAATCCAGGAGCTGGTTTTTTGAAAAGATCAACAAAATTGATAGACCACTAGCAAGACTAATAAACAAGAAAAAAGAGAAGAATCAAATAGATGCAATAAAAAATGATAAAGGGGATATCACCATCCGACCCCACAGAAATACAAACTACCATCAGAGAATACTATAAACACCTCTATGCAAATAAATTAGAAAATTTAGAAGAAATGGATAATTCCTGAACACATACACCCTCCCAAGACAAAATCAGGAAGAAGTTGAATCCCTGAATAGACCAATATCTGAAATTGAGGCAATAATTAAGAGCCTACCAACCAAAAAACGTCCAGGACCAGACGATTCACAGCCAAATTCTACCAGAGGTACAAAGAGGAGCTGGCACCATTCCTTCTGAAACTATGCCAATGAATAGAAAAAGAGGGAATCCTTAACAGGATTTCCTTAACAGGAAATGTTCCTGTTAAGATAAAAGATTGCAGAGACCAAGGTTCTTTTGAAATCTTAATGATTGCCCTTAGAGACAATAAATGACAAATGTTTCCTATTCAGATATTTAAAAGGTGATAGACTCTTACTTAATCTCTTCAGAACTGGGAGGGCATGGAAGAGAAAGATCTAGCTATGTTATTAAAGATTCTTTGTAGATGCACATTTTCCCCCACAAAGGACAGCTTCACAGGACCATTTCAAAACAAGCCAAACATGTTTTGGAAAATATTTTGGTTTTGTTCTTTGTCACATAATGTTATGCCAGAGTCAGATTGGAAAGTAAGTCATGATATATAGGGTTAAATAAAACCCATCTGATGAGAATTTGTAGTTTGTAGGGCATCAATCCCCAGACCCCTTAGATAGGAATTTGGGCTAGATAAAAAAGAAATCAGAGCTTAGTTCACATTACTCAGTCACAGGTATTTCTTTATAGTAACACAAATGGTCTAAGACAGCCTGTAAGTTAATAACTGGGTCAGAGACCACTAATTGTCCACCAAAGCCCTCTCCCCCCCTCGTTTAGGCACACAGCTAGACAACATTGCTGACCACTAATGCAGTCAGGAGTGCAGGTAAATAAGTTCTATCCAATAGAACCTGAGAAGTGATGTGAGTCACGTGCAGGCCTGACTATAAAAGCCTCCTGTGCACACACTCCAAACCCTTCCTCTTCCACTGCCTGGGTGCAGATAATGCAGAGACCTTAGCTGATATTCCTGAATGACAAGAGAATCACCACCCACCAGCCTGACACTACTCAGCACTGCCACCTGATGTTGATTAAGCCCTTGGAGTTTTCTGGACCATCTGCTGCCATGACCTATCCTAACATAACAAACTGAGTTGTTCAGCTTTCTAGCAGGACAATTTGGCCTCCTCCTTGAAAATGTAATGTGCATCCCAGTGAGCCAGCAATTCTCCTGTTTACCTCTCCTGAAATAATATTGCAAATGGCCCAACAGTGATGTATACAAAGACACTGCAGCATTGCTTATCGTATAAAACATTATTTGCAATGTACCCAAAAAACGTATACCTAAACACAATAGAATGTTGCTTATATGGAAGATGTGGGAGATAAGAGAAGAATGAAGACAGGCCAGGCGTGGTGGCTCACACCTGTAATGCCAGCACTTTGAGAGGCCGAGGCTGACGGATCTCTAGAGGTCAGAGTTCAAGACTAGCCTGGCCAATATGGTGAAACCCTATGTCTACTAAAACTACAAAAATTAGCTGGGCTTGGTGGCACATGCTCGTAATCCCAGCTACCCAGGAGGCTGAGGCAGGAGGATCACTTGCACCTAGGAGGTAGAGGTTGCAGTGAGCCGAGATTGTGCCACTGCACACCAGCCTGGGCAACAGAGTGAGACTTCCATCTCAAAAAAAAAAAAAAAAAGAATAAAGACAAATAAACAAATGAGACTACATGGATCAGTGATGAAACAAAGAGTATAATTAGCTCAATCTTGAGATTGATACATACACACACACATTTTGGTGCATGTGTAAAATAAAATACTATGAAAAAGTTAAAAGAATGGATACATCTACATATACTGACATTGAAAAACCTCCAAAATATATTGTTAGCTAACCAAAAAAGCAAGTTGAAAAACATAATACTATAAGTGAAAAAAAAAGAAAAACTTGTAGATTGAATCCACGTATTCAGTTGTTTCCACCAACCCTCCATAACTCAGACATTGACCTCTTTGAATTTAGTGGAAAATGTTCTCTGCTGCTACAGGGATCATCAAGGGGAGAAAAGGGGCCAATTAGTTCTTCTTTCTGTAAGTTTTGATGATCATTCAGCCCTCTGCCCTCTGGGCCCACACCCAGGTTTTATGGCATGGTGACAGCCTTTAGCAACTAATTACACCCTAAGGAGTTGAGGCAGAGAGTTAGGAAAAGTTTTCAAAGACGCAAATTAATGTCATCCCCTGAGGGTTCTTCAGAGCTACCTGAGAACTTCTTTTATCTCCCTGAGATTCTCAGCAGCTCCAGCTACATAATTAAAGACATGATTGGAGGTTGGGAGAAAACATCCTCACTAAATGTTCAGATCACTGATAAGCCAGGACTTAGGGTTCCAGATTCCTCCTGTAACCATACTGTGGGCCAAAATTAAGACATAATCTTTAACTAGCACCCCTTTAAGGTCCATAACAACACATTTGGAAGCAGCTGGGCCACTGTGCCAATGCAGAAAAACAGAGGCCATTCATTTCTCCTCTACTCCTTCCCCACACAGGTTGCTCTGGAAGTGGAGGGGACGCTGCCATTTATGGAATCCCTGCTGTGCACTGGACCCTGGGCTGAGCACTTTATTCAACCTGACACACGTGGCAGAGAATGCCAATACCCACCAACATCCAGTTATCTTCTTCCTGGGCATGCAGCTAAATGCCATTTCCCTATCAATGGAATGCGGATGAGAGTCATACACAGATGTCCCTTGGTATCCACAGGGGATTGGTTCCAGGATGCTGGTGGACACCAAAATGTATGGATGCTCAAGTTCTTTATATAAAGTGGTGTCTCATTGTCGTATAAACTATGCACATCCTCCTGTGACCTTAAATCATCTAGATTACTTATAATACCTAATCCAGTGCAAATGCTATCTAAATGGTTGTTATATTGTATCTTTTATTTTATGTTTCATTATTATATTGCTATTGTTTTTATTTTTTATTTTAAATGTTTGTGGGTTTTATTGATGGATATTTTTCTCTAAATATTTTCAATCTGCAACTGGTTGAATCTGCAAATGCAGAACTAATGAATACAGAAAATCAACTGTATGTCACTTCCCAACTCGTCCATAAAAAACGCCCAAACATTGTCTTTGGCCTTCTCTTCTTTGTCTACCAGCTGAATGGTGACACTTTGGGTGACCTTGAGTATTGAGGAAACCTGCCCCCAATATTTCAACGTAGGTTCTTTCTATTTTCCATAAGTGTCGGCCAGCTGAGAAATAAAGAGAAAGAGCACAAAGAGAGGAATTTTACAGCTGGGACGCCAGGGGTGACATCATATACTGGGAGGACCGTGAGGCCCACCCGAGCCTCAAAACCAGCAGGTTTTTATGAAGGATTTCAAAAGTGGAGGGGTGTACGAACAGGAAGTAGGTACAAAGATCACATGCTTCAAAGGGCAAAAGGCAGAACAAAGATCACATGCTGCTGAGGAAACACGACAAAGAGCAAAAGGCAGAACTCCTGATAAGGGTCTATGTTCAGCGGTGCATGTATTATCTTGATAAATATCTTAACAGAAAACAGGATTTGAGAGCAGAGAACCAGTCTGACCAAAAATTTACCAGGATGGAGTTTCCCAATCCTAATAAGCCTGAGGGTACTGCAGGAGACCAGGGCATATCTCAGTCCTTATCTCAACCGCATAGGACAGACATTCCCAGAGCAGCCATTTATAGACCTCCCCCCAGGGAATGAATTCCTTTCCCAGAGTATTAATATCAATATTCCTTGCTAGGAAAATAATTTAGTGATATCTTCCCTACTTGCACGTCCGTTTATAGGCTCTCTGCAAGAAGAAAAATATGGCTCTTTTTGCCCGACCCTGCAGGCAGTCAGACCTTATGGTTGTCTTCCCTTGTTCCCTAAAAATCGCTGTTATTCTGTTCTTTTTCAAGGTGCACTGATTTCATATTGTTCAAACACACGTTTTACAATCAATTTGTACAGTTAACATAATTATCATAGTGGTCCTGAGGTGACCTACATCCTCAGCTTATGAAGATAACAGGATTAAGAGAATAAAGTAAAACAGGCATAAGAAATTATAAAAGTATTATTTGGGAACTGACAAATGTCCATGAAATCATCACAATTTATGTTCCTCTGCTGCGGCTCCAGCTGGTCCCTCCATTTGGGGTCCCTGACTTCCCACAACACTTGAGAGGTTTAGGTTAAAGGTTGTACAACCCCTACCAGTCTAGGTTCTTGAGTGGCTGCCAACCACATGAAACTGGGGTATGAGAATAGGCCACTGAGATCAAGGGACTGTTTATTATGCAGCCATTAATTTACTCCAATTCCTACAATCTATCTCACCACCTGGAAAATAAAAATTAAATCACATCTTTTTTTTAATCCAACTAATGGCTCAAGGCCTCACCTGTCTTATTATCAGGAAGTCCATTCTCTCTCACACAATGCCAGACCCCATCTACATCCCAAATTGTCCAAGAACTTCCCAGGAACACTCAGTCAAAAGGACTACTGCTTCCAAAAAGTCATGTGGAAAGAGAGGACATTAAAAATCTGACCAATCCTTGTTTTCAGTCATTACCATGCAGTTGGTCCCATATAATCTGGTGGGCATATGTCTTCTGCAGCGATGCTGCTGCAGGTCTGACTTCCGCCATGCCATGGTTAGCTTCCATACTTGTGCTCCAAGGTCATTGTTCTCTTTGTTCATTCTCACATGCTCAGCTATTGATCCCCAAACACAGTGGTCTAGGATGGTTGGATCCAGAGAAGCTTCCAGCTCCAGCACATGCTGCACCAAATCAAGCCTCCTACACAAACCTCAGTCCTGAGCCTACAGCATCAACCCAGGTACCCCTTTCCCTCATGGTAGGATCCCCTTGGGGCTTTTAATATTCTTCTAGACAGATGGATCATAGTCAACATCTCCCTGAACCACCAAAATAGGTTTCCTTAATTGCAAATCTCAGAGAGCAAAAGACAGGGTCTCACTGGACATGGTGGCTCACACCTATAATCCCAGCACTTTGGGAGGCCGAGGTGGGCAGATCACCCAAGGTCAGGAGTTCGAGACCAGCCTGGCCAACATGGTGAAACCCTGTCTCTACTAAAAATACAAAAATTAGCCAGGCATGGTGGTGGGCACCTGTAATCCCAGCTACTCGGAAGGCTGAGGCAGGAGAATTGCTGGAACCTGAGAGGCAGAGGTTGCAGTGAGCCAAGATTGCACCACTGCACTCCAGCCTGAGTGACAGAGTGAGACTCTGTCTCAAAAACAAAACAAAAGACAGGGTCTCATCCCTTCCTTTCCTGAAAGCCCCTTGCTCTGGGTGAAAATCCATCTCTACCCAGGGGAGAGTAGTCTGCCTCAGGAAACACATAATAGGTTCCTACATCACAATCTCTGGACTGTTAAACAGAGCATTCAGTTAACTTCTTAGAACCGAGACACTACTCCAAGGAAACTTTCTGCCTCTGTCTATATAAAGGCTAGCAGTTCATCTTGAAAATGCACACACTATCTCATTTAAAACTATAAGTAAATGCTATCATGGTTCTCAGTTTGCAGATGAAGAACCAGAGATTCAAAGAGGCGGGGTGGCTTGCCTGCAGCATCACACCTAGCAGAAGGTCAGCCAGGACCATCTAATGCCAAAGCCTAAAGCTTGTACCTAAACCCACCTCCCTGCCAGTCCCGCTAGTCTGCCAGGTACCTTTCACATTTCTCTTCCCTGCCCAACCCCTTTCCTAGGTTTTCGTTTTCCCCTTCCCAGCTTCTCTGCTCCCAAGTGATCCTGTGTCTGCTGACTCTGCTACTTGTGCTAAGTCAGCAGGAATGTCAGCATCTGAAAGCTGCATCTTAGGAGTAACTCCCTCTTGCAAAGCTGGGGTGGAGTCATGGAGAGAGCCCAGATTTTTAAGCCAAATAGATGGGAGCTCAATTCCCAGGCTTGCCATTTACTAGCTGTGTGGCTTTGGCAAGATACTAATTATTTCCACTTTTTTAATAAGGACTTCACAGGGGCTGACAGAAATTGATGATTATTGCATTTTCCTGCTAAACCAGTCTATGCTTTGTTCCTTCTGCTTCCCTCCCATCAAACCAACAGATATGGCCGGGTGTGATGACTCACGCCTGTGAGCCCGATACTTTGGGAGGCCAAAGTGGGAGGATCCCTTGAGGTCAGGAGTTCAAGACCAGCCTGGCCAACATGGTGAAACTCCATCTCTACTGAAAATACAAAAACTTAGCCAGGCATAGTGGCGTGCATCTGTAATCCCAGCTACTTGGGAGGCTGAGACATGAGAATCACTTGAACTCGAGAGGTGGAGGCTGCAGTGAGCCGAGATCATGCCACTGCACTCCAGCCTGGGCAACAGAGTGAGACCCTATCTCGAAATGTGTATATGTATGTATGTGTGTGTGTGTGTGTGTGTCAAACTCAGAGGTCTATAATAATTTTAATATTTTATGTGGAGGGCAGGCCCTGGCTATAAAAACTTCTGGTTTGGTTATAACTGTTAAAATAGACTTTTTTGAACCTCTCATGTGAAAATAATCTGGAAAGCCAAGTTTAGTGGAAAGAGAAAGGGATTTCTAAATTTCAAAAACTGTCTTTACTTATCCAGAGAATGTCCAGGTGCAGTGGCTCAAAGTATAGTCCCAGCACTTTGGGAGGCCAAGGCAGGAGGATCGTTTGAGCCTAGGAATTTGAGACCAGCATAGGCAACATGGCAAGAACCTGTCTCTACAAAAAAAAAAAAAAAAAAAAAAAAAAATTGCCAGACATGGTGATGTGCACCTGTGGTCCCAGGTACTCGAGAGACTGAGGTGGGAGGATTGCTTGAGCCTTGAGCCCAGGAGGTCAAGGCTGCAGTGAGCCTGAGCCAGGTTTGCACCACTGCATTCTAGCCTGGGAACACAGTGAGACCCTGTCTTTAAAAAAAAAAATTTTTTTTAAGAGGAAAGCTCAGAATCTGAGCACACAATTTTATTGTAACCATAGGGAGAGAAAACTGAGGATAAAACAAGGAGGGCATGAAGAGGCTCTGGCTGAATATGCAGTGGAAAGAGACATTCAGAGAGGATGAGACTAGAGTACCTGAGGACACCACCTGGGCCCCTGACAAAGATCCATCCCAGCATCCCACCCTCTTGCAGGGGAATTGGGACTCAAGGCAACAAAAAGTCAGGAAGAAATTCCACATAAGGCTGAAAAAGATTTTGAGAACATCCAGATAGGAGCTTTGCCCCACTTCCAGCACAGCACAGGAGAGCTGCAGCACAGCAGAGCTGCATCAGTGAAAGCAGAGCTGCAGTGTGCATGTGCGAGAGACCGGGAACTTCCCATGTACCCTATCCCAGGGATGCTGAGAAGCCACACAGACCATGAAACTTGAGGTCCAGACAAGGAGGCAGCCTACAGCAGGGTCCTCAATAATGGATTGAGTACAATCATTAATTAATGATTAATTAATCCTCTGTAATGACAGAGTCCATGGCCAGGAGCAACAAACATGGCCAAGGGGAGAGGGAGACTCATTTCATCTCCATCAGATTCAGCAATAACAGGCAACACCTGGAGATACGCAGGGTAGGATATATCAGCAAGAGCCAGTGAAAGCCACAGAATGGCCTGAAGACCAGAAGGGTTTCCACCCCACCGTCATGAGAAGACACAGGCTTCCCCCATCTTAAAAAAAAAGCAAAGGAAGCCGGGCACGATGGCCAACGCTTGTCATCCCAGCTATTCAGGAGGCCGAGGTGGGAGGATCACTTGAGCCCAGGAGTTCAAGACCAGCGTGGGCAACATTGCAAGACCCCATCTTAAAAAAATTTAAAAATTTGAAAAAAATCAGAGGAGGAGAGTGAATGGAGAAAACTTTCTTTTTTTTTTTTTTTTTTGAGGCGGAGTCTTGCTCTGTCGCCCAGGCTGAAGTGCAGTGGCCGGATCTCAGCTCACTGCAAGCTCCGCCTCCCGGGTTTACGCCATTCTCCTACCTCAGCCTCCCGAGTAGCTGGGACTACAGGCGCCCGCCAACTCGCCCAGCTAGTTTTTTTGCATTTTTCAGTAGAGACGGTGTTTCATTGTGTTAGCCAGGATGGTCTTGATCTCCTGACCTTGTGATCCACCCGTCTCGGCCTCCCAAAGTGCTAGGATTACAGGCTTGAGCCACCGCGCCTGGCGAGAAAACTTTCAAGACTGAGCATTTACCAAAGAGAACCTGAGTTAGCCTAAAAAACAATTGTTTTTTTTTTTTTTTTTTTAACTTTTAAGTTCAGAGATCCATGTGCAATTTTGTTGTACAGGTAAACGTGTCACGGGGGTTTGTTGTACAGATTATTTCATTACTCAGGTGGGTATTAAGTCTGGTATCCACTAGTTATTTTTCCTGATCCTCTCCCTCCTCCTAGCCTCCACCCTCAAGCAGGCCCCAGCATGTGTTGTTACCCTGTATGTGTCCATGTGTTCTCATCATTTAGCTCCCACTTACAAGTGAGAACGTGTGTTATTTGGTTTTCTGTTCCTGTGTAAAAAACAGTTTTTAACCAGAAGACACTGAATCGCCTTTAACAGACAAGTCCATGCTTTCCACAGCCCTTCGCCATCAGCAGGATGGGGCATGAAAGCAAGATGAGATAGGCCCCAAACGATCCAGGGTGCTGTTCTGCGGGTACTCACCTGAGCTGCAGGGCGCATTTTGGAACCCGCAGCAAACTCATCTCCTAGGATTAATAGACCATCTGTCAATGCTTGGCAGTGTCAAGCCCTACCCAGAGCAGGCACTCCGTGAATATCAGCTTGTTCTCCTCTTCCAAGGTTGGGATTTTATGCAATACAAGTGTTTGGCTGGAAGGCTCTTCCTGACACCCTGTAACTGTACTATGGTGGAGAAGGCCTGCTCCATCCATGTATTCTTGTACTCAGGTGTGCATGCATTCAGCAAACCACTGTGTATCCAGATGCCAGGCCATGTGCTGGCCTCCAGATATCCAGGGATAAATGATAAATAGCTCCTGCCCCACAGAACTGTAAAGCCACAATTACAATCCTGTGTTCCAAATGCTATGATAAAAATAGTAGCCAACATTTACTTATTACTTACTGTGTTCCAGACATTACCTTTTCTCTTAACGTTGACAACAGCTCTATGCGGGAGAGCCAGCTGGGCCCCAAGGGCATGTGTGAGATTCTATGGTAGCACAATCTAAATAGAAAAGAGTAAGAGAAGGCTTTCTAGAGTGAGGAATGCCTAAAGCTGAGTTTGGCCAAGGAAAGGGGGAAGGATACAAGAATTTGAGCAAAAGGAAGATAATCTTGTAAGATACAATAAATCTTTCTGAGTTTCTCTTCAAAGGATTTAGCCTGTTAATTTCCTTATCCTTTGTTCTCAAACTCAACTTTCTTGTTCTTCCTTGCCCCTAGTTACTGTAAACAGCCTACCCCATTCCCATTAGCGCTAATCAATAACTCATATCTGTTCCCTTGGTGACCTCTACACATTGTTCCCCCAAACTGCACGTCTCATACACTGCACCTCTGTACCTCACATCCCTCTCCCCTTCTACATTTAGGAAAATACGTACAAGTAGCCAATTGGGTCAGCTCAGATTTTGCAGTCTGACCCCAGCCCATGAGGGAGTGACACTGCGTTAAGGATAAAAACTCCCTGGTCTCCTTTGTTCTCTGTGCTCTTGTGATTTTGATTCACTGTGACACCCTTCTGCAGAAGTAAATTGCCTTGCTGAGAAAATTAAACTTTTGCCTGAGTGCTGGTTTTACTTCACAGCACTGAGCATTTATTCCTGCAGCATTTTATATCCAACAATCTCTTGTGTAGAAAATCAAGTGTAAGTGGTTTATTATGGTTGAGGGTGGATTCTGAGCAGAATGTAGTGGAGGCAGGCTGGTGGTTGGGACACAGCCATGTCCCATCCACCACCCCAGGTGCCCTCCTGCCTCAGCTGGTTACTATGAAGTGACAGAGAAGACCCCCTCCCCATCAGAAGCAAATTCAAAGGACAGATCCATTTTGTTCTCTGATGCCTTCTTTCCATCTCACTGCCACCAGGACCAACAACATCACACCAGGAGGCAGAGCAGAGGGAGGCACAAACTCACCAGTCACAGTCCAGGAAAGAGGACTTCCCAGTGGCCACGGCCAAGCCTTCTCCCCTGAGCTACTCCCATGAGAGGGCTGACCCCTCAGGGGAGTTTGCACCTCAAAAGGCCCTTCCTTGTGTTGAGCCAAACCTGTCTCTCTGTCACTGTCACAGGTCCTAGGCTGACCTGTGAGGTCACATGAGGCATGTGTCTGTCCTCTCTTGCCCATGGTGGCCTTCCAAACTTTCCAAGAAAGAGCCATGCCATCTCCCTCCCTCCAAAGGTTCTGGAAGTAAGCAAGCATCCATGCCAGGTGGAGTGGATGGGATCAGTGGATTTGTTGAAAGGGCCTTCATAGATTCTTCCCATGGAGTCTATGGCCCATGTCAGAGAACATGAAATGCCTCAGAAGGACCCTCACACTGCCAAGGCTGCAGGATCAGGGCCTACAGGTCTGGATCAGGTTATTGAAGACAGCCATGACACCTGAGCATGCCATTTTGACATGACAAAATTGGTCTCATGACATGACACCTGGTCTCACACCCAAGGCTGCAGCTGTGGAAACACAGAATTCCTTAGATCCTGGATGTGTGGCCCTCACTAAGTGGGAGACTCGAACAGGTGATCCCAACTTGGGAGGTTGAGGCAGAAGAATTGCTTGAACCCAGGAGGCAGAGGTTGCAGTGAGCCGAGATCATCACACTACAGCCTGGGCGACAAGAGTGAAACTCTGTCTCAATAAAAAAAAGAAAAAAAAAAGAAAAAAAAAGCTCGCCAGGTTTCACGGATTTCACTAGCCAGGTGTGGTGGCACACACCTGTAGTCCCAGCTACTCAGGAGGCTGAGGTGAGATGATCACTTGAACCCAGGAGTCGAGGCTAGCGAGCCATGACGGTGCCACTGCACTGCAGCCTGCATGACAGAGTGAGACCTCATCTCTAAAAATAAGATTTTTTAATTTTAAAAAAGAAGCACATTTCAAAAAATTGAGCACAGAACCAACTTAAGAGGTTAGCAGCCAGGATAGTGGTTAGTTTTGCCAGGGGGTGGCTGAAAGGGAGCACCAAGGTGGCTTATGGCATGCCGGTCATATATACTTTTTTTATTTGGGTGCTGGTTATACAGGTGTGTTCATTTTTGGAAAATTCCTCACACTGCCAACCTAGGCTTAGTGCATTTTTCTGTCTGTATCACGCTTCAATAGAAATATTACTCAAAGAAGTATGTTAATCTTAAAAAGAAATATGAACATGTTTGGTTCCAGTTTTACAAAAAGATGAAAGCAAATACATGAAGATGTATGCATGTATGCATATATGGGGTGTGTGTGTGGGGGGGTGTGGTGTGTTTGCGAGAATTCTAAGGTTACAGAATTATTTATAGTAAAATGTTAAGAGTGGTATTACCTACGTGGTGGGATGTATTAGCCTATATTAGTTATCTCTTTCTGTGTAACAAATTATCCCAAAACAGAGAAGTTTGAAACAGTAAACATTTATCATCTCAGATGCTTTCTGCAAGTCAGGGAGTCTGGGTAGGTTCTGGCTCAGGGTCTCCCAGGAGCTGCAGTCAAGCTGTCGGCCAGGGCTGCTGTCATCCAAAGGCTGACCTGCTTCCAGGCCCACTCACGTAGCACTCAGCAGAAGGTTCAGAAGAAGCTCACCACGTGGGCCTCTCACAAGGCTGTTCAGAACATGCCAGCTGGTTTTGGAGAGAGAGGCGGGGAGGGGTCTGGAGGGAGAGAGAGAGAAAGAGCAAGAGAGAGAGAAAGAGAAACTGCACAGTTTTATCTCAGAAATGCGATGCCATCACCTCTCTGCAATCTACCAGTCACACAGACCAACCCCTGCTACAGTGGAGGAGGCGCTACACAAAAGTGTGAATACCAGGCGGGAGGATTATTGGGGACCATCTCATTGAATGGTGACAACATAGGATTTTTTTATTTTCCTTCTTTTCCTAAATTTTTATACCATGAACATATTATGTAACAAATTATATGGAAAGCTGCCAGCTGCTGGCAAGGACGCTTCCTTCACCCTGTTGTTGGTTTCTAGCCTTCCCTTATGGGCCTCCTGGTTCCTTTTCCAATCCTATATGCTCCACTGCCCTGCCACAGCCCAGCCAAGGATTGCTTCCACAGCCCAGTTCTCTGCCGCCATCTAGTGGCATCATCCAAAACTGCTGGCCCCGACAGCGGCCCACGATTCATGAACCTTTTGGGTCAGGAGGCTTCATTTGCCTGCAAGAAGGTAAAGCCCAGGGTCTCATGTTGGAGGCCCCAGAGATCTGCCACATTCAGCCCCAAATAGAGCTGTGAAACCCCAGAAGGGATGGGATGGCTATCAGAACTTGGAAGCTTGGCCAGGCGCCGTGGCTCACGCCTGTAATCCCAGCACTTTGGG
Source organism: Rhinopithecus roxellana (assembly GCF_007565055.1). Classification (NCBI taxonomy): domain Eukaryota; kingdom Metazoa; phylum Chordata; class Mammalia; order Primates; family Cercopithecidae; genus Rhinopithecus; species Rhinopithecus roxellana. Next base: position 19,196,180 of record NC_044563.1, on the reverse strand, counting down.
AGGCCAAGGTGACTGGATCTCCTGAGGTCAGGAGTTTGAGACCAGACTGGCCAACATGGTAAAACCCCATCTCTACTAAAAAAAAAAAAAAAAAAAAATTAGCCGGGAGTGGTAGCAGGCACCTGTAATCCCAGCTACTCGGGAGGCTGAGGTAGGAGGATCACTTGAACCCAGGAGGCAGAGGTTGCAGTGAGCCGAGATCACACCAGCCTGGGCAACAAGAGCAAAACTCTGGCTCAAAATAAATAAATAAATAAATAAATAAACAAACAAACAAACAAATAAATAAATAAATAAATAAAAATTTAAAATGAACTCTTGGGAGCCTAAATCGTCTCTATTCTTTCTGCCTGTTCCCTCTGCTCTCCAGATACCAAAGAGGCCCTTGACTCTTGCAGACCACACTCAGCCAGGAACAAAGAGGTAGCCCCTTCTTCTCTACAGCTTTACAGCTCAGAATCTAACGTCCAAAACCTTAGCTTTCATTTTTAACAAAGTCCTAGCAACAGGGGGTGCTCCAAAAACAGCCTGGGGTTCACACTCAGCTTAAAGAATTTTGTAACTTGACTAGTAAATTTTAAAATATACTGTAGCTTCATTTTTTTTTTTTTTTTTTTTTGAGGCAAGGAGGGATAAGTGCTAAGTTTTAAACTAGTTACTCTTAAATAAGTACTCCATATTCATTGGGAGAAATTAGAAACTATAAACAGGTGAAAATAAAAAAAATCCACTCCTAATCCCACTATTGTATTATTCTAGAGTCGTGTTTCTTTTCTTCTATACACTTATTTCTTAATGGGATTGTTCTCTGCTTATAGTTCTATTAATTGTTTTTCTCACTTAAGCTTTACACTTTATAAGACCACAGGTGATCATCTGGTTTTTCTTTACCATGATATCTCAGTTCCTAGGCTATACCTGGGTAAGGCAGTTTTTATCCAACTAAGTGCTAGGGGCAGAGAATGTTGTGCTATTTTGCAGGGTAGCCTAGTTTGGTTATTTTTTTTTTAAGTATGTGGATAACGGGTCAACAATACAGTGTCTGCCTGCCTCCTCTAAACCAACAGTGTGGGTAGAAAAGTTCTGGGACAACTTTGGTCTCAATCAAAACAGGAAGATGATGGATACTTTATCCCCAGCCCAAGCGCTGTCCCTAAGCAGAAAGCCCAGGAGAGCTAACTATACCATACTCTTTAGTGAAGGCCTCTAGAACACAAATATAGGTAAAATTTGTTGTTTTATTTCACATGATAGATACCTCCAGGTTATGTTTATAATTGCTTGTGTTAAGAAATAGACTTTTTTTATTATTACTTTTTTCCCTCTGTCATCCAGGCTGGAGTGTAGTGGCATGATCTCGGCTCACTGCAACCTCTACCTCCCGGGTTCAAGCAATTCTCCTGCCTCAGCCTGCTGAGTAGCTGGGATTACAGGCGCCCCCCACCATGCCTGGCTAAGTTTTGTATTTTTAGTAGAGACAGGGTTTCGCCATGTCAGCCAGGCTGGTCTGGAACTCCTGACCTTAGGTGATCTGCCTGCCTCAGCCTCCAAAGTACTGAGATTACAGGTGTGAGCCACTGCAGCCAGTCTGTTATTTAATGTTGACAATACGTACACCTGTGTGTGTGCACACATACACACACACATAGTGTTTAAAAGGTGAGACAGTTTCAGCCAACCACACAGACAGTCCTAGAGCACATTCACCTTCCACAGTTATCAGCCTCAACTCACCTCACTCACCTCCACCCACATGCTCCTCAGATTCCAAGCACCTGAAGCCTGGCCATTCTCCAAGCAAAGCCTGTAGTCTCCTGCCCCGTACCTGCCCCCCTTTATCTCAACACTAAAAGTCACCCACTCATAATTCTCTGGGCCCCTGTTACCTCTTCCTTTCAACCTCCTCTAGTAGTTCCTGGCATTCATTTGGCATCTGCATCTCCCAGGCCCCAGCCACTCCCTTAAGGCTCTCCTCAAGGGCGGGACTTCAGCTCCATTCCACTCTGTCTCTGGCAGGCCTATGAGGTGTGCACTGCTGCTGTCCAAACTGTCTCGCTCTCATCTTCCCCCAAAGTAGGGGTTGCATGGAGGGCGTGTTGCAGAAGATCCTTCATCTTGACAGGGTATAACTGCACTGCCTACGTGAGACTGAAGAGTTGGTGCATCAGGACAGGAAATGCCATTTTTCTTCATGTTTTCATCCTCTAACATGCTCAAGATTTGACTTACATGTACTGCTTGTCTGTCTCCCTTTATCAGCATGTAAACTCCATGAAGGCAGAGATTTTTGTCTGTCTTGTTCACCACTGAACCCTCAGCCACTGAGGTACAGTGCCTGGTAAAGGATAGGAACTCAGTATATCACAATTGAATGAATGCATGAATTTGTCTCACAAAAGAGATCTCACAACAAAATCATCTTAGTCTGTTTTTGTTTTGTTTTTTTCAAGACAGTCTCGCTCTGTTGCCCAGGCTGCAGTGGTGCGATCTCAGTTCACTGCAACCTCCACCTCCCGGGTCCAAGCAATTCTCCTGCCTCAGCCTGCCAAGTAGCTGGGATTATAGGCGCCCGCCACCACGCCCTGCTAATTTTTGTATTTTTAGTAGAAACAGGGCTTCACCATGTTGGCCAGGCTGGTCTCAAACTTCTGACCTCAAGTGATCCACCCAGCTCCGCCTCCCAAAGTCCTGGGATTACAAGCATGAGCCACCGCATCTGGCACTCTTAGTCTGTTTTAGAGTTTGCATCCGCATATGAGAGAGACAGGGATGAAATTAGAACTACCCAAATTGCCACAGTATCCCAGCAATTCCAGGATTCCTTGCATCCACCAATGAAAGCCCTCTAAAAATCCCAGGGGACCTGCGTATCCCCCACCAACTGGGTATCCATCCACCTGCAGACTCATACCTCCAACCTTCTGGGAACACACATAATCTTAAGATGCACAACCACTTTTTCCAAGCCTCCTCTTCACTAAATTGCCCTGAATTGTTACAGGCTGAACTAGTTCCCCTCCAAAACTCATATGGTCAAGTCCCAACCCCCAGTACAACAGAATTTGACTACATTTGAAGAGAGTGTCTTTGAAGAGGTAATTAAGGTAAAATGAGGTAAATAGGGTGGGCCCTGACCCAGTATGACTGGTGTCCTTATAAGGAGATTGGCCGGGAGCGGTGGCTCACGCCTGTAATCCCAACACTTTGGGAGGACAAGGCAGGCAGATCACGAGGTCAGGAGTTTGACACCAGCCTGACCAACATGGTGAAACCCCATCTCTATTAAAAATACAAAAAAATTAGCTGGGCGTGGTGATGGGCGCCTGTAGTCCCAGCTACTCGGGAGGCTGAGGCAGGAGAATCGCTTGAGCCCAGGAGGCAGAGGTTGCAGTGAGCTGAGATCGTGCCACTGCACTCCAGCCTGGGCAACAGAACAAGACTCCGTCTCAAAAAAAATAAATAAAAAGGGAGGAGATTAGGACACAGACACGCAGAGGGAAGACCATGTGAAGGTGCAGGGAGAAGACAGCCATCTGTAAGCCAAGAAGAGAGGCCCCTGGAGGGTGGGACAGGAGAATCGCTTGAACCCGGGAGGCAGAGGTTGCAGTGAGCCAAGATCATGCCTCTGCACTCACTCTGGACAACAGAGTAAGACTCTGTCTCCAAAAAAAAAAAAAAAAAAAAAACAGGCCTCATAGGAAACCAACCCTACCCACACCTGGATCTCAGCCACCAAAATTGTAGGAAGAAAATCTCTGTTGTTTAAACTGCCAGTTGGTGGTACTTGTTACAACAGCCCTAGAAAACTAAAACAATCTGGAAATCCAAAAGAGAAATGTTTTTGTTAAGGATGCCCAAGTAAAATGCAGGCCAGTAAACTACTTGGTACATTGTAAGAAGGAAAAAAAAAAAAAAAAGAAGAAAGAAAGAAGCAAAGGCATAATGCATTGACTTTTTTTATATTTGGTATTTGTAAGTCTTTAAAAAAATGTTTTCAGGCCATTTTTTCCTTAAAAAAAAAAAAAAAGCAACCAACAGCAATACTCTGTACAAGTATAACAAACATTAGAAATATGCATCATTCCAAAATAGTTACAAGAAAATTACAGTTTAGAGTCCACATCAACACATCCTATTCATATGTGCCCCCAAGGGAGAAAAAGCTACAGTATGTTAAACACACAGCTGCTACACAGTAGTCTGCAAACCCAGAACTTAAGACTTTCAAGGCAAATCAACAACAGTCACCGAGGTTTGTTTAGCTCAGTAAGTACAATCAAGCATTTCAAAAGAGAACCAGGCTTTTTCATCCCAGATGAAAAACAAATGGGATCGGCTGCAAAGCTGACCCCGCCCCTCCATCCCTAACCCCAGGGAGCCTCTGACTCAAGAAAGCACAAATCCAGTGGAGTCAATGAGGCGGAACTCTGGCTGGCCGCGGTGGGCAGACACCAAATGTCATTTCCTGCTGATGCCGAGATCATCACTAGATTCGACTTCGGAGGCAAAAAGTCGTGGTTCCCGGGAGATGCTATCAATGGCCCGAATCCCCTAAACGAGCTGACCACCCATCTTTGGCCATTCCATTGACACCGAAACCCACACCAGCTGCTTTTCTGTATGCAATTGTCAAAGACTAAGCAGGGGCGCTCACACCATTCCCCCGATTCCATTGGACTCTTCCAACTGGAGCTCATTGTTCCTGGGAGGGATTGAAGCAACTCAGAGGCACCCTCCTCTTGCCTCTGACCAACCCCCAGCCTGTGTGTCCTTTATATTTACACATTAATCTTCCCTTTTCAAGCACTGTGCTATAAATACCCTGACCACCCCCACTGGCCCGGTCCCCAGCCCTTTTCAGGATGCAGAGAAGCATCATGACCTTCGTGTGACCTGCCCATTTGGCATCCCAGACCGCTCCGCCGCAAGAGTTCCTCCCGTGCTTGCTGGGGCCGCTCGCCCATTTCCCAAGCCCACACCAGGCGGAAGGAAAGAGGATTACTGTGTTTTGCATTTTTATACAATATGTTTACAATTATGTTGCTTTAATCTTTTAAAGGATTTAATCTTTTAAAGGATTTTTTAGCAACAAGTCCCTTCCTCTGACTTCCCTGTGGCAGTGATGTGGGCAGAGCAGAGCTCAGGAGCTACCTGGGATTTGCCAGCCATCACAATGGTTTCAGACACATTGGAGGGGAGAGGACCACAGCCCACAGAACTGCTGCCTGAACAGGGACCTATGAAGTACTGACTGCTCCGAGATCTGCATGAGTTGGAGGCAGGCGGGTGTGAAGGTGTGGGAGGAATCCGCCCACACCCAGCTTCATGCAACACCCCAAGGACAGAGTGGCTTCCCTGATTCACATCTACTGAGCCAAGGACCCCCTCTGAAGTTAGGTCAAGAGGGCCCGCCCTAGCCTGGCTAACTCATTCCTTTGAGGACCTGATACTCAATGAACTGCTTACTACCAAAAAAATGCAAAGGATTCAACAAAAAGTGCAATTTCCACTTGAGAAGATTCTCCCCAAAACATGACACCACCTTTTCATCCTTTCAGTACCTCAAAGGGAAAGGGAAATAAACGGCATACAGCACTAACCCTCTGAACTACAGCCAGGGCGTTAAAAAGTGTGGTTCACCCTTTAGAACCCTAGAAGACCCATTAACACGTCCAGTCAGTTATCAAAGTGCCAGTGAGGTGAGGGGCGTGGCAGAGTCAGAGGGACCAGGAGGCTGGAAGAGCCCGCTCCCATTCTCAACAGGACACACCTGTCCTGTTTACAGCAGGACGCATTACTGTGGAAACAGCCACAGGACTCCAGGGACTTGGTTATTCCTTCATAAAACCTTGTCAACTTCATTGCCTATTGGAGGTTAAACTCAAAACTTCTTCAAAATATAACCTGAGCCACAGTATAAAATAAAAAAGAAGAAAAAAATCTTTTCATGTTAATGCCTTAAGAAGTTTACAGATTATGTACCAATAAAATAAATCCACATAAATTCTGAAATTCTTGGTGGACACACACCTGAAGCAAAAAAAAAAAAAAAAAAAATTAATCTACATTTTAAAAATCAAAGTAATTACAGCAGCAGTATAGTGAAAAGAGGTTTTAAAAATAATAATTACATCTTTGATACAAATTCAAACTTTGTACACCTCAATTCATAGGAATGACTGTTTTTGAGAGCTTAGTATATATATATATATATACAGTAGATTCCGATATGTGTCACGGCAGAGAGAGACGAAAGCCAGTGGACTTTGGGGAAGGAGGGATTAATCTGATGCTGAATTCACGCTGAAGTGTTCACAGATTGCCACACTTCTGAACATACACACACACACACACACGGGCACAGACACTTAAAATGCCAACCTGAGTAAAACGTTACTAAAAACCTAGAACATCATGAATCACTAAGTCACATATTGCACCTTTAAATAATCCTTCATACCAAATACAGACATGAGAAAAAGGATAATACAGGGACAGGAAAAGGATTTCTGTCACCGTAGGATTCCTCTGCTTCTCCCATTCCCACCCACAGAAATTCTCAAGGTGATATTTGAATCGCCATTCTCACCCAACCAATGGGCTGAAAATGTTGCCAACAGAAGAGTCTTTGGAGAAAACTGGGAGGGAAAAGGGAAGAAAAAATGGAGCACAAATGTACAGGGGGCAGGGGACGTGGGGTCAGGGCAAAGAGGCCTCCCCTGATCAAATGAGAACAGAAATGTTACGGAGGAGGCAAACCTCTGATGCTAAACTACTGTTTAAATATTCCGTATATTCCAATTATGAGATTCAGTACAAAAATATAGATCTCTACTGAGTTTTGCCTGTGGAAGCATAATTCAGAAAAGGCACATGTTCAAATAGAAAACCCATTCGGAAGAGGCGCCACGTACCCCTCCCTGCGCAACCATCATCCACAATTAGGTATTTTCCATCGGCTAGATTCCAAGATACAGTAGGTAAAAATAGACCTCTGATACTTAAAATATATTCAACCCAACACAATCCTGGCTTTAGCATGTGAACCATATAAAATAGTCTTTTTTAAAAAAGAAATTGTTTTGGAAAAAAAAATCATAGCTCCCTTTTCCTGGTTTTCCACAATCCTCAAGGGGGGGAAAAAGAAAAAAAAGAAAAGTGACCTCATCCCATTGGTCATCAGGAATGCAGGTGATTTGCTCCCCACCCATCCACAGCCCCCGACAGCCCCAATTTGTCATCTGCCACGTGCAGCTTCATGCCCTCAAAATTAGTTCTCACAAAACAGAACAAAGAATTAAGATATTAGACATATAAAAACATGTCGACATCGGGGCATGTGCCTTCGCTGTGGGTGCGACGGTCTAGTTCACTCCAGAAAGGTTTTTCCTTTGGAATTAGGCGATGTAACCATTGGTCTTTCCAAACGTGGTCACAGGCGCAAGGTTTTCATAGATTGTCATTGCAGTTGTGTTCTGGTAGATGAGATCTACTTTTGAGTCTTTCTGGGATCTGACAATATCCAAAACACACTGATTGAGGAAAACATACTGGTCCTGATAGAAAAAGGAAAGAGAGAGACAGAAAATGAACACGAGTCCCAGAAATGAGCACCCAGAATTATTTTCAAACAGGTAATTCCCTGGCCCCACTCCCAAACCCCATCCACCCAACAGCAAACAGTGCAGGTGAACGTGTTTCAAGACGTAACAGCACTGCAGTGAAATCTGAAATCACAGAAGCAAGATGTCCTTCGTCAATGATTCTCAACCAGAAGCGCACACTCCACACCTCCCCTCCTCAAGGAGAAATGCCACAGTCTCGGGGAAGGGCAAAGGAAGGAGGAAATGTAGAGGAAAGAAGGCACACACACATTCGAACAATCAAATGTCCAACAAGATTGCCTTGGCTAGTGAGGCTGTGCAGGGTAAGAATCAACTGTTATGCCCAACCGAGGAGCGAGGTTAAAAGGAGATGATCAGGTGGAGCTGGACGAGGACTACCCTTCAGGCAAGTATATCAGAATCTGCGGGTAGTGATGAAAAAAAGAGGAAATGGGGGTATATAAGCTGACACAGAAAAATATCCATGATACTGTAAGAGGAGAAAAAAACCACAGAGAAGCAACATATATAAAACAGGATCTGGCTGGGCGTGGTGGCTCATGCCTGTAATCCCAGCACTTTGGGAGGCCGAGGCAGGTAGATTGGCTCAGGTTAGGAGTTCGAGATCAGCCTGGGCAACATGGTGAAATCCCGTCTCTACTAAAAACACAAAAATTTGCTGGGCATGGTGGTACATGCCTGTAATCCCAGCTACTCAGGAGGCTGAGGCAGGAGAATCGCTGGAACCGAGGAGGTGGAGGTTACAGTGAGCCGAGATGGTGCCATTGCACTCCAGCCTGGGTGACAGAGTGAGACTCCATCTCAAAAAAAAAAAAAAAAAACGGATCCAATTTTTTCAAAGTACTGTGTGTTTGGGTGTGGTGTGTGTGTGTGTGTGTGTGTGTGTGTGTGTGTGTGTGTGTGTGTTTACAGATGTACATAAAGACCCTTATAAAGATGGACACCAAACTAGTAAACATTGGCTACCTCCAGGAAGCAGGACTGGGAAAGGAAGAGTAAGAGAAAAATATATTGAGGCCAGGCACAGGTGGCTCACGCCTATAATCCCAGCACTTTGGGGGGCCGAGGAAGGCGGATCACGAGGTCAGGAGATCAAGACCAGCCTGGCCAACATGGTGAAACCCCGTCTCTACTAAAATACAAAAAAAATTAGCCAGGTGTGGTGGCACGCGCCTGTAGTCCCAGCTGCTCGGGAGGCTGAGGCAGAGGAATCGCTTGAACCCAGGAGGCAGAGGTTGCAGTGAGCCAAGATCACACCACTGTACTCCAGCCTGGTGACAGAGCAAGAATCCGTCTCAAAAAAAAAATAAAGACAGAGAGAGAAATATATTGTCAAATGCTTTCATATGAATAAGTATTGTTTTGAAAATATAAAAAAGATTCGACTCTAGTAGCAGGGATAAGAGTTCTGTGTTTCTCAAAAAAGGATAAAAGATTGAGAAATACTACTTTATATAATCATAGCAGAAAAAAAAAAATCTCTCTTTTGACCAACACAGGAGGTGAATTTCACTCTTTCCACAACAACCACCAAGCTCACCCCAGAGCACACAATGTACCCAGGCATCTAGAACATTCCCTGCTAGACGCAAAAACACAGCATATATTCATAGAGTTCTAAATCGGTACAGGATGATAGCTTGATACAAAATTAATATTCTGCTCTCATCCTGGTCAAGGAACATTCACCCCTTTGAGGAAAGGAACTTTGCAATATGTTCTCTGTTGAAAACATGCCTCAAAAACACTGCTTCTCAGGAACATTTTGGGTGAAACCAAATCCAAGAGTAGTACAGAAATTATACCGTAGATATTAAGCATTCCTTTTCTCCACTGGTCAGCCACCCTTCTGTAACTATGATAATTGATATTCTTTAAAATGTACAAGTCTGAGTCAGGATACATTGCTGTATTAACATTTAAGCGGCATTATGATAGGTCACATCATTCATGTTTGATGAGTTTGTTTCATTAACTTATTTTAAAGATGGTCAGACTTAGCCGGGCGCGGTGGCTCACGCCTGTAATCCCAGCACTTTGGGAGGCCGAGGCGGGCAGATCACGAGGTCAGGAGATCGAGACCATCCTGGCTAACACGGTGAAACCCGTCTCTACTAAAAATACAAAAAATGAGCCGGGCGAGGTGGTGGGCGCCTGTAGTCCGAGCTACTCGGGAGGCGGAGGCAGGAGAATGGCGTGAACCTGGGAGGCGGAGCTTGCAGTGAGCTGAGATCGCGCCACTGCACTCCAGCCTAGGCGACAGAGGGCGACAGAGGGAGACTCTGTCTCAAAAGAAACAAACAAACAAACAAACAAACAAACAAAAAAGATGGTCAGACCTTCTTAGAAACAAAGAGTGGAAAATACCAGTTTTATGAGTTTAAAACCCGGAAGCCAAAGTTCAAAGATGTCCTAAGGATTATTTAATGAGTCAGAGGCAGCAAGGTAAAGAATCCTGACACTATCTCAGGTTGTAGTTTCATTACTGACATCAACACTACTATGTCACTTGTAGTGGGTAACTTAATTCCAAGTCAGCTTAGAGTCTACAAAGAAATCCAGTGTTAGTTCACAGCCAAGAGCCAGAAAGATCTGGAAGGGTAACATATTTTAACACAAGTGCATGACACAATGCAACCTTTTAAAAATGGAGGGGAAGGGCCAGGCGCAGTGGCTCACGCCTGTAATTCCAGCACTTCAGGAGGCTAAGGCAGGTAGATCACTTGAGGTCAGGAGTTAGAGACCAGCCTGGCCAACATGGAGAAACCCCGTCTCTACTAAAAATACAAAAATTAGTTGGGCATGGTGTGCGTGCTTGTAATCCCAGCTACTTGGGAAGCGGAGGCAGGAGAATCGCTTGAACCCAGGAGGCAGAGGTTGCAGTGAGCCGAGATCACGCCACTGCACTCCAGCCTGGGTGACACAGCGAGACTCTGTCTCAAAAAAAAAAAGAGGGGAAGGGTGGAATGTCAAATACAAATCTTGGCCTCACCTCTGTCTGCACCATTAAAGGCCTATGCATTCGAAGGTCATACACAATCCCATACACATCCACGGTGTTCTCATTCTCTATCTGGTAGATGAGACGATCAATGGCAATGAAAGTGCCCGTCCTTCCGACCCCAGCACTGAGAGAAAAGAGAAATAAGCCTATTACAGTGGGTTCCCTCAACTGCAAGCCTCTTAGAGTTCCTCATTTGTACATACATCTTGCTTTCCTTCACTGTCACACTTTGAGGGCAATGCACAGGATCAGTACACATTTGCTCAGTTGAAGTCTCAGCAAGTCAGACAGCACTAGCTTGGGACTGCGGCCTAAGTCCCAAACTCACATTTGAGTCAAATGCCACATATACAACCCCTTGCTCAAGCTTCTTCAATCTCAGTCCCATTCAAGTTGCCACCATAACCTAGGATGGTATGTTTCATCGATTTATTCCCCACTGGGCAACAGAGCCCTGCCTGTCTTCTGTCCTAAATTAATTCCTTGAGCTTCAAAACTAACTTCTTGTTAGGCGTTGGCAAACTTTTTCAGTAAAGGGCCAGAGAGTAAACATCTTAAGCTTTGCAAACCATATGGTCTCTTTCTGCCATTGTAGCAGAAAAGCAACCATAAACAATATACAAATAAATGGGCATGCTGTGTTCCTAGAAAATGTTGTTTACAAAAACAGCAGCTGACCAGATTTGATCCACGGGTTACAGTTTGCCAACCCGTTTTAGAAGCTCAGGGTTTAGGGAGTAAGTCCATGGTTCCTCATCCAAACCCTTTCCTGAATTCGTAAATGCCTATTACATTCCCTCTTAGGCTTTGCTTATGTAAAGTGCTGATAAATATATAATAACATTTGAAATCTGTCACACAATGACATGCCATCTGCATACCTGCAATGCACCAGAATCGGCGATTCGGGAGGACTCTGCTTCATGTAGTCACGAACGAGGTACCGGAAGTTGATGAGCAGGTCAGTGGTGTCGGGAACACCGTGGTCTGGCCAGGAGGTGAAATGGAACTGTCTCAGAGGGTGACTCTCACTTGTCTGGATCTAAAAGCCCAGAAAATGAGTTAGATCCAGACAGAAAGGTTGTCTAACAACATCAAAAAGGCAGGGGAAATCAAGCAGAGCCTGAGTAGTAACCGGGAGTTGTCATGACGAAAAATGAAACTTTACATTTGCACAGCAGCTGATAAAGTGCTTGCTCATCAAACCCTCACAATATGCCCAAGAAGGAGAGTTTATTATCCCCCTTTAAAGATAAGGCAGCAGCGAGTCACAGAAGTGAAGTCATTTCCCCGACACTGATTTTAGATGCAACAGAAGTCCCTTATCCTCCAGTTCTGCGTTCAGATCCTTCCCTTCCTGACACAGCTGCCTGTCAATAATGAACTCACATTCTTACACCTGCACCTCCTTAGAGCTTCATGAGCCTCATCCCCAAGCCCCCTTGGGAATGTCACTGACCATAAAACCAAAAATAATTTACTCAAATACATCATGATAATCAGTGCCTTCTGGGCAAGAATGGCCTCATAATTCACTAATGTCCCCTAGAGAAGCGAATAAAGTGACAGGTCACTAGCAAGCACCATGCAAGTATTTAGAATTGGAGAGAGCTGAGAAAGGACTCCCCCAAAAAAACCATCCATTTCAACATCTGAAAGACAATAGAGCTCATTATTACACAGACTGGTTCCCTATCTCATTCCAAAGCATACACCTTGAAGCGCGAGAAGCCCGAAACGGCTGGGGCGAGTCCTGTCCCTGACTCAGCTGTACTCGTTATGCCCATACCAGGGAATGACCGTACCCATGTGACCTACATCCGCACTGCAGGCATTTCCATCTCCTTTATGACAGCTGCCCTTTGACACTCATTTTTTCAAATGTATATTCATGATAAGAACAATAAATCTGCAGTATTCAAAATTTGGAAAACAGCAGGAGAAAAAGATAGAGTGAGGGGAGAGGTGCTAGAAGACCTCATCACAGATAAAGTTAACATTCACAAATTTAACCAAAAGTACTGATCCAAAGTCAGAAACCAGCTGTGAGAGATGGAGGTGGGGGAAGAGGAAGAAAAAAGGAGGGAGAGGGAGAGGAGAGGGGAAAGGGAGTGGGAGTGGGGAAGGGGAGAAGGAGGGGGAGAGGAAGAGGGAGGAGTGCGGAGGGGTTATACTTAGCATTATCTTCGTGGAGGGCCAAAGGGGCTCAGGTTAGGGGTAGTAGTCAAAGGAAACCATTAGCTCTGTAATGTTCTCAGTTTTCTAAAGGAAAATGTATTCATGCATTTTGTATAATTAAAAAATAACATGGTACTAAATGCCATATGGTGTCCTGGATCAGCTCCTGGAACAAAAGAAGGCTTTAGTGGAAAAACATGAAATCTGAATAAAGTCTGGAGTTTAGTTAATAAAAAATAATCATCATAGTAATAGCAATTTTAAAAAATGATGTGGACAACTCCACCCAAAATTCCCCTCCGCAAAGGTAAGCCCCAAGCAGTGGAGGCAACCAAGGAGAAGCCAGTCCATTCAAATGAGCAAAATCCTATAGAAATAAGCATGACAGGCCGAGCACGGTGACTCACGCCTGTAATCCTAACACTCTGGGAGGCCGAGGCAGGCAGATCACAAGGTCAGGAGTTCAAGACCAGCCTGGCCAATATGGTGAAACCCCATCTCTACTAAAAATACAAAAAAAAATTAGCTGGGTGTGGTGGCAGGTGCCTGTAGTCCCAGCTACTCAGGAGGCTGAGGCAGGGGAATTATTTGGACCCAGGAAGCGGAGTTTGTAGTGAGCTGAGATTGCACTACTGCACTCCAGCCTGGATGACAGAGCGAGACTCCAAAAGGAAAGGAAAGGAGAAGGAAGGAAAGGGAAGGAAGGGGAAGGAAAGGGGAAGGAAAGGGGAAGGAAAGGGGAAGGAAAGGGGAAGGAATTAAGGGAAGGAAAGGGGAAGGAAAGGGGAAGGAAAGGGGAAGGAAAGGGGAAGGAAAGGGGAAGGAAAGGGAAGGAAAGGAGGGAAGGAAACCGGAACGGCAAGGGACCAAGGAAAGGAAAGGAAAGGAAGAAATGAAAGGAAAGGAAGGAAAAGGAAAGGAAAGGAAAGGAAAGGAAAGGAAAAAGGAAAGGAAAGGAAAGGAAAGGAAAGGAAAGGAAAGGAATAAGCACGACATTTTTCTACTACTGTGAGCTGCATTATTTAGGTGGCCAGATCAGTGAATGGTAACAGCTTTGATGGCATCTCCAGAGGAGGAACTGAAGTATCGAGGCCAGACCCTTTGAGACACAGCAATCAGTAAAGAATTAGTACTTAATATACTACACTTTATCCATGACTTATGGAATCTTCAAGAATAATCTCATAAAGTAGACCCTAACCCATCAACCCCAAAACCCACCCAAAAGATTCAAGATTCAACTCCAATGAATCTACTTTCCAGCTTTCCTTTTATGCACTATTCATAATATGCATAAATTTTCATCTCCTAGAATGTTTCTCTTACATTACGTCCTACCATGTCCCCATGGTAATTATATAGTCTACCCATCCATTACTTTTCTTTTTTTCCTTGCTTTTTTTTTTTTTTTTTGAGACAGGGTCTTGCTTTGTCACCCAGGCTGGAGTATAATGGGCACAATCACTGCAGCCTCGACCTCCTGGGCTCAAGCCATCCTCCTACCTCAGCCTTCCGAGTAGCTGGGACTACAGGTGTATGCCAGCATGCCTGGCTAATTTTCGGGTTTTGTTTCGTTTTGTTTTTGTAGAGACGGGATTTCAGCATGTTGCCCAAGCTGGTCTCAAACCTGAGCTCAAGCGATCCTCCCACCTCAGCCTCACAGGCATGAACCACCACGCCTGGCCCATCATTTCTAATAGCTGAATAACGATATTATAAGCAGGCGAGTCATGGTTGAGTTATCCATTCTACAAAAGCTAGATGTCTGCATGGTTTCCAAAGTTTTCCTCTACTATAAATAATGCTGAGACTCGTCTTTCTGAATAAGCCTTTTGTTGCATTTCAGATTATTTCCTTAGGATGGTCTCAGACTTCAAGCCAGCAAATCAAAGAGAATAGACATTTTTAGGCCTGTGATATAAACAGCAAAGAGTTATGCCAACTGCACACACCCATCAACAGATACCAATGCTGCTTCATGACACTGCCTCTATTTTCAAAGCATCCTTGAAAAAGAAAGAAGGCACATAAACTTGACTTCCTAGAATGCCTGCACAATTTAATTGGATTGGCTTTTGTAAATGTTGAGGGGAAGGGAGGCCATGTGCATATTCCCTGGAATCCTATTAATGTAACTGTTATCCATGACTTCTAAAAGCAAGTAGCCACTCCTGATGTCATATTTCTAACCAAATAATCCAAAAGGCTACGGTTTGTTCTATAAGATCTATGAGCAAGTCACCTGGAAGTGGAAAGAAAGGAAAGAGCTCCTGATGCAGAGCCGTGCTCTTAAGATTCATTTTATTCAGCAATAACTTAGGAAATTCCCAAGAAAGTACATTTCCCAGAAAAGTCAAGGGGTTGCCTTGGAGTATACATGCATATGGATTGTTCTGTTCTGAAAGGAAGGAAGCAAAACATTTCTCACTGCATAGGAAAACATATGAGTTAATATCAACCTAAAACATATCACCCCCAAATTAACATATGGTAATTACACGAGCTCGACTGATCCTGACTTCTTACTTACATTTTTCACTGTGAAATCTCTGATGGTCCATTCCGGAAGAACAATTTCTGATGTCATTGCCACAGTTATGTCTCCATAGTCCTGAGCCTGCTTGGAGGGCCAATACTCCTCACATTTGGTCTAGAACAAAATTGCATTTTTATAAGAACACTCAGATCGTGCCATCTGCCATCACTAAAACCTCACAAGGGAGACTAGCTATTGAAAACTGGCATCAGAGGTGGAATCAGACCTTCTAGTTGGGTTTTGTTTGACTCTTCGAATTGTTTTATTTTTTAGAGACAGGGTCTCACTATGCTGCCCAGGCTGGAGTACAGTGGCTACTCACAAATGAGATCATAGCACACTACTGCCTCTAATTCCTGCACTCAAGCAATCCTCATGCCTCAGCCTCCCGAGTAGCTGGGTCTATGGGCACACCATGGCGCCTGTCAGAATTGTTTTTCTTTTTTTAATTTACAGTTCTTGCTAACTCTTAAAATTCCTCATAAAAATCCAGACTTTTCTCTTTAAAAATCAGATCTGCCTACACCAGGCCCAGCTTTCAGCATGAAAATTGATTTAGAGCAGAGCAGCAGCTGGTCCTTGACCTGGGACACCATCCCTATCCAGCTCCCTGTGCCCCTAGAGTCGCCACTCCACAACTGTTCACTGACCTCATCCTCTCCCATAACCCCAGACAGCTGGAAGAAATGAGGACTTTTTCCCAAGGCTTTCAGATATACATCGGTTGCAATACAAATATACCCACCAATAAAGAAAATCAAATTAAATCATTCTGGGGTCTTTGATTTCTATAAAGTTGGTGGACAGATGTGAACAGAAATAACCAGGAAACGCCTGCTCTCCAAGAATATCTGAATCCCCATTTGGCAAAAGACGACACACAGACACATACACTCTCAATATTCTAAGGTGTGCTCTACTGCCGGCAGTTTTCAAAGCTAATTGATTATCTGACTCACCTGAGAAGTCTGAGTTGTTTTGGGGTTTTGTTTTTTGTTTGTTTGAGACAGTCTCACTCTGTCATACAAGCTGGGGTACAGTGGCACGATCATGGCTCACTGCAGCCTCAACCGCTCAGGCTCAAGTGATCCTCCCACCTCAGCCTCCAGAGTAGCTTGGACTACAGGGACGTGCCACCACATCCACCTATTTTGTATTTTTGTAGAGATGGGGGTCTCACTATGTTGCCCGGGCTGCTCTTGAACTCCTGGCCCCAAGTGATCCTCCCACCTCAGCCTCCCAAAGTGCTGAGATTACAGGCCTGAGCCTCTGTGCCTGGCCTTGTTATGTTTAAAAAGAGATGCCTGGGTTCTACCTCCAGAGATTCTGACTCTGGCTGCGGGATCTGTATTTCTTTAAAGACCCAGGTTCCAAAGAAAGAACCCAGGATCTGGATACACACTGGCAGGGAGTTGATTCCCAGCTCAGCCTCTTACCAGGTGTATTTTTGTTTTTGTTGCTACCTTGTGGGCAAGTTCTTAAACTCTCCAAGGCTCAGTTCCCCCATCTATGAAATCGTAATACCTCACAGGGTTGTTACAGGAAAGAAATAACATATATGGAGAATCTAGTGCAGAAAATACACTCCCTTCCCCATTCACCCAGGGTCAGTAACACTCACTTCAATCTTGATTTTAGATGAACAAGACACCATTTAAATTCATCTTCAAGTTCTCCATTAATGTAATTATGTCATTTTTGTTTGTCTAACAGATAGATTTATAAGAATGTTTCATGTATGAGGCCCTGGGCTCAACAGTATTAAAAAGTTCATTTGCATTCTTCTTCTTTTTTTTTTTTTTTTTTTTGAGACAAAGAGTCTTGCTCTATTGCCTAGGCTGGAGTGCAATGGTGCAATCTCAGCTCACTGCAACCTCCGCCTCCCGGGTTCAAGCCATTCTCCTGCCTCAGCCTCCCGAGTAGCTGGGATTACAGGCACGCACCACCACGCCTGGTTAATTTTCGTATTTTTAGTACAGATGGGTTTCGCCACACTGGCCAGGCTGGTCTCAAACTCCTGACCTCAGGTGGTCTGCGTGCCATGGCCTCCCAAAGTGCTGGGATTATAGCTATGAGCCACCACACCCGGCCTATCTACATTCATTTAAAAAACACTTTTGCTGGGCGTGGTGGCTCACGCCTGTAATCCCAGCACTTTGGGAGGCCGAGTCAGGTGGATCATAAGGTCAGGAGATCGAGACCCTCCTGGCTAACACAGCAAAACCCCATCTCTACTAAAAATACAAAAAAGATTAGCCGGGCGTGGTGGTGAGCGCCTGTAATCCCAGCTACTCAGGAGGCTGAGGCAGGAGAATAGCGTGAACCCAGGAGGCTGGAGCTTGCAGTTACCGAGATCACGCCACTGCACTCCAGCCTGGGTGACAGAGCAAGACTCTTGTCTCCAAAAACAAAACAAAACAAAACAAAAAAACGGTTTTATTTCTACTATAGCCTATTCTCCTGATTCAACAAGAGGGTAAGGAGCCCACCCTCTATCACAAGCAACATGAGGATGGGCATCATCTCTTACTGCTCTGTTATCTTTCCCTCCTCCATCCCCAGCCCCTAGCACAGGACCTTACATATACCAGGGGCTGGATAAACATCTGCTAGCCTACAATGAATTATAGAACATTAAAAGAAATGATGCCTGATGGGCTCCCACTATCCCGGGGACAGCACCACTCCAAGTGTGCACCCTGGTGCCACAGCAGCAGGATCATCTGAAAACGGGCAGAAATGCAATTCCGAATTAGAAATTCTGAGGGTAGAACCACCCTTCTGGTGATTCTGATGGACACTGAAGTTTGAGATCCACTGGCTTAAGGAATCAACTCCTATTCCTCAAACAATGAACCTACAGTAAAAAACAACTCATAAAGCAACATTAAGTCCCATTCCTAAGGCACAGCATTTTTTAGATTAGCATGTGTTTTTCAGTTCTCTTCACATCAATTTATGGAAATACAGAATTTTATTACTATAAAAAATCTTGGCCAGGCATGGTGGCTCATGCCTGTAATCCCAGCACTTTGGGAGGCTAAGGTAGGCAGACCACAAGGTCAGGAGATCCAGACCATCTTGGCCAACATAGTGAAACCCTGTCTCTACTAAAAATACAAAAAGTAGCTGTGCCTGGTGGTGTCTGCCTGTAATCCCAGCTACTCGGGAGGCTAAGGCAGGAGAATCGCTTGAACCAGGGAGTCAGAGGTTGCAAAAGCCAAGATTGCACGACAGCACTCCAGCCTGGCGACAGAGTGAGACTCCATCTCAAAAAAAAAAAAAAAAAAAAAAAAAATATATATATATATATATATATATATATATATAATCTTTGATGGAAGCAGCAGAGGGATTTCAGGGCATTACAGGAGAGAGGAGGCTGCTGAGGTTTATCCAGGGATAAGTCTGAGATTTTGCTCAAAGAAAGGGTTCCAGGCCAGGTGTGATGGCTCACGCCTGTAATCCCAACACTTTCGGAGACCAAGGAAGCAGCAACACTTGAGGTCAGGAGTTTGAGACCAGCCTGGGCAACACAGTGAGACTTTGCCTCCACTAAAAACAAGAAAAATTATCCAGGCATGTGGTGCACGCCTGTAGTCCCAGCTACCCAGGAGGCTGAAGCGGGAGGCAGCCCATGACGAATTCAAAGCTGTAGTGAGCCATGATCGCACCACTGCACTCCAGCCTGGCTGACAGAGGAGACCCTGTCTCAAACAAACAAACAAAAATAACCCTGGGGGGCTCAGTGCTCAACCTAAGTTTGCAAATCACCGAGCTGATGGAAACCCTCATCTCACAGATGAAGATACCGGTTGCTTCGAGACATGATGGGCTTGTCCGTGTTCATGGGGCCAGTGAAGGACAGAGCCACACCATCAACAGCATCTTGCACTAAGCCTGGGAGATTTTTCCACGGCACTAAGCCATTCCTGTTTACTAACTCCAGCCACGACAGAATAAACAGAAGACACTGATATTTGCCCACACAAAAAAAGATAATGACAAAATTGTTTAAAGAATGTTTTTAAACGTTTCTCTTAAAGGGAAAAAAAGACAGAAAACAAGTTTATAAGAATAAAGTGCTAATGTTTGAGGTTTTTTTAAAAGAAACAAGTGGTTTTTAAGATACCCTTCTGCCACAATAAAAAGCAATTAATTTAATGTAATTTTAAATTTCAAAAATTAAAAAACGTACTTACTCTTCCCTGTTCAACACATTTGGTCAACATAATGATGGCATATACATTTTTCTCCCAAACCATACGCCAAAAATCTTTCAAAGTGTTCGGTAAAGGTCCTTGTGTGGCAATAAAATCTTTCTTGGAGTGGTAGCCCTAAAAATAGGCAACAACACATGGTCAACCTCAAAGAAACAGAAAGAAGCAAAGCGCTCTGAAGATTTCATCAAAACAGTCCAGTGCTGCGAGACCATCCCCCAACTTACAGGCATGTAGTTGGCATTGATGTAGTCGTCCGTTGAATGGGTCTGGACCGAAAGTTTGACACGGGAAATATCATCTGTGACGTTAAAAGAGAAAAGGTCCGCATTATAAGCAAACATTTTAGTAAAGCTGGACACAAAACAGAAAAAAAAAAAAAAAAGAAATTCAAAATGGCAACACTGGGACTTGTGTCTTTGAAGATGCACAGCATGCATGGCATTTCACATAGACCACCTCATTTAATCCTCATGGTCACTCTATGTGACCATGGCACAGAGCAGTCACACTATCACAGAGCAGAGCTAATGAGTGGCATGGCCAGGATTTGAACCTGCAGCCTGACACCAGGGCCCAAGATCTTAACCATACCAGATGCCTTCTCACATAAAATGAACCTGTTACTATTAGCATCCTCAGGTGTCTACCATGAGCTCACATGAGGGAATATGCTAAACAATTTTATTTACTCCTCAAAACCACCCTACAAGCCTCTGCCCTGTTTCACAGATGAGGAAACTGAGGGTTATAGAGACTAAGTGACTTCTCCAAATCCATATATCTGGTGAGGGGCAGTCGAAATTCAAATCTAGTGCCCCTTCCACTAGGACAGGTTAGGTCCCTAGGTTAACCTTTCTACTCTGCCTCTATTCTCATACAAACAAGTTGTTATAAAAAGAGAGTACCAAGTTCAAGAATAAATTGAATGTATAAGACTACTATCAGTAGGAAGATCTAAAACACAGAATTATGTTTTATAAATATTATTGTCATCTCAAAAGCATACACACAAACTTGCCCAACCTAAGAGATGAAATAATAACCTTACAACTGCGAGTGTCAGGCTGAGCCAGAAGCAGCACACCTCAGTCTCCCTGTCTCTGATTGTACTACCTCACCCTCCTCTGGACAAAATAACATAACAATGCTAAGTCCAGTACTGACCTGAGTCTCAGCCTAAAGACTTCCCAATAAAAACAATACCCAAACACCCACGTCCCAGCTCCCACTCCAGATCTGAGAATCTCCACAGACATTCACAAGAAGAGGCCAATAATCCCAAACTACCCTTAGAAGGGCAATACCCCCAGCCTAGTTTTAAAAGCATTTCCCTCAGAACATGGGCCAATATTCCTTGTCAAGTACAGGGAAATAAGTGGAGAGAAAGAACCCAAGAACAATGCTGAATTTAAAAAGAACTTAATGTTTTAGTCCAGGAATGAAAAACACAGCTTCGAATAAAGACGATGATGTCCTGATGTAAAAATTATCTGCAAAGTCCATCAATTTCAGCTACATCAGAACATGGCTACGATCTACTCGTGCTCCTCTCTGTGCCCTAATCCCCACCCAAAAGAGAGATCACGATGAACTTTCGATGGAGAAGTATTTACATTTCATCTAATAGTTTGATGTAATAAATAATTCTCATTTTAAACTCAATTTGCTGTTATCCCTGTTCACTAAGATGTAGACATTCTCAAAAACAGGAAATGAGCTAAATAGAATTCATACTTCGCTGTGGAATTCACTCAGCCCATGTGTCTGGACACAGAAAAGTGTGACTCCCTGTCTCCCTCTGCTCGCTTCCATTCCAGAATTATAGAATTGAAATAAATAGTTGTGAGACAGAGGGGTTAAGAACACAGACTCTGGCCTTTTCCCTCAATAAGACAGACCTAGTACAAAGCCTAGTTTTCCCGACACTACCTGTGTAACTTTGGAAAGATCACCTAACCACTCTGTGCATTTTCCTTACCTGCGAAACAAATATTCTACTACCTACTTCATAAGGCTGTTGTGAGGATTAAATTAAAGATAATGTACCTAAATATAGTGCTTAGCACATAGTAGGTGAATAACGGATGGTTGTGGAAGTAGGTGACTAATGACTGGTTGTGGAAGTGGTTACTTAGGATCACTGATTCCCTCCCCTCTACAGTTAGAGATGTGATGGCCACTGACGGAAAACAGAGAAGACACTGTGGATAAAATAACTTACAGGGCAGAACATTATTATAGCGATTCTTTCCTCTATTCTCAGCCAGTTCTGCTGCATATTTAGGTTGACTAATTCCAACAAGCTTCAGATCCTGAAAACAGAACAAATGAGGTGTTCATTTATTTAGTCTTCAAATATTATTCATATTTAGCATAGCATATGACAGTGAAACCAGCCCAACAGTCCCATAGACAAGTTGTTTTTGAATAAACATAGAAATTTACCCTTCTTCTATTAAAGCCTGAAACTTGTATTTGTTTTATCTGAGGTCCTTTCTCAGGAAAGGACCTTCAGGAAGTACCAAAGAACTGAAACTAGTCAGATCACTATACCAGATGCCTCCTTGCCCCTCTCTAGTTCCTGTTTTCTTACACATTGTTACATTTCTTTCCTGCTATATAAACCCCTGGTTTTAGTCAGTCAGGGAGATGGATTTGAGATTGAGCTCCCATCCTCTTGGCTGCAGCACCCGATTAAAGCTTTCTTCCCTGGCAATATTCGTTGTCTCAGTGATTGGCTTTCTGTACAGGCAAGGAGCAGGACCTAGACCAAACCTGTAGTGTTTTGGTAACAACAGAACAAAGTGGAAATGTAGAGGCGATATGGCTTAAATTGTGCCCCAAAAAGACATGTTGGATTTCTCACCCCTAATACCCATGAGTGGGATCTTATTTAGAAATAGGCTCTTTACCTATGTAAACAAATTAAAATGAGGTCATAGTAGAACAGAGTGGGCCCTGAATCCCATATGACTGGTGTCCTTATAGGAGGAAAACAGACAAAGAGACATAGACACATGAGGGGAGATGGCCATGTGAACACAGAGGCAGACATGAGAGTGTCGCTGCCACAAAACTAAGGGACGCCTGGCACCCAGAAGCTGCAGAGGCAAGGAAGGATGCTGCCCAGAGGCTTAGGAGGGAGTGTGGCCCGCCCACACCTTAATTTGGGATTGTGGCCTCTAGACAGTAAATTTCTGTTGTTTTCAACCTCCCAGTTTGTGGTGCTGTTTTATGGCAGCCTAGGAAACTAATTCAAAGGTTAAAATATACAAAAAAGGTTACAATATAGGAAAAACTGCCTTCAAGCAGTTGTAACCTGGAGGAGAGGTATACTGTACACAGAAAAAACTAACATTACAGCAAGGCAGAATTAAAGAAATGCTGAATATTGATAACAAGCAACAGGGGGAACAAAGCAGTCTGAGCACACAGAACTCAAGTTCTCCTAATGGGATCCCAGAAAGCCCATGGAGGAGGCAGCATGTGCACTGTGCTGAGTACTGAGCAGGATTTCAAGAGAGCAAAGGCAGAGATGCTGGACAGGGCAGCACATGAGGACGAGTGTGCATGGATACTTTGAGCAGGGCTAGTTCCTGGGCTGGATGGAGCACAGCAGGGGGAACTGAAAGGCAGACACTGGCCAAGAAAGTCCTTGTGCAGGGCTTCATGTGAGCCTCACAAGCCACACTGTCATCAAGCCCCAGAGCTCTCCATGCCCATTTGGTTTCTTTCCAGCTCATATAGTTTCCTAAGTATTGTGGCTAATAGTTTCCTGACTTGAATTCCTAGTTTCTGTTAACAGTTTTCTAACTTTCAGGAAAAACAAGCCAATTTCTAAGGAAAGTGGCTGGGCTTCAGTCAGGAGTAGTCTGAGGTAGACATCCAGGACAGTATGACACAACAGGTTTGGAGCGCAGGTGCACAACCCTGAGGTTATGTAGCCATTTAATGTAACCTGTTTGTGTGAGTTCATACCTGGCTTTGAGCCACTATTACCTGTGAGTAAGACAGCTGTACTGCTGACTCTGTAGGAGAGAGAATAAAGCCATGTCCCAACTGCCTACAGTCCCTCAAGTCCTTCAGCCACCTGCCACCCATCCACTAAC
Source organism: Rhinopithecus roxellana (assembly GCF_007565055.1). Taxonomy (NCBI): domain Eukaryota; kingdom Metazoa; phylum Chordata; class Mammalia; order Primates; family Cercopithecidae; genus Rhinopithecus; species Rhinopithecus roxellana. The sequence continues at coordinate 19,172,505 of NC_044563.1, read as the reverse complement.
TCCCCTCAGACCCCAGCTTGGGTTGGAACCTGACATAATTAAAAACACAGTATTTACAGCAACATACTTCATATTCCTCTGCAAACCCACAGTTGGAGTCAGCTTGCTGCTTCTTGAAGTAGGCCTCAAAATTCTCCACTCGGATTAACTTAGATCTAAGAAAACAAAACTTATCAGGATTTTTTACATTCAATGAAATCCATATTCCATAGAAAAGTACAAGTTATTTTAAAAAATAAAGAGATTACTTACTTTTTAGGTCTTCATGATAGAAAGGGAAAGAAAAAAAACAAGCAATTAGAAAGACTCATTCGTACTCTAGAGATGAAAGTAAACAATCTTCCCAAAACAACAAAACCCAGGGTATAATTTGGCAAGAGGGGATCACAGTACTATTATTCACAAAACACTAAAATATGAATCAGGAAATCTGATTTCTAGACCCTACTTTGTAAATAATTGGTTTTGTGACTTTAAGTAAGTTCTTCTCTCCCCTGGATCTTGATAACCTATATGACTTTTTTAAATCAAAAAATATGTATTTATTGGTAGAAGAGTAGAACATGTCAAGGAAGCTAGCTTCAGGAGACTAACAAAACATAGATTCCTTGCAGAAAACAGAGCTAGCAAAAACTTCCAGATGATCATGGTCAAAATGTGCCAATCAGGAAAAATGACAGCAAGTTCCATCAAAAATTATTTACAGATAGTCACTGAACAGATTGGAGGATTTAAAATAAAGCTCATAATTTCAGAGACTTACTTAATTTGAGAAAAGGACACTTCATTATTCTTTGCATCTTTCCTGTTTTAAGAGAAAAGAGACCCATTAGACAAAAAAGGATTCCTTCCTGTGCTTTGCCCTTGCATATCTGGAGTTAATGTCACCTATGAAATAAAGGTGTTACACCTTTTCCTCGGGCATTAGTTCACAGATGACACCAAATCCTGCCCCCTAATACTAAACTTAATGATCCAAGCTGCAAATGCTAATTATAAATTTGTGAAGTTATTTTCTTTTGTACTACGTACAAGAATGAAAAAAATCATATCCAAGTCACTTTTAAGAATTTCCTTGCAAATATATAGTAGTGACATTACTTTAATGTAAAGCAAGACTTGTTATTTCATACTTTGCTTTTGAGAAAACTTTTCTGATAAATGAATGCAATAAATCAAAAAACATATCAGATCCAGAACTGGCAAGTTGGTGAGGCATCTGCACACTCCTGCACTATTGACTCAACTCTGCATTGGTGTTTAAGAACAACTTTCTGGAAGGCAATTTGGCAGTATGTATCAAAACTGAAAGTATGTATCAAAACTAGAAGCATGCATACCCACTGACCCAGCACTTGCCTAGCTTGGAATTTAGCCTAAGGAAATAATCGTGAATGTGCCCAAAGATTCAGGCACAAGGATAAGTAACTGTGGCCAAGAAAAATTTTAAAAAGTGGAAACACCTAGGAAATTGGCCAAATAGATCATGGTACTTCCATACAGTTGAATACTCTGTAGCCACTTAAAATGATAATGAAATGGGCCAGGCATGGTAGCTCATACCTGTAATCCCAGCACTTTAGGAGGCCAATGTGGGTGGATCACCTGAGGTCAGGAGTTTGAGACCAACGTGGCCAACATGGCAAAACTCCGTCTCTACTAAAAATACAAAAAAAATAGCCAGGCATGGTGGCGGGTGCCTATAATCCTAGCTACTTGGGAGGCTGAGGCAGGAGAATCGCTTGAACCTAGGAGGCAGAGGTTGTAGTGAACCAAGACCGTGCCATTGCACTCCAGCCTGGGCAACAAGAACAAAACTCTGTCTAAAAAAAAAAAAGATGATGAAATGAAGCTGCCAACAATGTCTAAACTGAATAAAGCAGGCTAGATACTAACATGTAACATGATTCCATGTGTGTGCACACATTTGTGTGTGAGTTTGGTCACAACCAAATGTTAAGAGTAGTTTTGTGTGGGTTCTGCGATTGCGGATTTCCTATTTATTTGTGCTCTTCTTTTCCGTATTTTTTGCCATAAGCACGTATTACTCTTATTTTTAACAAGAAACAATAAAAGTGTTTTACCCAGCCACTGACTGATCCACCTCCCCCTACAAAATCAGAACCTAATCTGGCAGGGCGCGGTGGCTCACGCCTGTAATCCCAACACTTCGGGAGGCTGAGGTGGGTGGACCCCTTGAGGTAAGGAGTTCGAGACCAGCCTGGCCAATATGGTGAAACTCCGTCTCTACTAAAACCACAAAAATTAGCCGGGTGTGGTGGCGGTGCCTGTAATCCCAGCTACTCAAAAGGCTGAGGCAGGAGAATCACTTGAACCCAGGAGACAGAGGGTGCAGTGAACCGAGATCATGCCACTGCACTCCAGCCTGGGGGACAGAGCCAGACTTCACCTCAAAAAAAAAAAACAAAAAACAAAAAAAACAGAACCTAAGAACCTAATCTAAAAGCTGGAGCATGAGCACTGCCTGTCACCCCAACAGAGCGGGGTGGCAGCACAAGGAACCGGCCTGGGCCGCATGAGGACCCCTGGGGCAGGACGGAGATTCCCTGGTTGGCAGCACCTTACGGCAAAGAAATCCCAACTAACACACACAGGCTTCACACACTACACAGACAAGAGGGCGTGCCATGAAGTACAAGGACCAGGTTCAAGTTCTATTTCCACACCTCTTGAGCCAGCTTCTGCATCCGTGGAAGGGACTTACTGGACCTCCCTCGCAGAGCCTCATGCATGAGATAATTTACGGAAAGCACAGATGCAGACACATGGTGAGCACTCAAAAAAGGGCTGCTACTTTTACCATTTAGTGACCTCACAGGGTAGTTGTACAGATAAAATAATAATAATAATAGCATACAAAGTACAAGACACTGAGAAGTGCCTTATTCAATCCTCCTTTGCTTCACAAGTTAGGCACAATGATTATCCTCCTATCATAGATGAGGACATTAAGGCTAAGCTTCCTAAACAGCTGGTCAAAGACAGAGCTGGTGTTCAAACTTAGCCACCTCTAAAATGAAATCTCTTAACATGATAATACTATGAAACTGATTTGTAAACAAGAACATATCGTTTGAAAGCATCCCACACTGCGGCATCTATCAATGGCCTGATGTGACAGCTGGGAGCACATTAACATCACCCAACTCAGGGCACACAGGAAACAGGATTGGCGAAATGCAAAAGACTGTGGGTGAAGGGAGCGTGGCACTCATGATATCATTCCTTCCAGTTCTGTGAATGTTTGAAATGTTGCTCAATAGAAAGCTTCCTTAAATACCAGAGTATTAGTATTAGCATCAGCAGTATCACCTCTTCTTTCTCCAGAAGATGAAGCCTCCTACAGTCACAATCACCAGGGCACCAAAGATACAGCCAAAAACTGCTCCACAGATGACACCTGAGAAAAGTCAAAAACGGGAGACACTTGAAGAGGTGGTCGTGCAGCCCACACGACGTGCTAACAACCAGCCAGGGACCCTAACACCAGAGGGTTCAGGTATGTGTGGCATACACACACATGCATGCATGCACACACACGCACACACACAAGAGTTAAATAGCTTGGACCTAAAACTAGTCCATGCATGCAGAAGCCAGGTTCCTGTTCCCAACCCACTACCACCTGGATGGTCTTGAGAAAGTTACTGTTCCTTGCCAGGTCTCAGTCTCCTCAACTGCAAATTTAGGGAACTAGGCTAGATTTTCAGGGATTTTTTTTCCTGCCACCTCTGGCGTGTTGAGACTAGCACCCACATATGAGCAGAGGTACCTACAGCAGCATCCATGCTCAGGAGACAGGAAACCCATTTGTTTACTGGAGAAGGATGTGGGGACTCCCTAAACTTTGCTTCTGGGACAGGCATTCTTTCCTGCACCCAACAAACACCAACTAGGAAAAAAGCAGACAAACTAACAAGCCGGTCAGTCCATTCACCTCTGGCTTGAAGGTAGGGGATGAGTCCCTCTTGGATCCCTGAAGCTCCTGTGTCACTTAGGTCTATGCGATAAAGGGTAGAAGCACTTGACAAGGGTCCAAGACCAGAATTTCAGGCCTGCCTCTAAAGCCACCGTGTAACCCTGGGCAAGTTACTTCCCCTCTCTGGGCCTTAAGAGTCTCATTTCCAAAAAGCGGGCAGAGCACAGTGGCTCAGGCCTGTAATCCCAGAGCTTTGGAAGAAGGTGGAAGGAGGCTTGAGGCCAGGGGTTCGAGACCAGCCTGGGCAACATAGCAAGACCCCATCTCTACAAAATCTTAGCCAGGCATGGTGGTGAGCACCTGTGGTCCCACCTGGCAGGCTGAGGCAGGAGGATCCCTTGAGCACGGGAATTCAAAGTTACAGTGAGCTATGATCATGCCACTGTACTCCTGGGCAACAGAGCAACACTCTGTCTCAAAAATAAAATAGATAGGCTGGACATGGTGGCTCACGCCTATAATGCTGGCACTTTGGGAAGCCGAGGTGGGCAGATCACCTGAGGTCAGGAGTTCAAGACCAGCCTGGCCAACATAGCTAAACCCCATCTTTACTAAAAATACCAAAATTAGCTGGGCATGGTAGCAGGCGCCTGTAATCCCAGCTACTCAGGAGGCTGAGGCAGGAGAATTGCTTGAACCCAGGAGGCAGAGGTTGCAGTGAGCAGAGATCGCGCCACTGCACTCCAGCCTGGGTGAGAGCGAGACTCTGTCTCAAAAAAAGAAAAAAAAAAACCATAAAATAAAATAAACAAATCAATAAATAGAATTAAAATTATGAAGTAAAATAAATAGGCTTGAATAAGACAATGTATGTGGCTTCCTCTGATTCTAATATTTAAGGATTCAATGCACTGTGTCAAACTGTGCACCTGGCATATGAGGACTCAATAATCTTTGCAGATTGGAAGAACAACTGGCACTTAGAGAAGGGAGAGTGTCGGGTCCAGGCTGTGGGACCTCAGAGGAGGAAGCCCAGTGAGCCCGGTGACCCAGTGACATCTCAACCTCTGGGAGGGGGGAGCTGGGCACACCAATCTTCCTGAAGGTCTGAAGGAGGCATGCACACAGCTGGCCTTCTATGGACACGTGGAGCAAAATGCCACTGAACCGGTGCCAGGACTGTTGTCTTCTCCCTACCTGGATCCTGGGGCAAGGAAACAGCATCTGAGTAGCGACTGAAGGACACGTAGCTCTCAGCCCCATCGATGAGCCCGTGGTTTTGAGGGTGGAAGGTAATGTTGGTGAAGCCAGCCACACAAGCCCTGTGGGATGACAAAGAGCAAAAAGAGGTCCCTGAGACGTGCCTGACCGCAGGCACGGAGAGCTTTATGCTCACGAGGCTCAGCCCCCAGAGAGCAAGAACCAGAAGACATTACCGGTAGGAGCCCAGAGGTTCCAGCTTCCCATTATAATAGCCAAGCGTGGTTGACTCATTCCCAACATCAATTTCATATTTCAAAACTTCAGACAAGCTCTGAGAACGTCCCTTTTCTTCTGTTCTGATCAGGTATGTCACATAAGTATCTGAGGCTCCCTTTTTGAAATCCTCATACGTGTATTTCAGGACATCTGCAGAAGGGTGACCAGCTAAGAAAGGTACACAGAAGGAGAATCATAAGAAAGTGACAGCAGAGAGACGTCTTCTCCTGCATATCTACATGGTGGTGACGCTGGGTGATAGTGATACCAGCAACCACCTCTCAAGTATCTCTCTGTGCCAGGTTTGACTCACATTGAATTCTAAGGGCTTCACCTACAGTAACTCACTTCATCCCCATGAATCCCATCACATAAGCTTATTGTCTCCATTTTACAGACAACAAAACGAAGGTACAAAAGGCTAACAGGACCAGGCACAAGGTCACATGGCCTATGACGTAGAGTTGGGTTCCCAAGCCAGGGCGTCGGGCTCAGAGCCCAAGGTTTCATCTAATCACAGACCAGCATTGGTCAGTCTGGCTGCCATGCAACATGGCCTTCCTCGATGGACTTGTTGACAAGCATCACAGCAAAATGACTAAGAGCTGGAAACAGACCCAAAATGAGAAGATAGAAAGAGAGATTTCCACCTCACTTTTTGAAATTTTGCCACAGGTTATTGCACCAGCAAATTTCTATCCTCCCAGATCCCCAACCCCCTGACAGTGTGTTTGGTCTCTATCTTCCTCGAGGAGATGAGGACAGTACCACAGGGGGAGAGAGTGGGCAGAGGAAACACTGCATTATTCATGCATAAAGCATCCCCCAGACCAGGCACAGAGGCTTATGCTTGTAGTCTAGTCCTAGCACTTTGGAAGGCCAAGGTGGGAGGATTACTTGAGTTCAGGAGTTCAAGACCAGCCTGGGCAACATGGTGAGACCTTGTCTCTAAAAGAAAGAGGAGAGGGCAAGAGAGGCAGAAGGGGAGGAGGAGAGGTGGAGGGGGAGGGGGAGGAAAGAACCCCCACAACAAAACTTGGGGGGAGGGGGGGAAGGAAACAGGAGAAGGGGGAGGAGGAGGGGGAGGAGGGGGGAGGAGGGGAAGGAGAAGGAGGATGAGGAGGAGGACGAGGAGGAGGAGGAGGGAACCCCCACAACAAAACTTGGGCTTTTAAATCTAGGCCTGGGCCAGGTGCAGTGGCTCACGCCTATAATTCCAGCACTTTGGGAGGCCGAGGCAGGTGGATCACGAGATCAGGAGATTGAGACCATCCTGGCTAACACAGTGAAACCCTGTCTCTATTTTAAAAATACAAAAAAATTAGCCAGGCATGGCAGCAGACGCCTATAGTCCCAGCTACTCAGGAGGCTGAAGCAGGAGAATGGCATGAACCCGGGAGGTGGAGCTTGCAGTGAGCCAAGATCGCGCCACTGCACTCCAGTCTGGGCGACAGAGAGAGACTCCACCTCAAAAAAAAAAGAAAAAAGAAAAAAATCTAGGCCTTACGCAAGCATTCAAACACAGCTACCAAAGAGACTCTCGAATTATTCCTTTCCTACCACAAAAAAAAGTAACAGAGCCCTTTAAGGAAAAGCAGCCTTTAATCCACCTCTTCTCTCAGCTAAGGAAATACTCCGCAAATTCCCACTAGCAAATGCAAATCTTTTCCTATTTTCTTTCAAAGGAAATTCATCCGCTAAGGATGGCATGTGTGTACGTGTGTGTCGTGAGTGAGAAAGAGAGACAGAGTTGGTTAAAACTAGTATTCTACCACCTAAAAGGTCCTGTGATGTAAAAGAGAAGAAAAACCCAGATCACAGAGCAGCAAGTTATGGGCCACAAACCAAATCCAGCCACCTGCCATGGTAAATAACATCTAGTGGGAATGGTCCCACTCATTCCATCTGTATCTACTGTGACTGCTTGCACACTACAATGGCAGAGTCGAATGCTTGCAACAGTCTACACCACTGGCAAAGCTTAAAATATTTGCAATCTGGCCCTTTCCAGAAAGCTTGTCAACCATCAGGCAAATACCTCACCCTCCTTCTCTGTCTGAGTACACAGCATGGGCTGCAGTGAGAAGACAGGCGTGTGTCTGCACCACTCACGTGCATCAGTGGGCACAGAGAAAGCTCTGGTCACTGCAACACTCACGTGCTGTTTAACCCACGGAGGCCTCTCCTTACCTTCCCCAGTGGTGAGAACGACAGCATACGCTTTGATGGGTCCGTGGCTGGCTTCAAATCCACTGAACTTGACCTTTACTGAATTGTGACTGACAGATGTAATATTAGGGGATCCATCTGGAGGAGGGGGATCTAAAACAAAACAAAACACGATCACCCAATATTGAAAACCAAAGCAATACATTAGGTAGAGAACATGCTTCAGCAACCTCCTCAAGATCTTACTCTGGAAGCTACATGCTGGGCTCTGCAAAGCAGCAAATCCAGAAGCAAAAGGCACGGAAGGAAACTGGTGAGGAGCAGAGATAGCAGGTCCCGGGAAACCTGCCCAGCTCACAATGACCCCTTCGGGGCATCCAGCCAAATCCCCAGGGCAGGCACCCAGCAGCCTTGTTTGGTTTTGCTATTGTTGTTTTGAACTGTGCATGCTTTTATTTTATTTTTTAACAGATTGATTGAAATATAATGAAAATAGAACCAAGGAGATGAAAGACTTGTACAGTGAACACCACAAAATATTGATAAAATAAAGAAGACACAAATACATACAAAGACATCCCATGCTCATGGATTGGAAGACCTGATATTGCTGGAAGACTTGACACTACTCAAAATGATCTATAAATTCAATGCTACCCCATCAAAATCCCAATGGCAATTTTTACAGAATATTAAAAAAAAAAAATCCTAAAGTTCATATGGAACAATGAAAGACCAGGAACAGCCAAAGTAGTGTTGAAAAAGAATAAAGCTGGAGGCCTCACACTTCCTGATTTCAAGATATATTTATTCAAAGCTGCAGTAATTATAACAGTATATTACACGCATAAAGACAGACATCAACCCACAGAACAGAATACTGAGCCCAGAATTAAACTCTCACATATACAGTCAACTTATCTTCAACAGGGGTGCCAAGAAGACACAATGGGGAAAAGACAGCCTCTTCAACAAATAGTTCCAGGGAAACTGAATATCCATGAGCAAAATAATAAAACTAGACCCCTATCTTACACCAGACACAAAAATAAACTCTGAATAGGTTCAAGACTTAAACATCAGACCTAAAGCTGTACACTGTTAAATTTGTTTAAAACAAAACACACACACATCGGGGAAGAGCTTCTTGACACAGTATTTACAATGGTTGCTTGGATACCACACAAAAAGCACAGCAACAAAAGCAAAAATAGACAAGCAAGATTAAATCAAATGGAAAAGGTTTTGCCCAGTAAAAGAAACCATCATTAGAGTAAGATGCTAGTATCCTTGGATGGGGAAGCTAACCTGCCCTTGTCCTCGCCCCCAGTCCCTTCTGACTCAAGATGAGCCGGGTTCATTATCCTGAGATCTGGGGTGGAAGGAGAGTGAGAAAGAGACTGTGGTGGAACTCTTAAGGTGTGGCCTTGGGAGCTGCATGCTGACACCACATGGACCTGGCCTGGCCCCAGGATCAGCCGGTCGGCGGCGAGCAAAGACGGAGCAGATGTCCAAGGAGAAGAATCAAAGATGAGGTGGGAGAGAACATACTTTCTACTGAGACCTGGCCACGGCACTGCCCCTTGTTCTTCATAAACGGTCCCCACATTTTTCCCGGAGTTGGTCTAAAATACCACCTAGAGAAATCCAACAGATCCTCTTCCCAGAAACCAGAAAAGCCCCCACAGGACCCTCCATGGATAACCACCATGATTCTGCACCCTCCCTTTCCAAGCCAGGGTGTGGAGCCACTCTCTGAACTAACACGAAAGAAAGAACATGCTGAATTAAAGATGATCCACTCCACACACTCTCTCTCCACCTAAATTCATCTCACATATACAGTTTGGATTGTTCTCATTTTTTTTTTTATATTTTTTAAAAATAAATGAGATGGGATCCCACTATGTTGCCCAGGCTGGTTTCAAACTCCTGGGCTCAAGCAATCCTTCCACCTCAGCCTCCCAAAGTGCTGGGATTACAGGCGTAAGCCACCACACCCAGCCTGTTCTCATTATTATATATATTCAAGATTCAAGGAGACAGAAATCTGAACTCCAAAACAACCACAACATAATTGTCTAAACCTGCACTGATACAGCAGCCCCTAGCCACACGCGGCTGCCAAGCCTCTGAGAGGTGACCAGTTTGCATTCAGATGTGCTACAAGCATACAATACAGACGAGATATCAAAGACTTAGTACAAAAGATGTAAAATAATTCATTAATATAGAAATTACATGTTGAAATAATACTTTTAATATACTAAGTTAAATGTTATTAATATTAATTTCAGCTACTCCTTTTTACTTTTTTTTTCAATGTGGCTTCTGGAAAACTTTAAATTACACCTGAGGTTCACATTGTCCATCTAGCGGATGGTCCTGTTCTAAACTACAAGCTTCAGCAACCTCGCAAGTTCCTGGCAGCTGTGCCCGCTGGGAGGTGCCGTTCCCATGTCTAACGGTCAACTGCTAGCACAGGCTCCTGCATTTCCCATCAGCTCTATGCCCTGTAGCTGGCCAGAGAAGGTCCATCCCCAGGTCCTTGCCCCAAAACTGGCAGCAGCATGCTAGCTCACCCACCACCAGACCTGGAAATCCTCTCCTTCTCAATGCTCTTCTCAGTCCAATGCTCCAGGGGCCCTGTCGTCCATACTTCCCATAGAGTCCCTCACCACAGCACACAGGAAGCCACCAACAGATGTGTGCTAAAGGACGACCAGGCACAGTGGCTCAGGTGGTGATCCCAACACTTTGGGAGGCCGAGGCGGGTGGATCACTTGAAGTCAGGAGTTCGAGACCAGCCCCGCCAATATGGTGAAACCCTCTCTCTACTAAAAATACAAAAATTAGCCAAGCATGGTGACATGTGTCTGTAGTCCCAGCTACTCGGGAGACTGAGGCACCAGAATCGCGTGAACCCAGGAAGCAGAGGTTGCAGTGAGCTGAGATCGCGTCACTGCACTCTAGCCTGGGCGACAAGAGCAAGACTCCATCTCGAAAAAATATAAAAGAAAACATGGCAATGAGTTATGCTGTAAAGAAAAGGAACTTTTAGAATGTAAAAAATGAGCTCCTCTTACTCTGCTTTTTTAGACTGATTTCTATAGAATGAGAAACAAGTCTATGCCAGTAAAAGCAAATATTTCAGGGGAAATAAAAAAACAAGAACAGGTTTCTAGTCCACACGTGCAGACCCACTGGGTCAGCCGCTCCAGGAGTGATCGCCGTGCCGTCTGACCAGCCCCTGCCTTGAAGCCCACCTGTGATGCCAGTGGTGCAGGTGCTCTGGGTGGGGGCTGCCATCTTTCCACAGGACACGGTGGTGATGCTGATGTTGTACGAGGTAGAAAAATTCAAATATGTGACTTCTGTTCTATACTCAGTGCCATTCTCAGAGGAGCAGCTCTCCAGGTGGGTTGCATTGTCCCAGGCTCCACTGCTGACCTCCAGCTCGAAGCCTGCATTGGCACCAGGAGGGCAGGCCCATTTGAGAACCAGGGCTGGCTCTTTGGGGACCACTTCACAGTCAAAGGAGGCCACGGACGCGGGATCTGCAAAACAAGCACAGCACAGCATGAGATTCTGGGACTTCTGCCTTTGCAAACACAGAAATAAGGAGTAGCAGAATCCTGGCAATGAGGAGGTGGGTGGGTGATGTGGTGGAAGAGGTAGGGGCTGACCCTGAATTGGGCAACACCAAACTGTGTGACCTTGGGACAGTCACCCAACTGCTCTGAGCCTCAGCTGCAGGACTCTTTGAAGAGTAAATTGAACAATGATGTCCAGCACCAAGAAAGATGCCTGGAAGAGACCAGGGCTCCATGAGAGGCAGCTACATCGTCCTGTGAGAGGTAGTGACCTCCTCACTTGCACCATCTCATCTTGAGGACCCACCTCCTTTTTTTTTTTTTTTGAGATGGAGTCTTGCTCTGTTGCCCAGGCTGGAGGGAAATGGCGTGATCTCGGCTCACCTCAACCTCTGCTTCCCGCGTTCAAATGACTCTCCTGTCTCTGCCTCCCAAGTCACTGGGACTACAGATGCATGCCACCACACCCAGCTGATTTTTGTATTTTTAGTAGACACAGAGTTTCACCATGTTAGCCAGGATGTTCTCAATCTTTTGACCTCATGATCCACCCGCCTTGGCCTCCCAAAGTGCTGGGATTATAGGCGTGAGCCACCAGGCCCAGCCAAGGCCCTCTTGATGGTCCTTCTGAGACAGGTGAGACCCATACTGTCCCATCTGCAGATAAATCCACAGAGGCTCAGAAAGGTTAAGTAATTGGCTGATGATGACGTGGCAGGTGGTGAAGCCAAAACTAGATCCCAGGTTTTCTAAGTCTAAGTTCAAGACACTCTCTATTCACATAACATACTGCATCATCAATGGCAAACGGTATCAGTTTCCTCATCTTCAAAATAGAGTGTTATTTGTCTCTGAGGGCCAACAGATTTTTACTGAGGACTAACATCAAACTAATGTAAATGGAAAACTCCATATTAAAACTGGAGGACAGTATTAGCATTAACTGAATGTCACAGAATTTTCGAGCAGGAGAAGCTCTACCACGGCACCTAGTGCAACTCCCACATTCGCCACCCAAGGCCTGGAAAGGTAATCTGAACACTGCACCTACTTTCACAGTTCCTGCTCCACCCACACTCAGTCATAAATGCTCGGATACAGTTTTTCTCTGGCTATAGGCTACAAATAACTATAGCTAAGATAAATATCAGCCATGAAAGGCACCCAAATATCAAAGATGGGCGTCTAGACCAGGTGGGATGGAGCAGAGGTGACCCAAAGCTGCAGAGATTTCTGTGGCCACCCCACTGACCACTGAAAGGCCAGAGGCCATCACAGGTGGAGCTCCTACACTACCAGGGAAGCTGATCCCATGAGACCCCCACTTCCAAATCAGCCTGAACATATGAATGGCCTGGGCTAAAAAGGGAAGAGGTAGGAGCAAGGTGGGCAGAAAATGAGTAGTGCACAGGTGCTGAGTGATAAAGGTGCTACAGTCAGCACGGTGAGCAGAAGTGCCCACCACTGTCTGCAAAGCCTTCCCTGGACTGCCCTGAAAGCATCCTCAGTTACACACAGGGCTCTTCTCTTTATCACACATTTTGAGTTGTGAGATAGGTGAGGATCCAGAAGGACACAAAGGTTGGGCATCATTTCAACAATAACCTTTCCATCTTCTCCAGCACAAAAGACAAACCAATGCCAGACATCATCCACGTCCTGGCCCAGCCCCACCCAAGCCTCACCTCCTGTTCCTGTGGGTCCACTCCTCCCACCCTTGCCTCCTGCTCTTCCTGCAGCCTCCAGGACACAGTGGTGATGCTGCACAGGCCCCTCTGCACAAACCTCTGCCTATAATGCTCTCATGCCCTGATATCCAAATAGCTGGCTCCTTCCCTTTATTTAGATCTTTGCTCAAAAGTCACCTTCTCACTGATGCCTTTCCTGAGCATCCTAGATAAACATTCCACTTCCTCCCTCCAAAATAAAAGTTCCAAGAAGGCAAGGACTTGACTGACATATGGTATATGCTCAATAAATATTTATTGAATGCAGAAATGATGAGGGCATCGAGCCAGCACCAATAAGCTAATAGGATGCCTCAGAAAGCTCAATCACTGCACATCACACAAAACCAAACAAACTACAGACTGTGGAGGACTGACCTGCAAGGTCAGCACCACTCAGGGAGGAGTCCAAGAGGCAGCTGGGGCTACACTCACCTGTACAGAATGACTTCCAGCCAGGTTCCAGTGACTTGATTCTGTCCCCTACTTGTGTAAAGATCTCCACTGTGTATGATGAGCCAGGTATTAATTCAGTGACAGTAGCATTAGTAATTCCAATGTCCGTGACTACTTGTGTTGCGTTGCTGGAATTTCCAACCTTCTCAATAAGAAGGCAGTAGGAGTACGTGGGAGAGGCGTCATCAAAGTTCTGCCAACTTAAAGTTGCTGCTGTGGTGTTGGTACTTACATCAATGTTGGACACAATGCTGGGCCCTTGATTTTAAAAAAAGGCAATTCATGTAAAAGCACAGATTAACCAGAATTCCAGGACTGTTTACTGTATTCAAAAATAGCCTGGCTCATTTTAGAAAGAATGAACAAAGCTAGTATTTGCTGGCTCAAAAGACGGAAAACTTTCCCAAAACACATCAAGAAAATAATTATACAGATTAAATCTCAAAAGAAGTTTAATTTAGGCTTCTTTTAATACTTCAAGTTTATTTCAAATATATATATATATATATATATTTTTTTTTTTTTTTTTTTGAGACGGAGTCTTGCTCTGTCACCCAGGCTGGAGTGCAGTGGCCAGATCTCAGCTCACTGCAAGCTCCGCCTCCCGGGTTTATGCCATTCTCCTGCCTCAGCCTCCCGAGTAGCTGGGACTACAGGCGCCCGCCACCTCGCCCGGCTAGTTTTTTGTATTTTTTAGTAGAGACAGGGTTTCACTATGTTAGCCAGGAGAGTCGCGATCTCCTGACCTCCTGATCCGCCCATCTCGGCCTCCCCAAGTGCTGGGATTACAGGCTTGAGCCACCGTGCCCGGCCTTCAAATATATTTTTAAGATATAATTTCTAATCTGTTTTTCAAATCGAATAGATGAAGGAGAAAAATATACTAAAAACATGTTACAAACATCTTTATCATGTATTTAATTCAAGTATTTGCAAAACACCTCCCTCACTGTCGCAGGTAAAGCTCCTCATCTGGGCAGTATCTTCCAATACCAACATGACAAGGTGACCCTTCTCTACTCTGTATTCTCAAGGAATGACTAGAACAGCTTCAGTCTCCACTCCCAAGGAATCACTTCTTGCTTCTAACGACAATTCTAAGTTCACATAGCTTGAAGAACAGTGCCCCACGGGGACAGCAGAACGGTTGCCGAGACCAATGTTTTCAACTTCAGCAGTTTCAGGGTCAACCTGGATCCCAGAAGCACACTGGCCATCATTTAACCAGTGCCTCCTCCAAGAGACGGTTAGAGAGGCTGTTCCTTAGAAGGGCATCCTAAGAGACTTACGTGTGTACTGTGTAGTGGAGCTGGGGTCCCCCGGGACGTGGTCCACTTCTGGAGAGATGGTAATGTTATATAAGGTGCCCGGGATCAGGCCCTGGAGAGTGACCCCTTTGTCAGACGTGTTTGTGTGGTTAGAGCCATGCTTGGACTCTATGACTAAATGGTAGACATACTCGGAAGCATTGCCTGGGCTCTTCCACTCCAGCCGCATCTCCGTGGTGGTGACGTAGACCACGTGGATGTCAAACACTGCACTGGGAGCTGCTCAGAAGAAAGGAAGAAGGGAAACCCGTTACCGATTATCATGAGGCCCAGCTTCCTCTCCAAGTGCTGTTGAGAGAACCTGCTCTTCTGCCATCACACTTTCAAATGAGTTCACAAAAGGCACACTCCAAAATCAAGCTGAGAAATGCACACACTCGGTGCTCTCAAGAATTTTAGCTCTTCTACGATGCAGATGAACTTCCCAGTTTATCTTATCAGTTCTCTAGTGTTTTGTTTTTGTCATAAAAATGAGCCCTTAGGCTGGGTGCAGTGGCTTATGCCTGTAATCCCAACATTTTGGGAGGCCGAGATGGGTGGATCCCTTGAGGTCAGGGGTTCGAGACCAGCTTGGCCAACATGCTGAAAACCCATCTCTACTAAAAATACCAATATTAGCTGGGTGTGGTGGTACACACCTACAATCCCAGCTACTCGGGAGGCTGGGGCACAAGAATCACTTGAACCCAGAAGGTAGAGGTTGCAGTGAGCCGAGATCACACCACTGCTGCACTCCAGCCTGGGCGACAGAATGAGACTCTGTCACCAAAAAAAAAAAAAAAAAAAAAAAAAAAAAAGGCGGCCAGGCACGGCGGCTCACACCTGTAATCCCAACACTTCGGGAGGCTGAGGCGGGCGGATCACATGAAGTCAGGAGTCTGAGACTATCCTGACCAACATGGAGAAATCTCATCTCTACTAAAAAAAATACAAAATTAGCCGGCTGTGTGGTGGCGTATGCCTGTAGTCCCAGCCACTGAGGCAGGAGAATGAATCGCTTGAACCCGGAAGGCGGAGGTTGTGGTGAGCCGAGATCGCGCCATCGCACTCCAGCCTGGGCGACAACAAAGTAACTCCATCTCAAAAAACATTAAAAAAAATTAAAAAAAAAAAACCTTCAAGGGGTCATCTGAAGTGGAAATCACGTTCAGTTTCTTGATATGGGTGCTGGTAACGAGGTGTGTTCAGTTTGCAAAAGTTCATGAAGCTATGCGCTGAGGATACGTCCCTTTTCGGTATGTATATTACATCTCAATTGAGAGGTTTTTTTTGTTTTGTTTTGTTGTTTTTTTAAATCACTCATTTAGAAGGAAACATCTCCCCATGACACTGCCTGACATACTGAAGAGGAAAACTGAAATGGAGAGCTGACCTTTACTACGTTGCAGCATTTGAGGACAGATAAGGAAGGGAGGAAAACGGGCACACCCTGCACCCTCAGGGCAGAGTCAGAAGTGGAGTCCCCCACAGGAGCCCATCCTCCAATCATCTCTCTGCTGCACACTCAGCCACTTGCACCAGGGATGCCAACATCGAGGCCCGGAAGTAACCACGGAGGCAGGGCCTGTTTTCCAGGGCAGCTTTCAACCCCGTCTCTACCTGGCAACAAACATCACCTCCAGGGAGAGGAAATGGGCAGGTAGGGGACAAAAAAGGGAAATGCTTTCACTGCAAACATATTGTCCTAAAAAATAAAAAAAAGAGCCATGTTTACGTACAATGTACTCCAAAATTAATTTTTTTTTTAAATCTTAAGTGGGTTCTCCTTAAAGAGAAGCCACTGGGAGAAGCCTTTGTTTCCTACTGGCAGACTCCTGGTGTCAAAGGGATTCCACAGACAAAAGACCATGAAAGGCCTTTGCCTATAAACATAAAAAACTAGAAACAACCTAAATATTCAATAACATGGGGAGGGCTGTGGGAACTGTGATCTGGCTGCATGATGAAATATTCTGCAGCCACTAAAAACATGAAGACCATGATAACTATAGGGGAAAGTTGTGGTATAGACTGAGTTTAAAAAAAAAAAAAATTCAAATACAAAATAAAAGTACTTGTATAATAATTACAGTAATACAAGCAAAATGTGGACATAGAGAGAAAAGGAATTTGGTTGGGTTAGAAAAGTAGAGGTATTTGTTTCTTTTCCTTTTTATTGTGGTAAGAGATACATACCATAATATCCATCATCTTAACCATCTGTCAGTGTACAATTCGGTGTCATCAACATTCACAATGTTACGTAACCATCACCACTATCTGTACCCAAAACACTGTTATCATCTCCAGCGTAAACTGGAGCCATGAAATAATAATGCCCACTCCCTCCTCTGCACAGCCCCTGGTAATCTCTATTCTAATTTCTGTAGAATATTAAGTTGCCTAATCTAGGTACTCAGGTAAGTGGAATCATCCAGTATTTGTCCTTCTGTGTCTGGCTTATTTCACTTAGCATAATGTCCTCAAGATCCATCCATGTTGTACCATAAATCAGAATTTCTTTCTTTTTTACGCTGAATAATACTCTGTTGTATGGATGAACCACATTTTGTCTATCCATTCATTTGTTGATGGAATCTTCGGTTCCCCTTTGGCTACTGTGAACAATGCTACTACAATAAACACTGATGTACAAATAACTGTCTAAGGCCCTGTTTGCAATTCTTTTGGAGATATACGTAGAACTGGAATTACTGGATTATATGGTATTCATTTCCTTTTTTCGAAATTGCTTTTAATGCTGTTAAGCTGACTTTTTCCAATAACAATAAAGGTTGTTCAATAATAGAAAGGTAACTCCCTAAGAGTTTAGATCTTATAGCAAGCCTTCTTGACTTTCATTCAATGGGACCATTGAATGAAATGGGTCCTTTGAGACAATGGAATTCCAGGCAGGTGTTAAAATTACCATGTTAAAATTACCCTGCAGAAATACTGATATTAAGAGGAAAGAATATTCATAATAAACTATAGTAAAAGAGATGCCTTCTCCTCACTAATACTAAACTTTACTGCTGTACCACATCAAAGTGTCAATCTACATGGTGGATAAGCACTTGGTCTTAGACACCAGACACAGGTCAGTTTGCCACCTCGTCACTCTGGGCCAGTTACTTAAGTTCGCAGAGCCCCCATTTCTTACTCTGTAAGACAGAAATGATAATAATACCTGCTCCCTGAAGTTGTGTTAAAAATGTAAAATACAGTATGAGAGCACTCAGCACTTTGCAGACCCCCAACATATTACATTATTGTTACAGTAAGTTCTGAGCAATAGCAAGTAGCACGATATCACACATCCCTGTCAGTGGTGATCCTCTTACCATTATCCACATCCTTAAAAGACAGAAGAAACATGTTGATGTTAAGACTTCATGTCAACAGTCTAAAATGCAGACTTGCAAAGGGAATACTGCATCTCATCTGAGGGATGCATTTTAGTAGATCCCTTATTTCGGAAGCAGATCCTCTGAGTGACTATCGGTGCTTAACCTAACCAGCACAGTTGAAGAAGCTTCTTCAAGGAGAATCTCAAAAGCCTAACTCATTTCATGTGTGTTTCAAGGAATCTGTCCCATTTCTTTATTCTACCCTCTGTATAAAAGATTTCAACTATCTTGAATCAAAGATCTAGGAAGACTGTATGTTTTTCAACCTTTCAAAAAAAATTTCCAATTTTTAAAACAATAAAAAACATTACTCTCTAGAATTTTCCAGAAGTTTCTCCTGTGGGGCTAGAAACAATTTAATAATTTATTTAAACTGTTTCTATAAAAAAAATTTTTTTTGAGACAGGGTCTCCCAGGCTGGTGCTGGTCTGCAACTGCTGGATCAAGCAAATCCTCCTGCTGCAGCCTCTCAAGTAGCTGGGACTATGGGTGTAGGCCACCGTAGCTGACTATAAAATGATTTTATCAATTTCAATTAGCCTTCTAGAACTGACAAACTATCACATCACAGTGTTGTTTATGAAAGACTGTAAAGAGTCCACCTGCCCAACACAGCACAGTAGTTAATTTCTAACACATCTTGACCAGAGGTTCTTAAACTTTTTGCTCTCAGGACTTCTTTACCTTCTTAAAAGTTATAAAGGCTCTCAGAGAATTTGTATTTACATAGGTTATATTTATTAATATTTACTATACTGGGGATTTAAAATGAAGAAATTTTTTAAATGTAAGAATCTACAGCATATATTCCATTAGCCCTCAGAGAGACAATGTCATCCCATATCAGATCAAAGTTGGAAAACTCCAAAAGAGAATGAGAATGAAAAAGCCAAATAACATTTTAGTATTGTTACGATAATACCACCCTGGAGACCCCTTGAAAGAACCTAGGGATCCCTAGAGAGCCCTGGACCACAATTTGAAAACCACTGATCTAGCCCAGAGGTCAGCAAACATTCTCTGTAATGGCCAGAAAATAAATATCTCAGGCTTCACAAGCCACACATTCTCTGTTGCCACTACTCAATTCTAGCACCAAAGTAGCCATAGACAGTACGTAAGCAAATGAACATGGCTGTGATCCAATAAAACTTTATTTACAAAAACAGAGAGTGAGCCAAATTTGGCATAGGGGCCATTCTTATCTGCCAACTCTGTTTCAGATGATGGAATTCCAGGCAGGTGTTCAAATCATCCTGTAGAAATATTGTATTAAGAGGAAAGAATATTCATAATTAATTGGCAAGTTGGGGAAAAGGCAGATTACAAAACCACATGTACAGACGGCCTCAATGTTTGTCAAAGAAATACATATATATTTGTGGGCTGGACGCGGTGGCGCACACCTGTAATCCCAGCATTTTGGGAGGCTGAGGTGGGTGGATCACTTGAGATCAGGAGATCAAGACCAGCCTGGCCAATATGGCAAAACCCCGTCTCTACTAAAAGTATAAAAATTAGCCAGGCATGGTGGTGCACACCTGTAATTCCAGCTAC
The DNA here is from genome assembly GCF_007565055.1 of Rhinopithecus roxellana. Classification (NCBI taxonomy): domain Eukaryota; kingdom Metazoa; phylum Chordata; class Mammalia; order Primates; family Cercopithecidae; genus Rhinopithecus; species Rhinopithecus roxellana. The sequence continues at coordinate 19,152,867 of NC_044563.1, read as the reverse complement.
TCAGGAGGGTGAGGCACAAGAATACCTTCACTTGAACCCAGGAGGTGGAGGTTGCAGTGAGCCAAGATCACACCACTGCACTCCAGCCTGGGTGACAGGGTAAGACTGTCTCAAAAAAAAAAAAAGAAAATATATATATATGTGTGTGTGTGTGTGTGTGTGTGTGTGTATTATATATATATGTGTGTATTAAATATATGTAAGTATACATGTTTAAAAATTGTAAAATGTCGGCTGGGCGCGGTGGCTCAAGCCTGTAATCCCAGCACTTTGGGAGGCCGAGACGGGCGGATCATGAGGTCAGGAGATCGAGACCATCCTGGCTAACACGGTGAAACCCCGTCTCTACTAAAAAATACAAAAAACTAGCCGGGCGAGGTGGCGGGCGCCTGTAGTCCCAGCTACTCAGGAGGCTGAGGCAGGAGAATGGCGTAAACCCGGGAAGCGGAGCTTGCAGTGAGCTGAGATCCGGCCACTGCACTCCAGCCCGGGCAACAGAGCGAGACTCCGTCTCAAAAAAAAAAAAAAAAAATTGTAAAATGTCACACATCAAGAGTGATTATCTCTGCTTGATGGTTTCCATGTAAGTTTTTTCTACTTGTCTGTACTTCATATAATAAATAAGCATTCTTGTTATTGTGAAGATTGTTAAAGGTTTTTCTTAGATAATTAAAAGCAAAACAATATTTGGAAACATGATGTTTACTCATTATGCTGATTTCCTTTAAGAAACATGATGGTTGAACAGAAAAGCCTATTTGCTTACCAGTTCTATTGCAAACGGTCCGAGACGCCCCTTCAGTCCCATTTGGTCCTTTTGGAACTATTTCAAAGCAATACTTGGTTCCAGGGAACAAGCCACCAATGAGAATACTTTGGTTGGTGGTTATTTCTCCCCAAGCAACCTCCTGCACACAGGATATGCATACGATATGCATCTGAAAGGATTCTGCATCATGGCTACTCCATGCTAAGCCGATCTCCGTCGTGCTGACCACTGTCACTCGGAAGTCAGAAACTGGACCAGGGGCTATGCAAAGAAAGTAAACAACTAGATTAAAAATATATTTCTCCAGGAGACAGGGATGCCCCACTTCAGAAAATATTTACACTGAGATGAAATGTACACTTAGGACACCTGATTCCTCTCTTTGTCTTCTTTGTATCATCATCTACAACATGAGCCCCTCGGAAACAGCTGTTTCTGGCCACGGAGAGAGCATTTGACCATGAGAATGCAGAAGCTCCGTGCTCACGCTGCACACAATCATTCACAGGAAATGAGAGGAGGCGTGAGCTCCTGTGGTCCAGGGCTCAGGCTCTGGAGGAGAACCTTGGCCACATGGGCTGCTTTATCTTGAATGCATTACTAGCCTCCCAGAGCCTCTGTTCGGGGACGGACAGCAGTGACCACTCTTGACCCCCAAAATCCATTTCCCTGTTTTCCCTTCACCATACCCACCCAGATTTTTAGCGCTGTGTGTGCACAGCTGTTCAAACAAAGACCACATTTCCCAGCCTCCCATGCAGCTAGATGTTGCATGTGACTAAGTTTTGGTCAACAGAGCGAGAGCAGAGGTACTGGGTGACTTCTAGGAAGTGTCCTTTAAGGGTGGAGCACAACCTTCTGCCCTTCCTCCTTCATATAGCTGGAGTGTGGATGCGATGACTGGAGCTCATGCTGCCTGGCTCTAGAACTAACACTACAGCGGTGGCTGCAGCTTCCTGATCCCAGGATCACAGCTCAGAACATACACCCCTGGATCCAGCAACTACAGCAGGGACTTCCTGATTCCTCCCTCTGCTGTCTGTGACCGAGGTGGTGACTCTCTGGGGGGTCAGTTCTGCAGCCTTGTCCCAGAGTCATTTCTTGGGGCCAGGCCTAAAGCCTGGTCCCCAGCTGTTATGAGCTGACTTGTGCTCCCTCACTCCCAAATGTATATGTTTATGTCCTAACCCTCAAGACCTCAGAATGTGGCTGTCTTTGGAGACAGGGTCTTTAAAGAGGTAATTAAGTTAATGTGAGGTCATGAAGGTAGGCCCTAATCCAGCAAGACCGGTGTCCTTACAAAGGGAGATGAGGACATAGGCACACACAGACTAAGGACAACCACGTGAGGGAGAAGACAGTCATCTATAAGCCAAGAGGGAGGCCTCAGAAGAAACCACACCTGCCGTTGCCTGAATCTTTAACCTTCAGCCTCCAGAACTATGAGAAAGTCTATTTCTGTTATTTAAGCCACACAGCCTTTGGTACTTGTCCTGGTAACCCTAGCGAACGGATACACCAGCTCTTCCAATGATTCTGTGACACCTCAATTGCCAGGATAAATCCCTTTGGGTTAAAATAGCTTCACAGTTTCTGTTTCATGCAACTGAGTCCTGGATAACCTCTACCGTCCCCACCCTGCCTAGCACTGGGCTTCCGTTACAGGAGGGAGAAATAAACCCCTGTCTTGTTTAAGCCATGGATACTTGGGGTTTTTTGTTGTTGTTTTTAGTGGTGCTATTCATGGCTGAACCTAATCCTAACTAATAAATAGTAAAAGAGTAAAGTAAAAGGTAAAGAAATGCAAGTATATTTCATTTTCTCAAAGAGCCAGTCCAAACTACATCTGTAAGAATGCTGAGGTGTGCTTCCTGGGAAGGAATGGACATTCTTGTGGGATAAGCCCTGGGTCCAGAGCCACACACTCCTGGGTTCAAGTCCTGCTCTGCTACTCACTAGCTCTGTGGCCCTGGGCAAACTGTTCAGCCATGAGAGTGCCGTTCCCTCATCTGTAAAAGGGGACCCCAATACCTACCTTGGAGGCCACTGCAGTGTCTATAAATCTCCTGGCACAGTGCAAAATGCAGTGCTGGTGTCACTACTATTGTTTAATCGTATATAATCAATATTATACCACCATACCACTAGTGCACCATTACTGTTTTATTTTACATTACTGGACCTTCTTTGGAACCAAAAGCTTTTTATTTGCTGCATAAAATCTTATTTTTAAGGGACATTTAAACAAACAAAGATGAGATGCAGCTGTGCCAGTGATTCATTATAATGTCAGCACCCAAGACACAAGGGGACATGAATATCCAGGTCATTTTTGTCTCCATGTATTAATTCACTCTAGGTCTCCTCCATACTGGAAAGAGAGTTACAAGCACAGGCTCCAGGTGAGAAATACCAGACGCTTAATCTCACCTCTGCCACTTTTCAGCTGTGACACCTGTCTAGCACCTCTCTCAGCCTTGGCTTCCTATCTATAAAATAAGGCTACTGCCAACCACGTCGCAGGGCTGTTGTGAGCATACAATGTGCCAGTGCAAGGAAAGCATGTCACACGAAGCTCGGCGTGTGGTCAGCTGACAGTCACCATTATATCACACATCCCGTGTTTGGGCCTACCATGTAGCACGACAGCAGGAAAGGGTGGCGAGAGCCAGGCATGAACTCACGGGTGTGCACTTGGAGGAAGCCCGGTGTGCCCTCAGTGTCACCTAGGAAAGGACACACTGTGATGCGGTAGAAGGTGCTTGAGCGGAGTCCCGAGATGACAGCGCGAGCCTCACTGACGGTGAGATTGAGAGAATCTGTCTCCCCTGCCACATGTATCTTGTAGGTATAGTTAGATGACGACTCATTATCACTGATTTTCCAGGTCAGGGTCAGGCTTGTGGCACTGATATTCACAACGGTGACGTCAAAAACCTGAATAGCATCTGTGAGAACACAAGAGGAGTTCAAAATAACCAGAACGGCCAAGGCAGAGGGAGGGAGAGGTCATCAGGGCGTGCTGTCGAGCCCAGGAAACTCTCCTGGGGGGTGTTCCTTCCTCCTCTGCACCATCAACCACGGCTAGAAAGCATGAGGGTCCCAGCCAAAGTCAGGCATCATCAGGAGGTGAAGAAACCACCTGGCCAGTGGCACCTACAGGGTTATTCTTTGTTCCTTTTTGCAAGTTGACTTTAGAGATTTGACCTAAATGATGACTTGGATTCTATGCGTGTCTTACCTTAGGGCCAGGGGCACCCAGAAAAGTTGTCAAACACAAATGATGCAAAAGCGAACACTGCGATCTACGTGATCACCTGAGATCACAGAAGTCAGGACAAGGCAGGCCTGGGTTCTAGGGCTCACTCTGCTATGACACCCAACTGGGTCACAGGAAAACCACTTGAGCTCAGCTTCCTCATCTATAAAACTGGGAGAGCAATCCTAACCTCAAGAAAGGATAACCCAAGTGCCAGTTATTCGCCACCTGCCCACCCTACCCTCCCAACGTATCTGCTGTCCTTCCCTCACCTGCTCTGTGCCCAGGAGGTTGACCTGCACAAGGCATCACAGGGGGGTCTTGCCATGTGGGCTGTGACCAGGTTCCACCATGAGCCAATGGGCAGGCCCCTGAAGGGCCACAGGAGAAAGGAGTCGGTGCCTTCCTCCATCGCCTCCTGCTCTGGGCCTCCTGTTCTAACACAACTGTGTCCTCCACTGCCCCAGCTCTCACTAGGCTCCAGAAACACTCTGTCCTCCTCTAGCCCTTCAGCCCTAGAGGTGGCTTTCTGCCGTGGACGAGTCTTGGGTGCCTCAACAATGTCCTCTGATGGTTTCCTTAACCCTGCCCCACCTAACTAGTCACTTGAAAAGTGCAGGGTGCTCTGAGGTGGGTGGAAATGTGTGTGTGTGTGTGTGTGTGTGTGATTTGCAACAGACTGAACGTTTCTGCCCCCATAAAATTCCTGTGTTGAAATCCTAACCCCTGATATGATGGTTTTTGGAGGTGGGGCTTTGGGGAGGTAATTAGGTCATGGATTACCTCCCTCTCAAATGGCATTAGTGCCCTTATCAAAGAGGCTGGAGAGAAACCCCTCCCCCACCCCTTCAACCACATGAAGACCCAGGGAGCCTGCAACCCGGAAGAGGAAGACGGTGTTCACCCAGAGCCCAGGTATGCTGCAGCACCCCAGTCTCAGACTTCTAGTCTCCAGAACCCTGAGAAATAAATGTTCATTGTTTACGCCATCTAGTGCATGGCCATTTGTTACAGCAGCCCAAACTGAATAAGATTTATTTATACATACACACTCGCCCCTTAGAGAGAGGGAAAGGCTACTATAATGATTATTTACCAAGCATGAAGACAGTTCAACGCAAACCAGGATGTGTGTGAATTCACACCACCAAGAGCCTGAGATGTAATCACTACTACTTTGCTTTTGCTCAAACTGCTTTAAAAAACAGGGACCCCAGTCCCACACGAATTCATGAGTCATTTTAGCAAATCAGGCAAAGGGCCCTTCTCCTGGCTGGACCCAGCCCTGGGTGCATGGCTTGATGCAGGGCACACAGGCCAGATTTCAGCCCCTTTCACCCTCTCACGCAAGCTTACCGTGTGCAGGACACCCCACCACTGCCAACCGCACCCATGTAGGAGCCCCTTCCTTCTCCTCCAACTAACCTACCCTCTGGAATCCAAGCCCTCCTCACCCCAGAGCCTCCCGCCTGCCACTCCTGCCAGGTCACTGCGGACCCAATGAGGTCAGGCGGCCTCTCCTACAGCCGCTTCCTCCCCACCCACCCCGACGTTAGCAAAACAAGTACAAGGGGAAGGAAGGACACAGATGGACCCTCCTTCAATGTGGATACCAGGAAAAGCTGTCATTCCTTACAGACATGGCTTCTCACCAATGTCTTGCCAAAACTTCTAGCCCTGTACAAGTAACACAGCCTGGCCAGTAACTACCTCTAGGTATTCCCAAACGTGTTCCCCTCCCGCTCTTTTCACCAAAGCCTCCAAATATTGGTGAACTTACAGAGTGAAAGTGCTGATAAATTATAGCGAGGAAGCAGCAATGTGCATTTCAAAAGCACTTCAACAGAAAGACTGGTACGAATTACGAGGGCAGGCGACAAAACGAAACTCACTTTCTTAACTCAAAGTAGGGGAAAAATAAGCAATGATTATCTACTTTTAAGAGGAAAGTATGATGCCATTTTGTGTCATCGGCCACCACGCAGAGCTATGAAAGACGACACGAGGCAGTGCCTGGTGCTCGCACACAGGGGCTGCTCCGTGTATTTGATTTCACTTAATGAGAGATGTGCACTGCCCATGGAGTTAAGAAGAAACTGAGCAGATCTGCTCTGTCCAAAATCTCCTCCAGAAAGCTCCCTCTGACATCAAAACTAGTTGTTATGCAAGAAATCACTCAGAATCAGAATCACGGGAGACAGAACACTGCGCTAGGAAACTCTGGCTGCCACCATTTTACAAAGTTCAACCTACTTGTCCTGAACTCTATAGTCCGGGGCTGTCCTTCTGTGCCATTCGCTGCTTGGGAATAAACGGTGGCATTGTATCGGGTGCCAGGCTTTAACTCGACAAGCAGGACTTCCGTGTCTCGGGACTGCTGGCTGGAGGATGAGTCCGCAGGTCCCAGGAGGGACTCATTGTGCACAGGGGCGGTGGGGCTGCCTGCCCGGCTTCTCTCTGTGTTGCTCGCATCTGTTTCAAGCACAGGAAACAAAAAGACATCAACCACAAGAGGGACACATCCCCCATCTTCCTTTGGAGCCCCCCGCCCCATCAGATGGCCATCAGACAGTGGCCACAGTTGGTGCTCCATCAATATCTGCTCCCTTCCTCCTCCAGAGAGAGAAGCAGCCCCATAAAAAGGCCTGATAGCTCCATGTCCATTTGTACTGTTATTCCAGTAGCACCACAGATATCTGGTGCTTGTCTTTCAAACTCTGCTTATTTCAGGTCATTCTCCCTTCTTTGGGACATTATCTTCTCCTGTCCCAGCATGGATTTCCAGGGATAGCTCCGTGAAGCAGACTTTGCTAATCAGACCCCACTCAAGACACATTTCCCTGGACCAGACCTTGGCGGGTGGGGCAGCTGCAGGGTGTGAAACGGGAGCAGCTGGGTTCCTTGAGTATGCAGAGGGAACTGCTCTGAGAATGAAGCTGATAAACAGAAGGAAGCAGGAGGGAGGGATGAGAATTGCCTCATCTCTTTCTCTAAGGCTTCCCGCTAGCAGGAAAATCCACACGAGACAATAAATTGTTCCTTCTGTCTGAGTTATCCAAAGTCTGGTTTCTGTCACTTGCAAGCAAGGATCCTGACACCCACTCTGTGGCTGTTTTCTTAAGCGTACGATGCAGGTTAAGTTCCTGTCCTCCTCGTGGAGTTAGCCTGGGGATCCTCTACAAATGCTCTGAAATCTGCAAATAACAACGCCAATGTCAACCAGCAGACGTGATAAGTTCCTCTGAAGGCCCAACTTGGGTTGACACAGCTGTTATTTGCTCAATTGAAAGATAGAAAGCTAAAGGGGCCTCTACTTTCCCGAGTACCAGACTCTAAAAAGTTTCAGTCTCTATTGCTGTTCTCAGCCCCAATGTGTTCCCCTGTAAAATCAGAACACGTTTCCTTCCTTCCTCATGCAGATGGGGGATCAAACTAAAACGTGGAGGAAAAGCCCTCTATAAATTCTAAATCTCCATACACATGGAAGATCAATTTATTTTTTAAAATATTAAGTTACCGAAAGTGAGAACCAGTAAGGGAGATGGGAGGTACCCTTTGTAACTCACCCAAGCCCCCTTCTGTGCCCAGGGGGTCTCCCTCTGTCTTATTTGATTGTAGAAGATATGGGTTGATGTTGTATTGAACCCCTGGCTTCAGGCCTGAGATATTGACTGCGAAGTCTTGAGTCGACTCCTCATGGCTTCCAAAGCTTTCAAGAAGCACCCGGCAGGAGGCAGTGCCATCGCCATTGCTCCAGGAGAGAGTAGCCTGCCTCACACCCGTGAGGGCAACACGGAGACCAGAAACTGGAATCGGCTCTATTTTAAAAACACAACATGCATTAATGGAATAAGATATATGCAGTCACCTTCACTAAGAATGACTGGGGTTCAGTGCTGGGAGCAGGTTTTAAAAGAAAAGAAAAAAAGAAAGAATGACTGAGGTCACCGAGGTCCCGAAGTGACTCACTAAAAATACTTCCTTTCTATCACAGTCCAGTGCATTTCCATCATTTTCACAGCAGGGCTGGGGGAGAAAATAACAACACGGAAAAGAAGAAAAAACCTTAAAACTGAAATTGTTTAGGATCCACACTGGTCTCCAAGATTAACCCCAATGGTGACTGGACACTCTTCTAAATTGTCCCTTTTAAATGGTAGCATTTGGCCGGGCGCGGTGGCTCAAGCCTGTAATCTCAGCACTTTGGGAGGCTGAGACGGGTGGATCACGAGGTCAGGAGATCGAGACCATCCTGGCCTACACGGTGAAACCCTGTCTCTATTAAAAAATACAAAAAACTAGCCGGGCGAGATGGCAGGCGCCTGTAGTCCCAGCTACTCGGGAGGCTGAGGCAGGAGAATAGCGTAAACCCGGGAGGCGGAGCTTGCAGTGAGCAGAGATCCGGCCACTGCACTCCAGCCTGGGCGACAGAGCGAGACTCCGTCTCAAAAATAAATAAATAAATAAATAAATGGTAGCATTTAATTACATGTGTTTTAGATATCAGGAACAAAGCCTCAACTAAAGTGACTGCCTACTAATCTAAAGGTCTCAATTCAAGACAATGCAAATGATATCATTTTAAATTACCACGACATTTCAAGTAAGCAGCACATTCGATATCCCAGCCCCAAGGGGATTTTTCAGAAGACATTCCATCTCCACTATATCCTGGCCCTTCCTCCCATCATCTTATTTGCTTGATGGTGACAGAAGTCAAACCACTTCACCCAAAATGACATGCACTCCCCTTCCTTTTCTGATAAGAACACAGAGACCCAGAGAGGCAGGGCGGTTTGCTCAAGAACACACACTCCCAGTAGCAGTGGGGACAGGAGAACCCAGGGCTGCAGCTTCATGTACAGAAAAGCACAGGTAGGGCTGTAGATAGAGCCCTGCCTGAGGGCTGCAGGGGTCTGAAGGTGAAGACATTGGCCTAGATGATTCTAAAGCACCATCCAGCTCCGAAACAGTGAGATGATTCCTCGCAGCACATGTCTCTCATGCAAAGATTTCTAAATCAGGTCAGTCTTGTCTTTTTGTTTTATTAAGTAAGGCGGAACCGATCAATTCCCAGCTCGGTGACTGTGGATAGCTGTTATGAACATCACTGCACCACAGTGGTCTAGAGTTAGACTCCGGGTTCCAGTCCCACCACTTGAAGCTCAGTAACTCTGAGACGCCGGAAGAAACTTAACTTCCCCACATTACAGCGTCTTCCACTGCAGCCCCCAGGGTTACTGTGAGGACAAAATAACAACAAGGACAGCGAGGCACACGGTCCGTGCTCAATACGCAGCAGCTGACGGACCTGCTCCAGCGCAGTCCTGCGCTCGGGGATTTAAGGCAGAAAAGGACGCTGGGCCCCTCTATCGGTGCTTCCTGCCCCTCCGCATCCCCTTTCCCACGGCCACCCCCTCGGGCTCGCCTTGTCCTCGTCACCATTTCCAAGTTCTGTGCTCTTTTCTCTCATTCTCATCTCTTCTGTCTTCTCCCTGTGCTCTCCTTCTTTTCCTCTCTTTCACAAGGTAACAGAGCAAACCTTTACAGCGGGGTCCCCCCCCCAAAAAATAGGGCTCTGAGGAGCTCCAGGAGTTTTGTGAGGGTGCCCATGACACCCGTTTCTTTGGCTCTTTTCTCTCCAGTTCTTCTTGTTTTTACTTACTGGGCTCCTGGGCAAGGTTTTGTTTAAAGAAATAGTTTCCTGACTAAAAATGTTGGAAGCCACTGGTTTCGTGTTTGCTGCTCCACACTGGACCTCGTTCACCTCCAGCCATGGGGGCTCCAAGAGCTCAGGCGCCCATGGCCGACTCCAGCCCCTGAGATCACACCCCGAAGACCCCCAGATCAGAAAACTAACAGAGGACCTCTTTTTTCAATTTTTGGTTCTCTTCACCTTAAAAAAGAGTTTCTCCACCTGTTTTTTAAAAATGTTTGCTTCTTTTCAGCTTAAAAAAAGAGCTCAGTTGGCAGCTATAATAGATGGCTTAGGCACTGACATCTAAGATAAATCAAAATCTAAACTGTCAAATCTGAATTAAAATTTAAATATCATCCAGCTCTTATTTCATCTGAAACACACACTCCTCTATAAAATACACCCAACTTCCCTGCTCAACAGAAACTCCTGGGAATACAAACACAGCATCAATTTCCTGGGAGCTTAAAAGGCTGGTAATTACCATGAAAACACGTTTTTAAGAAAGTCTCTACTCCTGAGTCTTAACAGAAAAGTAGATATTAACCAACAATAACAGAAGATTTTTAAAACCACACGGAAGTAGTTAGAACTTCCCAAAACAAATAGGGCCTTCATGCTGAATGATGTGGCCACCAGAAATCCGAGGCTTGAAACAACACAGCACCTTTTCTCCTCTTCTAGTTTATGAAAACCACTCTCTTTCCAACAGGCAACTTGAATGGACAAGACCCTAGAATACAGGATAATAAGAAATGGTTTGTCATCATCCCTGGGAGCCAGTCAGCTTACCTGTGACGACATTTATGACTCTGGGATCTCCCCAAGTCTCATTGCCTGTTCCTGGAGTGACGGAGAACGCATATGAAGTTCCAGGACGTAAGCCTGTGATGTTACACCATGGTTGATACACAACAGTAACTGTCGTCTCATTTTCCATCTCATTCTTTACTACACACTTGTACTCGGAAGCAGCTGGGTCGTTACTTTCCCAGGTTAAGACCACATTGGTTGGACTGATGGAAACAGCTTTAATGTCAAACACAGGACTGGGCCCTATAATGTTTTCAAAAAAAAAAAAAAAATTATTGCACTTCAAAAAGAAATGTAAGAGCGAGGTCTGCTCTGTATGTCTAGTTTCCAGAAGTGACTTTCCAATCACAGAGTTTTATCTCTTTGCTTCCTAGATTTCCCTGCACCAGAATTTATTTAAATCCATATGCATACATGTATGTGTGTATGTTAGTAAAACAGAAGCCTTTGAAACAGAAGCAAAACTGATAGAAGTTGGTCGTGTTGGCTATGACTTAAAAATGGGGTTAAGTCTGTATAGAAGCTGATACAAAAAGAGACCAAACTTTGGGAGGCCAAGGCGGACGGATCCCCTGAGATCAGGAGTTCAAGACCAGCCTGGCCAACATGGTGAAACCCCATCTCTACTACAAAAATACAAAAATTAGCTGGGCGTGGTGGCAGGTGCCTGTAATCCTCGCTACTCGGGAGGCTGAGGCAGGAGAATCACTTGAACCCGGGAAGTAGAGGTTGCAGTGAGCTGAGATCGTGCCACTGCACTCCAGCCTGGGTGACAAGACTGAGACTCCGTCTCAAAATAAAAAAAAGAGATCAAAGATGCAAAATGAGTCCATCTCCCCATTCTCAGAAAACGCTGCATGATGCAGAAGCACATGCTAAATTTTTTGCCAAACCCTGACATCTAGAAGGAAGTTCAGTGGTTTTCTGACATAAAGATAGCAGGGGCGGAGCAACATAAAAAGAAAAGAACTGGTCTTGGAACCCAGGTCTGAGATTAAAGACCTGCTCCATCCATTAGCTGTGTGACCTAGAATTAGTCCCTTCAAACCTCTCCATCTCAAATTCCTCTGTTGACAGCTCTAGCACACCACACTAAACACAATGAATTACTATTGAACCACCATGATCCGATAAACAAGGGATAAGATCTGGACATTAGAAATCTGGTTTCAGGGTCCAATTCTGCTAGTCGCTAACCATGCAGTTTTACTCAAAGTAATCTCACCTCTCTGAACCTTAGTTTCATCATCTTAGATGTACAAGATCGTAAACCAGTGGAAGCCATCAGGGTTACTAACTGTAGAACTACCAAATGGATGCATCCTAATTAAGCTGAAGACTGAGGAGTGACAACCAGAAACCAAAGAGTAAAACCCAGGTGATACGGCCGTCATTCTCAAGGAGCTTGGGACTAATCCCAAAGGAGTAAAGATGGCATAAGTGTTACCATCTTGGTATGTGCATGGAAAGTGTGCCTCACCTGGCTCATGGGATATACAAACATTCATCCAATCAATAAAAAAACTGCAGGGAGCCAGGCACACTGGCTCATGCCTGTAATCCCAGCACGTTGGGAGGCTGAGGCAGGCAGATCACTTGAGGTCAGGAGTTTGACACCAGCCTGGCCAACATGGTGAAACCCTGTCTCTACCAAAAATACAAAAATTAGTTGGGCATGGTGGCAGCCACCTGTGATCCCAGCTACTCAGGAGGCTGAGGCAGGAGAATCACTTGAACCCAAGAGGCAGAGGTTGCAGTGAGCCAAGATCGCGCCACTACACTCCAGCCTGGGCAAGAGAGCGAGACTCTGTCTCAAAAGAAAAAAATTAATTAATTAATTATAAAGGCAGGAGAAGAAACAAGAGAAGGGAAAATGGAACAAGCAGGGAAGGATCCTGTGGCCCACAATTCAATAAACACCATGCCAGAAGGCCCTCCAGGGAGTTTCCTCTTTATAAAGTGACAAGTTCACAGAGTCAAGAGTGGCATATTTGGAAGATGATCGCAGTTGCTCGCATTTACAATCAATAACAATGATGGCGACGATGATAATGATAAAACAGTAACAATAGTTGCAGTGGTACAGGTAGCAAGAACAGCAGCACTCCTTTTGAGAGGCCGACCATGTCCCAGATGCTGTACAGTATGTTCTCATTTATGCCTCACAACAACTTCATGAGAAACGTATGGCACCATTTTTTTTTTTTTTTTTTTTTTTTGAGACAAAGTCTTGTTCATCACCCAGGCTGGAGTGCAGTGGCACAATCTCAGCTCACTGCAACCTCTGCCTCCTAGGTTCAAGCAATTCTCCTGCTTCAGCCTCCCAAGTAGCTGGGATTACAGGCGCCCGCCACCACGCCCGGCTAATGGCACCATTTTAAAGAAGGAGAAATGCTTTAAGAAGTAAATTTTAGGCCGGGCGCGGTGGCTCAAGCCTGTAATCCCAGCACTTTGGGAGGCCGAGACGGGTGGATCACGAGGTCAGGAGATCGAGAACATCCTGGCTAATACTGAGAAACCCCGTCTCTACTAAAAAATACAAAAAACTAGCCGGGCGAAGTAGTGGGCGCCTGTAGTCCCAGCTACTCAGGAGGCTGAGGCAGGAGAATGGCGTAAACCCGGGAGGCGGAGCTTGCAGTGAGCTGAGATCCGGCCACTGCGCCCCAGCCTGGGCGACAGAGCCAGACTCCGTCTCAAAAAATAAATAAATAAATAAATAAATAAATAAATAAATAAATAAATAAGTAAGTAAATTTTATTGATTCACACAGGAATTCTGGGAAGGTTTTGGAAAAGCAAGTTCTTAAGTTCAGAAAAGAAATCACAGTTAACAATATTTTTTGGTCAAATGTTTTTTCTGCATCTGCTGAAATGATCATATGGTTTCTGTCCTTCATTCTGTTAATATGGCGTAGCACATTTATTGTTTCGCACAAGTTGAACCCTTTTTGCATTTCTAGGAAGAATCCCACTTGATCTCTTTAATATGCTGTTAAATTAGGTTTGCTAGTATTTGGTTAAAGACTTTTGTATCTTGGCCTATAGTGTTTTGGGTTGTAGCCTTGTCTGGTTTTGGTATCAAGGTAATGCTGGTCTTGTTAAATAAGTTTGGAAGTATTCTCTCTTCCTCAATTTCTGGAAGCATTTGAGAAGAATTGTCATTAGACCTTCTTTAAATGTTTGGCAGAGGACTGGGTGCGGTGGCTCACACCTGTAATCCCAGTACTTTGGGAGGCCAAGGTGGGGAGGTCACTTGAGGCTGGGAGTTCAAGACCAGCCTGGGCAACATAGTGAGACCCCATCTCTACAAAAAAATTTTAGAAGTTAACTGGATGTAGTGGTGCACACCTATAGCCCCAGCTACTCGCAACGCTAGGCAGAAGGATCATTTCAGCCCAGGAGTTCAACTTACAGTGATCTATGATCACACCATTGCACTCCAGCCTGGGTGACAGAGGGAGACACTATCTCTTAGAGTAATAATAATAATAAATAGAAATGGGAGATGTTCTATTACTGATTCAACCTCCTAACTCATTACTGGATTATTCAGATTTTGTTTCTTCATAATTCAATTGTAGTAAATGGTATATGGCAAGGAATTTATCCATTTCTTCTAGGTTATCAAATTTGTTGGCATATAATTGTTCATAATTGTTCCTTTGTATTTCTGTGGTATCAGTTTATAATGTCTCTCATTTCTGATTTTCTTTGAGTAGTGTCTCTTTTTTCTTAGCCTAGCTAAAGCTTTGTCAATATTCTTTATCTTTTCAAAAAAAGATTTAGTTTATTGATCTTTTCTATTGTTTTTCTAGTGCCTATTTCATTTATCTCAGCTTTGACTTTTATTATTTAGTTTCTTTTACTAATTTGACGATTAGTTTGTTCTTGTTGTTCTAGTTCCTTAACATGCCACATCAGGTCGTTTACTTGAGGGTTTTGTTTTTGGCTTTTTTCAGACAGGTTCTCAATACCCAGGCTGGAGATGTGAGCTTGTTTTTTTTTTTTTTTTTTTTAATAGATGGAATCTTGCTCTGTTGCCTAGGCTGGAGTGTAGTGGTACGATCTCGGCTCACTGCAATCTCTGCCCTCTGGGTTCAAGCAATTCTCCTGCCTCAGCCTCCCTAGTAGCTGGGATTACAGGTGTGTGTCACTACACCTGACTAATTTTTGTATTTTTAGCAGAGACAGGGTTTCACCATGTTGGCCAGGCTGGTGTCAAACTCCTGACCTCAAGTGATCCACCCACCTCGGCCTCCCAAAGTTCTGGGATTACAGGCACGAGCCACCATGCCCAGGGAGCTTTCTTTTTTGATGTAGGAGTTTATTGCTGTCAACCTTCTTGGAAGGGTTGCTTTTGGTGTATCCCATAGGCTTTAGTATATTGTGTTTCCATTTTCATTTGCTTCAAGAAATTTTTAAATTTCCCTTTTAATTTCTTCACTGACCCATTGATTGTTCAGGGGCATCTGTGACAAAACAATTAACAATAGTTACTGTGGGAGATGGCAAGATCAGCATCACCCCTATTGGGGACCTGACCATGTCCCAGATCCTGTACCAGGGCTATACAAGCATTTCTAATTTATGTCTCACAGTAACTTCATGAAGGTGGTTATGGCACCATTTTAAAGAAGAAGAAGAAATATGTTAACAAATTTGCTTAAGAAGTGATGTTTGTCTCAAGATATTTTTTAGTTTCTCTTTTAATTTCATCATCAACCCATTAGTTGTTCAGGAGCATGTTGTTCAATTTCCATACATCTGTGAATTTCCTGAAGTTCCTCCTGTTATTTATTTCTAGTTTGATGCCATCATCAGAAAAGACATTCAATATGATTTCACACTTCTTAAATCTGTTAAGACTTGTTTTGTGGTCTAACATATGATCTACCTGGAGAACGTTCCAAGTGCAATTGAAAAGTGTATATTCTGTAGCTATTGGATGGAATATTCTGTATATGTCTGATACACCCATTTGGTCTACACTGTAGTTTAAGTCTGATGCTTCCTTATTGATTTCCTGTCCGGATCATCATCCACTGCTGGAAGTAAGGTATCGGAAGTCCTCTACTATTAATGCATTGCAGTCTATCTCTCCATTCAGACCCATTAATATGTGCTTTATATATTTAGGCATTCCAATGCTGGTTAGAAATATATTTACAATTGTTAAGACTTCTTGATTAATTGATCCCTTTATCATTATAAAATGATGTTTGCTGTCTCTATTAAAAGTTTTGAACTTAAAGTTTATTTTATCTGATATAAGTATAGCTACTCCTGGCTCTCTTTAGATTTCCATTAGCATGGAGTATCTTTTTCCATCCCTTCACTTTCAGTCTAGGCATGTCCTTGCAGGTGAGGTGAGTCTCTTGTAGACAGCATATTATTGAGTTTGTTTGTTTTTTTTAACCCATTCACACACTCTATGTCTTTTGACTGGAAAATTTAAACCCTTTACTTTCAAGGTTATTATTGATAAGTAAGAACTCACTACTGCCATTTGGTGGTTTTCTAGACTTTTTGTTCCTTTCGTCCTCTCTTACTATCTTCCTTTGAGGTTAAGTGATATTCTCTAGTAGCATGTTTTGATTCCTTGCTTTTTAATTTTTGTGTATCTACTAAAGGTTGTTCTTTGTGGTTACCATGAGGCTTATAAAAAGAATCTTATAGTTATAACAGGTTATTTTATGTGGATGACAACTTTGATCACATGCACAAAAACTGACCTCTACACTTCTTTCTAGTCCATTCCCCTGTCATATTATGAATTGTTTATGTCACCATTTACATCTTTTTATATGCATATCCCCCCACAAGTTACTGTAGTTATTATTTTTTAAGTAGTATCTATTAACTTTCATACTAAAGATACATACGACCATCACAGTATTTATGTATTCTGAATTTGGCTGTGTATTTTACTAGTCTTATCCTTGCATATGTTTTCAATTAATCATTAGTGTCCTTTTCTTTCAGCTTAAAAACTCTCTTCAGCATTTCTTATAAGACATGTCTAGTGGTGATGAACTCCCTCAGCTTTTGTTTCTCTGGGAAAGTCTTTTATCTCATCTTCATTTTTGAAGGCCAGTTCTGCTGGGTATAGTAATCTTGGTTGGCAGGTTGTTTTCCTTCAGCACTGTGAATATATCATCCCACTCTCTCCTGGCCTGTAAGTTTCTGCTGAGAAGTCTGTTGCTAGCTAAAGTGGAGCTCCCTTATACGTTATTTGCTTCTTTTCTCTTTTTGCTTTCCAAGTCCCCATTGTCTGTGATGTTTGACAATGTGATTATGTTCTGGAGTAGTCTTGTTTGAATTGACTCTGATTGGAGTCATTTTTTATTCCCATACCAGATATTTATATCCTTCTCCAGGTTTGGAGAGTTTTCTGCTACTATTTCTTTAAATAAGCTTTCTACCTCTTTATCTTTCTCTTCCTCTAGATGAACTCCAATTCAAATATCACCTCTTTTGATGCTGTCCCATAAATCGTAGAGGCATTCTTCATTCCTTTTTATCCACTTTTTCTTTTTCCTCCTCTGACTGTATATTTTCAAATAATCTGTCTTCAAGTTCAAAGATTATTCTTCTGCTTGATCAATTCTACTCTTGGTGCTCTCTACTTCATTTTTCATTTTGTTCAAAGTATTTTTTACCTTCAGAATTTCTGTTTGCTTCTCTGTTAATTATCTCAATCTAGTCACTTAATGTTTTCCTCATTTCTTTGAATTCTTTACCCGTATTTTCTTAAAGTATGCTAGGCTTCCTTAAAACATGTATTTTGAATTCTCTGCCAGACAGTTCATACATCTCCCATCTCTTTGTGGTCACCCACTTCCACTTTATTTTGTCTCTCTCGTAATATCATGTTTGCCTGACTATTCTTGATCCTTGTGACTCTGTGTTGATGTCTGTACATTTGAAGAAGTAGGTTCTTATTCCAGTCATTGTAGATTGGCTTCCTCTGGAAATGCCCTTCAACAGTAAGCCTGTCCAGAGATTTCTGGGCAGACCATCTGGTATGGTCCCAACCCCGAGGACTACAATGGCCACTGAAGTACTAGAGGGTGCCCTAAGCCCAAATTTTTGTAACAATACTTAACATAAGCTCCCTAGGAATTTCTTTTATTTATTTACTTTTTTTTTTTTTTTGAGACAGAATCTTACTCTATCGGGAGTGCAGTGGCACCAACTCCACTCACTGCAACCTCCACCTCCTGAGTTCAAGCAATTATCTTGCCTCAGCCTCCCGAGTAGCTGAGATTACAGGCACGCACCACCACACCCAGCTAATTTTTGTATTTTTAGTAGAGACAGGGTTTTGCCATGTTGGCCTGGCTGGTCTCGAACTCCTAACCTCAGATGATCACCTGCCTTAGCCTCCCAAAGTGCCAGGATTACAGGCGTGACCCACTGTGCCCAGACCCCTAGCAATTTCTAAAAGTTTCTCATATTACCCTAGAAAAAATTCAATGATTTAACTGTGTATGTGATACTATCAATACTTCTAGAACTAATAAAACTATTGTATCACAATGTTTTTTATGAAAAAAATGTAAATAATTTAAATAATCTACCTTCTCAACAACAGGGGAGTAAATAATTTACAATGCTTCCAGACAAGCAATTCTTCAACACTGTGGTCTCAGGGCCCTTTTAACTGCTTAAGAATTATTAAGGCTCTTGGAGAATTTTTGTTTATATGGGTTATCTTGATTAATATTTACCATACTGTATTATAAATTAAAAAGATAAAGTTTTTTAAACATAACAATACGAAAGCATACATTCCATTAGCTGTTAAGAGTGACTGCGTCATCCCATATCATATAGAATCTGCAAAACTCCACTGTACACTCATGATAAAATGAGAGTAAAGAAGCCAAATAACATGTTAGTGGTATTATGATAATACCCAGAAATACCTTGAAAGAATCTAGGAGACCCCTAGAGGTCTCTGAACCACAGTTTTAGAATCACTGATCTAACCCAGGTCTCAGCAATGGTTTTCTGTAAGGGCCAGAGAATAAATATCTCAGGTTTTACAAGCCACATATTCTCCATTGCCACTACTCAATTCTAGCATGAAAGCAGCCACAGACAGACTCAATAAAACTTTACTTACAATAACAGGAAGTGAGCCATATTTGGCCCAAGGACCATTATTATCTACCAACCCTGATTTAGACAACAAATGCCAGGCAGGTATTAGAACTGTCCTGTAGAAATGTACATACTAACAGGGAAGAATACTTGTAATATATTGTTGAGAAACTACATGTAAAGGATGACCTTGATACTTGTAAAACAAAATAAAACATATATATATATGTATATACATACGCACACAGGCACGTATACGTCTTAAAATTGTAAAACTCGTGTATCAAGTGATCAGTGGTTATCTCCAGTTAATGATTTACTTGTTATTCTTTTCTTCTTATCTATATTTTATATAATGAATATGCATTACTATCATTATAAAAATTATTTTAAAGGTTTTCTTAGGTAATTGAAAGAAGAACAATATTTGGAAAACATGACATTTTAAATTATACCGATTTCCTTTAAGAAACATGACTGTTCGGTAGAAAAGCCCATGCTTACCAGTAGCACTGGGAGTTTTCTGAGATGCTCCATCAGTCCCATTAGATCCTTGTTCAGGTGTTCTTAAACTATCATTGGCTCCAGAGTCATCGCCACCCTCACTGGTATTTGTTGGCACCTGAGGTGTTCCAGTTCCATTCTGTTTGTGAAAGGATCCTGCTTCACTGCTGATCTGAGCTACCCCACTTTCCCCTGTGGCAACAGTTGTTACTGAAGGGTCACGAGTTGGACCAGGGGCTATGCAAATAAAGTAAACAATTAGATTAAAAATACATTTCTCCAGGAGACAGGGATGCCCCACCTCACACACTACACTGAAATGAAATGCAAACTTAGGAAAACTGATCCCTCTCTTTCTCTTCTTTGTATCATCACCTACAACATGAGCCCCCTCAGAAACTGCTGTTTCTGGCCACATGGAGAGTACCTGGCCATGAGAGTGCAGAAGCTCCGTGCTTACACTGCACACAGTCATTCACAGGAAATGAGAGGAGGCGTGAGCTCCTGTGGCCAAGGGCTTAGGCTCTGGAGGAGAACCTTGGCCACACTGGCCGCTTTATCTTGAATGCATTACTAGTCTCCCTGAGTCTCTGTTCAGGGAGGTGCAGCAGAGACCACTCTTGACCCCCAAACTCCATTCCCCCATTTTCCCTTCATCATACTCCTGGACATTTTTGGCCCTGTGTGTGCATGGCTGTTGGGAACAAAGATCACATTTCCCAGCCTCCCATGCAGCCAGATGTTGCATGTGACTAAGTTCTGTCCAACAGAGTGTGACCAGACGTTCTGTCTGACTTCTAGGAAGAGTCCTTAAAGGGTGCAGCACAACCTTCTGTCCTTCCTCCTTCTTATACGTGTAGTGTGGATGCAATGACTGGAGCTCACACTGCCTGGCTTCCAGCACTACAGCGGTGGCTACAGCTTCCTGATCCCAGGATCACAGCTCAGAACATACACCCCTGGATCCAGCAACTACAGCAGGGACTTCCTGATTCCTCCCTCTGCTGTCTGTGACCAAGGTGGTGACTCTCTAGGAGGTCAGTTCTGCAGCCTTAGTCTGGGAGTCATTTCTCAGGGCTAGGCCTAAAGCCTGCTCCCCAGCTGTTATGAGCTGACTTGTGCTCCCCCATCCCCAAATTCGTATGTTGAAGTCCTAACCCCCAAGACCTTGATCTTATTATAGCAGCCCTGGCAAACTAATAGAGCAGCCCTTCCAACGACTCTGTAAACTCTCACTTCCCAGGGTAAACCCTTTCAGTTAAAATAGCTCATGGTTTTTGTTTCCCACAACTGAGCCCTGGCCAACATTCTACAATCTACGGTAGATGTCTGCATAGAAGTGTTCTTCTGCAGCAGTGATTCAAGCCTGTACAAGGTACCCGCCAGTTTATTTATTAAACTAACTAACAGGAAGAAAAACCAACTGCAGAACTCTTCCCATTGTTTGTACAGGCTCTAATTACCATTAGTAATTGCGATTTGCTTTATTGGAGGGTTTCAGCAAGATCTGCCCTTGTGTATGCTTCCATGAGTACAATCTAATTATTTTATCTCTATTTTATCTCACAAACTGAGATTTTACCAATCAGGAAAAAAAAGGTCCCAAATTTTGGGAAGAAACAAAAGCCACTGTTTTGTTTTGGTTTTTTTTTTTCCTAAAAGGTACATTTTTTAAAACTACCAACTACTATTATCTTTAATTCTTTTTTTTTTTTTTAAATGGAGTTTCACTCTTGTTGCCCAGGCTGGAGTGCAATGGCATGATCTCAGCTCACTGCAGCCTCCACCTCCCGGGTTCAAGCGATTCTCCTGCCTCAGCCTCCCAAGCTGGGATTACAGGCGCGTGCCACCACGCCTGGATAATTTTTTGGTATTTTTAGTAGAGACAGCGTTTTACCATGTTGACCAGGCTGGTCTCAAACTCCTGAATGCAGGTGATCCGCCTGCCTTGGCCACCCAAATTGCTGGGATTACAGGCATGAGCCACCACAACCAGGCTTCAATTCTTATAGAAATGTTTTATGACCAAAAAATTAGTAAGATCAGATTGTCGGGGCCAAAAAATAAATAAATAAGTGATCCCAGGATGGATGGTGCTTTCAGCTGAATATATTTAAGCTTCTGTAAAAAACTTCTAATCATATCCTTTTTTTTCTCATTTTATTACACTGTCAGCCGTGTCAGCAGTTGGGACTCAGCCCTGTACATGAAAGCAAAACATGCAGGAGTCCAGGTCTCGTTTTCCAAAGGTTATGCCAACCTTGCACACCATTCCTTAAATGTAGCAATGTAGCAACAAAAGGGCAATGTAGCAACACAAGAAAATACTTCAAGGATAACAGAACATAAACAATATACCAATACTGTATTACAATTTCAACTAAGTTAAATCGCCCACAAATGGGGCTTGAAAAAAATTACAGAAAATATAAATTTTCATCACGATTGCACAATTAATTAATTTTTTTTTCCTTTGTTGTTTCCACCCTTACTCCTACTTCTAAAGAAAAACTGGGGCCGGGCCTGGTGGCTCACACTTGTAATCCCAGCACTTTGGGAGGCCGAGGCGGGTAGATCACCTGAGGTCAGGAGTTCAAGACCAACATGGGGAAGCCCTGTCTCTACTAAAAATACAAAAAATTAGCCGGACATGGTGGCACGTGCCTGTAATCCCAGCTACTTGAGAGGCTGAGGCAGGAGAATCGCTTGAACCCGGGAGCCGAGATGGCACCACTGCACTCCAGCCTGGGCAACAGAGCAAGACTCCGACTAAAAAAAAAAAAAAAAAAGAAAGAAAAGGAAAGAAAAGAAAAAGAAAAATTGGAAACCGAGCAGGTTTTATTTAATAAATTAGCATTAGCATTTTCACATTGCTGTTAATGTTGCTATGTGTCCATTAGAGGGCATTAGCGAACAACACAAGAATGGAAAGGAAAACGGTACTCACGGTCACCTGCGCACAGGATCTGAAAGAGAAAAAGAAAACGGAAGTCAGCAGATTCATTCAGCCATGGAAAATGCAAATCAGAAATAAAGCAGTTGAGGATTTAATAATGGGGGTGGGGTGGTAAGAAGCACATTAAGCAAAGGTCGGCTGGTCACGGTTAGGGCGTCTTGGGACATTAAACACAGGGAATCATTGCAACCTCGGGTCAATTACAAAGGATTAACTGAGTTATGTGGGGGCTGGCGGCTGCTGACTCCCAGTGCCCAGTGTTTCTCCCCAGACACAACCCCCCACCTCCAGCCCTCTCCCCAGAGCAACTCCCCAGGTCAGCACCTCCCTCTACCCACTGTGTGATGAGTTGAAGCAGGACACAGAAGCAGACACCAGATTGTGGGGGCCAAAAAAGGGCAGTTGGGTGGGTGGCAGGGGGGTACCAAGACCAGCACACCCCTTCCCCAGACCCATTTCCCAGTCCTGACAGCACGGTGGAAACCAGATGTGCAGCAGAAGAAATCCACTGGGTTTGGGATTTTCACTGTACAAAAATTCATCTTTTTCTATCAGTAGGTGGCAGTAAAATTTTTTAATCACATGTCAAGCAGCTTTGGGAAGAATTAGTGTTTGACACACAAGAGGCCTTAAAGGTTTAGCTGACAGTGTCAGCTGGGGAAGGGAGCAGCCCTCAAGGATATTCATTGTGATCCATAATTATTTCCCTATACTTTAAAAACCTAAAGTGATTCAAGGTTGTACACTCTATTGTTTCATAAACACATCTTTTTGGTGAATAGAATATTTTTTTTTTTAAGTAGGATTGTCACAAAGAATAAAATAATCAAAAAGGACCCCGGTGGAAAAAGTTATCCTCCTACTTTCCATGACACTTAGAATAAAATTCAAACCCAACCACAACCCACCAGCCCCTCTGGTCTCGCTGCCCACTCACATTCTCGAAACTGATTCTCCCCTAGAGCCTTTACATATTTACTCACTCCCACAAACACATTCTGCCCAGACCTTTTCATGGCCTGCCCAAAACGCCACCTCCTTGGCAAGTCCTTCTCCAAGCAGCCATGGAAACCAACACCCCTCACTCTCCATCCATCACTGACTCCTCCAACCACACTGTGTGCTCCATGAGAATAGAGACCTTGTCTGTGCCCCGTGGCTAGAATGGTGGACACAGTAGGCGCTCAATAAACGGCACTGGAAGGAAAGAACGAACCCAGAGGGGAAAGTCTTGCCCCAAGGTCCTCCAACTCTCAAACTTCCCATTCCCACCTTCCACCCTACCGTCAAGTCCTTCGCATCTCGGGTCTACCATGTTTCAGCTCATCTTTCTCCTCCAGCCCCTGCCCTTCAATCTATGCTGAGCCTCAATCCACAGTCTATGATGAATCATAGGAGAGAGGGAGAAAAAAGAGAAGTCAGTAGCTCGGCAAGTCGCACAGGGCAGCAAACATTTTTTTGCCCAGTTAGAGGAAAGATTAAAGTAAAAGCACTGTGGGAGGCTATACTTGGAAATGCATTCTGTGGATAAAAAGGAACTCTAAGTACCTACTATGTAACAGGCACTGTGCTAGGCTTTCTACATGCCTTGTCTCAGCACAGAACCACCATGGAGTGACGGCTAAGAGCTGGGACCTGGACTTAGACCACCTGAAGGAAGTCGTTCACTGCTTCTGGCCATGTGACTGTGGGCAGGCAGCTTGCTTAATTAACCTCTCTGTCCCTCCCTGTCTGTATCTGCCAACAGGACGATCCCTGCTTTAACGAGAGTTAAGTTAAATGATCTATTTGCGCTGCTGCTGTCACCATCATCATCCTTACCACTTCACAGCAACCCTGTGAGGCACTTTTATCCCCATTTTACAGATAACACCACCGAGGCTCAGATCCTCCTGATAGAAACCAATGTGTAATCTGAAGCTCATACTCTCCCCAGCATTGTTTTCCAAAGTATTTTTTGAATAATTTATTTTTATAATTTTTTTTTTTTTTTTAAGAGACAAGGTCTCACTCTGTCACAGGCTGGAGTGCAGTGGTACAACCACAGTTCACTGCATCCTTGATCTCACATGCTCCAGCGATCCTCCCACCTAAGCCTCCCAAGTAGCTGGGACTACAGGCATGCACCACCACACCCAGCTAATTTTTTTATTTTTGTATGGGGACAGGATCTCACTTTGTTGCCCAGACTGGTCACAAGCTCCTGGGCTCAAGCAAGCCTCCCACCTTGGTTTCCCAAAGTGCTGGGATTATAGGCAGGAGCCACCATGTCCAGCTTTTTTCTCCAAGTATTTAAATAGACCAACAACCCAGTTGCAGAGGGCATGGAGGCCCAGAGACAATAAGTGGCTTGTTCACGGAAACACAGCCAGAGAGGACACACAAGAACCAGAACCCAGATCTTGACCTCCACCACTCTCCCTTACATCTTCACAGCAAAGTCACTAGTACAGATGACCCAAAGCTTCTGCTGGTCCCCGTAGCTGGACAGAAGGAGCAAATATTAAGAAAAGAGATCAAGTTCACGATTCAGCAGTGACAGACACGGGAAGAATGCAGTACGGCCCACAGTTCTGGCCAAAGACTTCCCTGTACACCCCAGGTGTAGCAGAAAACCTGTCAGTCACCCAGATGCGCCCAGGAACACCCAGTGCTACCCAGAAGGTGGAAGCTTCTCTGTCCCCTTTCCTGAGGGGAAACCCCTTGCCGGTGAGCCTTCCAGCCTTGTACATTGCTCCACTGCCCTAGAGATGGTTCTAGTTTCACATCCTCCTTTGTTTGTGCTGATAAGTCGAACCCTTTCTTTTTTCTTTTTTTTTTTTTTTTTTTTTCCTTGCCAGCAGGAAAAAGCACTGCCAGTCCCAACTATCGTTCCAGTCACAAGGATCCTCCTCCAGGCCTCAGAGAAAAATAAACTGTTAACACGGCTTTCTGCACTATCCCAATTTAGCCAAACCTGCAGCCATGACATCAGTGGTCCACTCTGAACACTGGATTCTTCCCACTCAAAAACTAAGGCCGGGCACGGTGGCTCATGCTTGTAATCTCAGCACTTTGGGAGGCAGAAGCAGGTGGATCACCAGAGGTCAGGAGTTCCAGACCAGTCTGGCCAACATGGCGAAACTCCATCTCTACTAAAAATACAAAAATCAGCCAGGTGTGGTTGCATGCACCTGTAATCCCAGCACTCTGGGAGGCTAAGGCAGGAGAATCGCTTGAACTGGGGAGATGGAGGTTGCAGTGAGCTGAGATCGCGCCACTGCACTCCAGCCTGGATAACACAGTGAGACTCCGTCTCAAAAAGAAAAGAAAAAAAAAGAAACTAAGTCACAGGCATCTTACCAGCTGCATTTATACCTAAAACTTCTAAAATTTTCCCCAACTCCTCTACACGAAAATCCTACATGTACATACACATCAAAACAGACCCCCTACGTCTTCTCCTCTTCCCCTCTGACATGACTGTGTCATTAAACCTGTCTCCCAGTCTGCAAACCTGAGTAACCTCTGGTTCTTCCCTCCTCTTCATTCTTTGTGGGTCACATAAAGATGTTTCCTTGCCCAGCACACTCTGACTTCCCCGCTTCTGTACTGTGCATATTGTAAACCAAGTCCTCATAACCTCCAGCCCCAAATCACAGAAACAGCCTCATCCTAGGGCTGAGAAACACTCAGGGCATTTCCATTTTCATTTCCTGAAGCTCCTGGTACACACACGTACACACAAAATTAGGAAGTACCAGAACAGGGTTGTACCTACTGCTGTATATTTTTGGTTTTGCTTCTGTTAGAGCATCACCCTGACTCGACCTACAACCCCTCATTTGGAATTTAAGAGGCCTTAAACGGGGGCCTTTTGTGAACACCAGTGGTGACAGCCAGGCCCTACTCCCTCATCCATATACCTGGTTGCCTCTCCCTTCAATCCACAGTAAAAAAAAATAAACAGAACTTGCAAATTCCTCTTTCCAAAACATGCAGTATTAGCCAGGATCCTAGCTGGAGCAGATGACACACTCAACCAAGGTGAGGTGAGTGAGAGTTTTAAAGGGTCTGTTTTCAAGGGTGAGGGTGGGGTTAAGGAAAACCAGTAAGAGATGGGCAAGAATCCTGGGGTAGCAGCAGCGAGAAAGGGCAAGGAGAGAGGCCAAGGCTGCTTCCCTCATCTCTATCTGGGGCCTCTCACCAGGCTGGCCCACTGGAAGCTGGAGGCCAAGGGCACCCGCTGGTGTAGAACATAAAGGTCAGTCTCCTCCTGGTGGGAAGAGGAGGATAGAGACGGGTGGGCAGGGTCTCAGGAGTCCACAAGAGATCCGTGGCACAGAGCTCCCATCACGTCACCACTGAGAGCCCGTCAGTCTGGCAGGTGTGGACTAGGGTGGTTAACAGGTTAGTTCAACTTCCACTGTCACTCATGAGCTCTGGCACGTGAGGGTCTTGTGGAGCCATTGGTTTCATCTACTGTAAAATGATGCAGGGGCATCTGCAATACAGACCCCACATCTGAGATGTCCTGAGACTCGAACAACAGAAGGTTCCTTAATTCCCAGCCTGACAGCCTCCTTCTTGCCTCACTGAACCTCCGCAGCTACCGCCCTTCAATTCACTTGGTGACTTCCTGTGACTGCTGTAGCCCCTAGGAGCTCTCCAGGCTCTCAGCCCCTCTCCTGTCCATCCTGCTGTCCATGCTGCTAACTGTGGCCCTGCAGGGCCCCAGGCCCCAGGTTAGGTGCCAAAGATGCAGAGGGTACTTAAGGTGGTCCTGACTCCCCAAAAGCTCACAGGCAAAAAAAGCAGTGAAAGATCTGGGTGCGCCAGGACCTGGTGAGCTTGCAGGATGGAAAGGGAGGGACTTGAGGGATGGGGAGGGAGAGGCTTGGGGATACTCCAGGGTCATATGCAGGGGTAGAGTGGCAGAAAACGTGACATAAAGAGTGACCCTGTGTGAGAATCTAATGCTGTTCCATTCTACTTATTATAATATTGACTAAACCCTTAGCTACTGGCCAATCATATGTCAGATGTTGTATTTATCATCTCATTCAAGCCTTACAATAATCCCAGCAGGGAAGAACTGTGTTTATCCCCATTTTACAGATGTAGACACCGAGCCCTGGAAAAGTTAAGGTCCTGACCGAGCATCTTACAGTCAGTAAGTCTAAGATTCAGCCCCATGTCAGTCTGACCCTGAAGTCCTTGACCTTAACCACCCCCAGGGAGCACTAAGCTGGTTCAGCTCTGGGCAGGTCTCAGCTGAGACCATGAAACCCAAAGGCAGTTCCAGGGCTGCAGGTCACAAACCCCTGCCTGTCCTGGGCCTTGGGAACAGCCCCCATCAACCCATTTGAATGGACTGAATTAAGGCAGTTTGCACAAGTTTCTCAAAAGGAGCAGTGTTTGGGGGTAAATTCACGGAGCAGCCTGGATTTCAGCAAGTGACAAAGCTCTCCAGGTTTTCTGTTATCCACGTTGGGCTTTTAAGGATGGGTAATAAGTGACTGAATAGCACAATGGGTAACAATAGACTCTTTATCCTTCTAAAACCAAACCCACACACCATATGACAATAGTTATTTTTACCCACTGACGTAATTAACCAAAATGTGAACCGCTTCAAGCAATGTTTAAAATCAAATAGCAGTTTATGGGATTTGCAGCAGCACAGATTTCAACTCTGAAAGGCCATCATTCTTCCTGCTCTCCCATTTATCTGCCACGTGAACATTATCCAACAACTCCCTATAAAACTGGTTCCTCAAAGGTAAATCATTAAAATGACAGGCTGGGTGGGCCCTCCCACTCGACCCAGAAGCCAGACAACGAACACCCATTGTAGAAAGCTCCCCAGAAGGCAGGTGTGGCATTGTGGGGTAGCCTGAGTATCTCCCGTCCAAAAGGCAGGGACAGGCAGGCCAGCAGGCAGCCCGGTGAACAGTGCCTCAAGCACAAGGCATCAGGCACAGCAAGATGAGAACAGGCCGGCTTCCCTGCCTCATCTGCAGATAAACTCTCTGAACTTCATGCTGTCATCAGGGACTGTGGGGAAGGGTCAGAATAATTCACAATTCCAGGTCCCAAAAATGCCATGGAAGGCTTCACTGGAAGGAACGAGAACCAACCACCCTGCAAAGATCCCCTGGCTCATCTTTCCCCTTGGGGAGCTGGAGGCATGATGGCCTCTTCCAAGAGCACACAGAAAAAAGTAGCCAGAAGGGCTATTTTGGTGAGGCTGTGTGGACTTTGAGACGCACAGCTGAGGGTGAACTTAGAAATCCCAGGCCAGAAGTTTCCATTGAGTATTTTTAGCAATAGAACTATTTTCTCAAAAAGACTCTTATGAGGAACTCCATACATACGGGTATACAGTTCCACATTTCATACATATCTGTGTATGTATATACTGGGTATACACCTGGATAAAAGCAGCTTTTTCAAAGTTCAAATCACCTTGCTTTTTACTTTGAACATAACTGATGTACAATCAAATTAAGAAGCAGATGGTTTCCAGTGAATTTTAAAATTTGACGTGATTCGCTATTTGGGCAAATGTGTTGGTTGGTTTTTTTGGTTTGTTTTGTTTTTTAAATTGTTTCATTGTTGTTGTTGTTGTTGTTGTTGTTGTTTGTTTGCTTTTTTGAGACAGGGTCTCACTCTGTGGTCCAGGCCAGAGTACAATGGCACAATCACAGCTCACCGCAGCCTTAAACTCCCAGGCTCAAGCAATCCCCCAGCCTCGGCCTTCCGAGTAGCTCAAACTACACATGTGTCCTACTATACCCAGCTAATTTTTTTTTGTTTTTTGTAGAAATGGGGTCTCCCTATACTTCCCAGGCTGGTCTCAAACTCCTGGCCTCAACTGATCCTCCCACCTTAGGCTTCCAAAGTGCTGGGCAGGCATGAACCACCACACTCCATCCTGAGCAATTGCTCTCATTACAATTTCAAATATATTCAAATACGAGAGTGCAGGTTGCTTTTAATTAAACTGAAAGCAAATGCTTATGGAACCCCTGACACACCTCAAGGAGCACACTTTAAAAATGTGTGATCTACCTATCCTTTGACTTTATGGAGGAAGAAAGTAAGTCCCAGAATGGTCTAGCAACTCAACCCAGAGCACCCAGTATCGAGACTAAAATACAAATCCTGCACTCCTCCACAGGGCTAATCCCTTCATCTGAAGAGAGGGTCAGAGTTGGCAATCCCCAAGTCCCTATCTGAACCCTTTCTCCACCATGTATGATAAATCTGGGGGTTCTAAATTAAGGCTCCCCTGTCTGAATCTAGCCCACTGTCATGCATTGCTTGACCTGTGATGTTATTAAAATCTTAAGTATTTAAAAATTAGGGAGATAGAAGTCAGGTGCAGTGGCTCACACTTGTAATCCCAGCACTTTTGAGGCTGAGGCAGGTGGATCATCTGAGTTCAAGGGAGTTCAAGACAAGCCTGGCCTGTAACATGGTGAAACCCCATCTCTACTGGAAAAAAATATATATATATACACAAAAATTAGCTGTGCATGGTGGTGCACACCTGCAATCCGAGCTACGCGGAAGGCTGAGGCAGGAGAATTGCTTGAACCTGGGAGGCAGAGGTTACAGTGAGCCAAGATTGCGCCATTGCACTCCAGCCTGGGCAACAAGAGCAAAACTCCATCTCAAAAAAAAAAAAGAAAAGAAAATTAGGGAGATAGCATTTTTTAAATCTTGTTTTTTGGATTCTCAAACAGATCTGGCTTTCTCCTCTGGCCACATTAAGGACATGAATTGGATCTGAGTGTCGGCCTCGCTTCCCATGGGGGAGGTGCTTGGAGTTCACAGCCATTCCCTAGTAATGTCACCCCAACGCTGAGGACAAATGGCAGTTGCCAAGCAACATGGCCCCCACGCTGTTGGTTTTCTGTATCAAACATGAGCATGCAAAAGACTGAGAGGCAGTATGCTTTTCCACCTTTTTCTCTATTCCACTTATTTATGTCCCCAAATGTCCCTGAAGATGTTGGTGTTTGTAACCCTTGATCAAAGTGCACCTTGCAACCAAAGTCCACGGGTTGAAATGATTAACAAACTGTTTACTTTCTAAGTGTCTCTCCTAGGAGACGATTTCTGGCCCATGTCAGGTGTGAATAATGTGCACAGTGTGGATATAAAACGTACCATTCTGCTTGCCACTACTTTTTCTCCTCACCCCTGAACCGGCCCCTCACACTGCCACCACCACGATCCCCAAAAAAGAGCAAAAACCAGGGCAGAGAGTTTCAGTTCTTCAGCTGAAGACTTCTGGTTGCATGCATTTAAATCTGAATACTGAAACCACTCCATTAATCCTACCAGTTATCTCCTGCACTGCTCGTCCACCTTAGAACATGGGTAAAAACAGCTAACAGGCACCATTTACCAAATGCTTGCTGTGTTCAGGGCTAGCTCCCCACGGAACCCTCCCTTCCCCACTGCCCAGCTGACTGTATATACAACCCACACCTTCCTGACTCCCCAGGTTCCACATCC
Organism: Rhinopithecus roxellana; assembly: GCF_007565055.1. NCBI lineage: Eukaryota > Metazoa > Chordata > Mammalia > Primates > Cercopithecidae > Rhinopithecus > Rhinopithecus roxellana. Next base: position 19,122,254 of record NC_044563.1, on the reverse strand, counting down.
CTCCCAGAGGAGGACACCAGCTTCCAAGTTCCAGGTTCACAAACTGCCTCCGACTGAACACAAAATGCTAAGCGGGTCTCTGTCTACACTCGGGCCAGAAAAGCCAAGGGTGAGCTCTATCACAGGCCCATGAGGAACATCAGCAGTGAGGTCAACAGACCCAGATGCTTCTCATGGAACTACATGCAGTCACCTGGGTCCTTCCAAGGCTTTGCAAACAGAAGTTCCCACAGTCAAACGACCACCCCACCGACTCCCACCACACTACAGACATGAGGATGACAGAGACAGGGTGGGGCAGAGGAGCCTCAGGACTTAGAGGCAGGCCTGGGTTTGAAGCCTGGCACCACCACCTATTAGCAGGATGTCCCCGGGTCAGTGACCTAACTTCTTGCATTTTTTCACCTGTCAGTTACCAACCACTCTGCAAGCTTGGTGAGGGGATTAGCAGCACACAGTAGGGGCTTTAGAAACAGCAGCAAATGTCATGGACCCCAAAAGGGGAAGTCACCTGGCACTGTCAGCCACTGAGTGCAGGAACTTTGAGGACAGCGGGATCCTACCAGCTACAGGAACCTGAGAAAGCCACTTACCCACTCTCAGCAATGAGCAATGACAGGAGGGAACTGAAGCAAAGGTGGGTAAAATGCTGATCAGTAATCAACCTGAAACATGGGCACTTGGAAGTCTATTTGATCTTTTCTTTTTCTTTTTCTTTTTCTTTTTGAGAACAGAGTTTCGCTCTTGCTGCCTAGGCTGTAGTACAATGGCGCAATCTCGGCTCACTGCACTCTCTGCCTCCCGGGTTCAAACAATTCTCCTGCCTCAGCCTCCCAAATAGCTGGGATTATAGGCATGCGCCACCACACCCAGTTAATTTTTTGTATTTAGTAGAGACAGGGTTTCACCATGTTGGCTAGGCTGGTCTCAAACTCCTGACCTCAGCCTCCCAAAGTGCTGGGACTGCACCCAGCCCATTTGATCATTTTCATAACTAAGAGAAAATGGCAGGGGGTGCTTGGGATATCTCTGTGAAACTTGCTCTACATTTTGCTGTGAACCTAAAAGTGCTCTAAAAATAGTCTTTAAAAAAAAAAATATATATATATATACACACACACACACACACACACACACACACACACATACACACACACAGTATTTACCTCATAAGACTGTTGTGGCAAGTATTAAATTATATAATCTACATGAGGCATTTAGCATACAAGGGGCACACAATAAATAGTAACTATTATTATAATCACTACCACTAGCACGGCCTCGGGAAGGAGGGTTCAAGGGCTGAAACATGGGAGAGGTGAACCACCTCACTAGGATAAAGCAGGGCCAGAAGGTATCTCTGCGAACACAGAAGCCTGAACAGCAGAGAGGGGCAAGTCAGTGTCTTGGATTCTGCTGCATGAAAGGAGGGACTTGGGCTGAAGTTCTCAGACTAGCTACATTCTTGTCTCCTGCTGCCCATCATGGCCAGAACTGCACTGAGCCCCCAAGGCTGCCACCCCACCTCCACCGAAGGAGCTCAATGCCCTCTGCAAAGCCTCCGTCACTCCCACAACACACACCTGTCAGTGGGGTCTGCCGAGTTTAGCTGGGAGCCCAGGACCCAGGTCCCCTCTTCCCCATGTGCCAGGAAAGTCCAAGGCTGGGCTCAGACATCTCAGGTGGTGTTGACAGGTCAGCTCTTAGACAGTCTCCTGCCAACAACAGTCCCTTTCAATTAGAAGTTAGGGCATCATTTGACTTCAATCCAGACAGCACAGGAAACTGCTGCTGTTCTGCAATCCCCTTTCAACGATAACCTAAATACAACCATCAGCAAAGGCAAAACAAATTCAGGGTAAACCCATCTAGTCATCCTAAGACTTTTGATAAAATGGCACCTTAGCAAATCACATTGAGCAGGTACTCTCAAGCCAGAAATGCCACAAAGCAGACACTTTTATTTGACATCCATGCAATGGAAAAAGAACTCTGAGCGTCAGATAGGAGATCACTGGAGAGCTGGTGCACCAGAGCCTAACCACAATCAGAAGAGAGTGACAGGAGGAGACAGGTGATTTTCAACATTTCATCAAGCCTCGTGAGTGCCCTAAATCAGGGTTCAGTAAACGTCTTCTGTAAGAGGTCAGATAGTAAACATTTTAGGCCTGGCAGGCTTTAAACCGTGCCCTTGTACTGTGAAACCAGCCATCGATGATATGTAAACTAACGACCTTAGCTGAGTTCCAACAGACCTTTACTTACAAGCATTAAATGTGTATTTCATGTAATTTTCATGTGTCATGAAACATTATTCTTTGATTTTTTTTCTTCACCCATCTAAAAATGTAGAAACTATTCTTGGCTCTTGGGCACCCAAAAACAAGTAGTGGCTGCCTTTGGCCCAAGGGCCGTAGTTTGCTGACCCTTCCCCTAAATCATCCATTTACCCTGGACAGAGCCACAGGGATGGACCTGCAGCAGCTCAGAGCAGGGACCGTGTGTGGTCTGGTTCTGATTCTATATCCTGGTTCTGGCGATTACTAGCTTAAGATCTGAGCTAAGTTTCAATCTTCCCCTCTGAAAGGAAGGATTATGGCAGGACTCTCCTCAAGCCCTTAAGAGAATTAAGTGAAATAATATCAGGCAGGAGGCAGATGTTCGACAGAAGATAACTCTATTATTACTATGGTTATTTCTAGATTTCAATCAACCCAATTTAAGAACACAGGGTCTCAATGTTTGTCTGAATTTCCCATTGGAGATTTTTGGTGGATAAGATATGGGAAGGCACAAATGAATACAGGTTATTTAGAAGATAAAACGATTTGAAACGCGGGTCCACTGGCAACAGAGGATGGTGCCTGGTGGTCAAGGCGGTGGGACCACAGCTGCCTTCTGAAAGCAGGCCCTGTGGTGTCCACGACATGTGCAGCCCGGCCCACTCTGTGAGCCACGGCATAAGCCTTGCATTTCCATGGATTTACCTTATCCCGCTAGTTACAGCAGAAACTGTTGAGGTAAGAGGAGTCACACACCTCCTACCCACTGAAGCCTAGCTCGTGGCCTTCCCCGTTACATGCTCATTCAGCACCCGCTGGGAACTGGCTGGTGAGGGGAGTTTTAATGGGATTTTCAGGGCCTGGAACAGAGCTGGCCTGGCCTCTCACGGGTCAGGCTGACTAGGCATGCGTGGACACCGGGGCCTCCAGGGCAAGCAGTGAAACTGTGTGATCAGTCAGAAAGGGGACGAGATCCTAGGGATTACCTATACCGACATCCTCTGTTTAGAGTTGAGGAAAGAGGCCCAGAAAGGTAAAGTGACTTATCCAGAACACCTGGGTCTGAAACTCATTCATTCATCCCGGTTCACTGACTGTGTCCCCTAAGCCAGGACCTTTGAACTCTCTAGGGATGGAGCGAAAAAGCCCCCTAGTCTCGGGTTGCTTAAAGGCCGGCAAAAGCAACAAAGAAATAAACGAACAAAAAAACATTTCAGACTGGGCACAGTGGCTCATGCCTGTAATCCTAGCACTTTGCGGGGCCGAGGCAGGGGATTGCCTGAGCTCAGGAGTTTGAGACTAGCCTGGGGCAACATGGTGAAACCCCGTCTCTACTAAAATACAAAAAACTTAGCCAGACATGGCAGTGTACGCCTATAGTCCCAGCTACTCCGGAGGCTGAGGCAGGAGAATTGCTTGAACCTGGGAGGCGGAGATTGCAGTGAGCTGAGATCACACCACTGCACTCCAGCCCAGGCAACAGAGACTCCATCTCAAAAATAAATAAATAAATAAATAAATAAATAAATAAATAAATAAATAAATTCTTTGGGTGGAACCATTTAATTTGGCAAGAACAACTTTTCACATCTTACCATTTTATGTCTCCACTTGATCTCGTTCTGAACTTTTCAACATACACACTTTTTTAAAAAACAACAGATGTAAATCAATGCTTCTGTAAAGGAAAGGGTGAGTCACAAAAGCAGGACTCACATTTCAGGTACATTTTTCCATGTATCAACATACCTCAAATTCCCTGAATGAGCCATGCTGTCATCCCCTACCTTGGCTCATGCTGGTCCTACTACCTAGAAAGTGAGAGCTTCCTCACTCTCTCCTTAGCCCGCTTAATTTCTGCTCATCCTTCTATAAAGATGACCTCTTTAAACTCCCCTCCCCAGCACAGCCAGAGCCTTCCTCGGTGAGTCTGCTCAGCACTCATCTCTTACCACCAGGTGCTGGAATGTCTATGGACTGGCCTGAGACTCGATATCCATGCCTAGCACTTGAACTGACTGGCAGTGGGGCTGGATGGGAAGCAGGAGGGTGGGCTGAAGGATGAGAACAGGGACAGGGTCTAGGCGTGAAAACTAAATTTGATTTGGACAGCAGGAAGGAACACAGAAGAGCAATCAAGCCAAGAACAAGGTGAGAAAAAATTTCAACGGCAAGAAATCACAAAGGAGTAGTTCTCACAGGCTAGGAGGTAGCAGAACCATCCAGGGTAACTTGGTAAAAACACAAAGGCCCAGCACTATTCAACTTCAATCAGCCTGGGCTCAAACCAGCCTGGGCCTCTGTTCTTTACCACAGTCACTGTCTAGGTGACTCAAACACTCTCCCAAGTTTGAGAACAACTGGCTTCAGGTACTTTAGAGAGACAATGTGGAAGGATGATAAAGCCCAGGGCCTGCTCTGATCTGAGGCAGCCACAACCACAAGCCCCCAGGAAGGGCCTGAACAGCCCTAGGGGGTGAACTCAGAGGTGGTTTGGTTTGAGGAAAGCTCAATCCAGAATAAATTGAAGACATTCTTTAATGGTCTTTAAACAAACAAGGTTGGGGGGGTGGCGGGGGCCGGCACAGGAAACTGTTGGGCTAAAACCAGGATAGTTTTGGTGGAGAAAGTGGCCAAAGGGAGTGTCTCCCTCCGATGCCCTGTAAACTTCTGATAGCTTCTTCCAGTTCTCCCTTCAACAAATCCAGCAATCCAACAAATCTTAAAAACAATCCCATCGGCCTTCGTAGGAATTTGGGCTAAGAGTGATTTTCCTAAGAACTCGACACGGTTTTCATACCAAGGTCAGGAAGACCAATCCTCTGCCCCTCAGTGCCTAGCAGATCATTTTCCCGCCTGCTGACTGGCATCATCTTTCCACACAGCACACGGTCGGTCACACTGCGGAGCCCGAGCTTTGCTTTGTGCGCTTTCAGGAAAGAAAATCGACACGTAAAAGGCACAATGGATGCAGACACATCTTGTAAACTGCAACGAACTGTGATCAACTGAGTAAGTCAGCAATTTACAGAAAAAGAACAATGCTGTGGGAGTCAGGGCTGGGTTTGAGTCTCTGCCCCGTAACCCACTATCTGAATGCCACGGGTGAGCCACCAATTCTCCCAAAGCGTCAGTTTCCACATATTCATGGGGGAGCAATGTGGCCAACCACGGCTGTGGCAGGAAAGAACTTCCACAAGCTCTTGTACAAAGTAGATGCTTGAGGCTGGGCACGGTGGCTCATGCCTGTAATCCCAGCACTTTCAGAGGCCAATATGGGTGGATCACCTGAGGTCAGGAGTTCAAGACCAGCCTGGCCAACATGGCAAAACCCCATCTCCACTAAAAATACAAAACTTAGCTGGATGGGGTGGCGGGTACCTGTAATCCCAGCTACTCGAGAGGCTGAGGCAGGAGAAATCACTTGAATCCATGAGGAGGAGGTTGCAGTGAGCCGAGATCGTGCCACTGCACTCCAGCTTGGGTGACAGAGCAAAATCTCCATCTCAAAAAAAAAAAAAGTATATGTTTGAGAAACATTATAGCTGGTTACACTCATAAGGTACACTCATCTTCAGAAGTAGCAACATTTAGCTTTGAACAAAAGATATTCTCCCTCTCCTCCTACCCCCTCTCTCTCTCTCTCCCTCTCACACACACAATAGTATTTTACCCAGTTGAAGATCATTATTAGCTATTAACAATAATTACCACATTGTACAAATAAATTGCATTACAGAAAGGGTCGCTCTCTTCCGAAGTTTCATTAACAAAGAAAAAGCTAAAATTCTCAAAGTCTCATAAGTCCAGTCCATCTTTCTTTGCCATCTAATAAAACACTTTTTATTTCCTTTCATGGGCTTAAACTTCACTAAAAGGCAAATTGTCTGAGGGCACGCTGCTGAGACAACAGGACACTGTGTGTGCTCAAATAATCCCCTGTTCCAGTTGACTGTTTTCTATTTTTCTGAATAGACACTGGACAGAACTGGGAATCAGAAACGGTCCTGTGATCTCTCTAATTGCTTCCACAGACAAGTCCAAAATGGGTAATTTTTTAAAAAGACACAACTGACTCAAACTCCAAATGCTCCTCAAGGAGCCTCAGCCTTCTCTCCGACCATGGCCCGGCTCCCTTGGCCAGCCCTCACCCCCTCAGGGCTGGGCAAAGATTCACATGACAGACCTTTCTGTCTGCCCCTCCAAAGAGCCATCACTACCCAGAACTTAGAAGACAGGGGCCAGGAAGTCGGGGACAACATGTTCTCGGGTATCCATCCTCTTGCTACCCCGAAGTTGACCCAAAGCCTAACCCAAAACGTAACGTTTGGGAGCCTCTCTGTTACAGAGAACTTCTGCACACCAAACACATCCTTCAAGGCCACATACCGACTTCAAATAACACACCCATCGCAGTAAACATGGCAGAAGAGCCCACCAAATCTCCAATCTGACACATCCCAATAGAGATCAGAGTCTAAGTCCCTCCAGCATTTTACTGGGGCTCTCCAAATCCTTGTATTAGATCTGCAAGAAAATAGGTCCAGTTAATCAAAAGGTTGGGCCAACAAGCCCATGCAGAGGCTAATGTCTTATCAGGAAAGAGTGCAAGGTTCAGATTCCCCACAGGCTTGACATCAGACAGACAACACTTCATTTCGGACATCAACCCCCGTCAAAGTTATTTCCCCACTCGGTAAACTTATGCCACAAAGATCTCACTATGGTACTTGGTTAGCTTGACAAAATGACTTTATTGCCATTCGTTAAAAAAAGATAGTAAGAAGCTCCAGCAAGGTGGTTTTGGCAAGGTCGCTTGGTGGCACTCTCTTTGGGACCTAACAATGTACGAATTTTCTTCTTCTTACATGTTTTAGCAAATTAAACATCAGGGGAACATTGTACTTGGTCCTTGCTGTTCAAAGAAAAATTTCCCTGCTTGCACTGTGGCTTCCTGACATCCTGCCAAGTTTCAGACACTGAAATATGAATGGGATTAATAAGGATTAAGAAAGAGTAAATGCTATTAACAGCTCTTCTATTGCATGCATCTATCTTACTCAGGAGCCAATGACCCACCAGGGAAAAAGAAGGGCTGGGAGGGAACTGAGCTCATTCAACACCTGCTCGCAGACAGCAAGGTCAGCAGTTAATGCTGGGCTTTCTCCAACCACAATCATGTGTCTGTCAAAGGTCTGCACCACTCATCTTGACACTTAATCAAAGAACACTTCATCAAGGATCGTCAGAGCCGCAGGAGCCATTAGCAACCAGTGGCTTCCCTTTTGTCCTTTTATTTTTTAGGGCAGCAAAATCTTCTTGAGAAATTACATTTTATAAGAAACCCAAATAAACTCAGATAAAATTGATAATATTATTAGTAAGCCTTAATTTGAAAACTCCAAATTCACATTTACTGATTAGAGAGTATCAATCTATTTTTAAAAGGCAATTTGAGCAAACAAAAACTATATAAAATCGCTTGCTACATTTCCTTCACTTCTGGGTTTCATTCAGTTGTACACAATCAATAAAAGTCTGACTCACAGAGATATATAGTTGCTAATGGTAAAAGTTGAACAATTCATCTCCATTAAATAGACAGCAGAGGTTTCCTTCCTGAAGATGTCATAAAAACAAGTTAAGCTGGCACTAAAAGCAGCACATGGATGGTCACCAATGCTAAAAGTTTTAAACAATAAAAAGACATTTTTTAAAAATTGATCCAAATATCTAATGAAATTCCTGAAACATATCACAAAATATTTGATTGAGAAAGTTTACTCGTGTATACTCTCATCTTAGACAAACTCCACTAAATAATTTTTTAGAAGGATAAACATTTACCTCATTCTATGAAGCCAATATAACTCTGATACCAAGACAGACAAGGACAACATGCGAATGAAAAGTTACAGAGCAATCACATACATGATCATTGAGGCAAAAATCCCAAAGTATTAGTGAAAATAAATCCAGCTATGTATAACAACGAGAGTAACACATCAAGTTGATTTATACCAGGAATACAAGAGTGGTTTAAAAATAGAAAATATAGGCCATTTATTACAGCATCAGATTTTTTAAAATACATAAAGTCATCTCAATGAATTCAGAAAATCATTTGATAATATTCAGCGCTCATATATGAAAAGCTGTTTGCAAACTCAGACTGGAAAGGAGCTTCCTTAACATGGCAATTTGCCCATGTTCACTGCAGCACTATTCACAATAGCCAAGACATGGAAACAACCCACGTGCCCAGCAGGGCCTGGAGGACATGATGCTGAGTGAAATATGCTAAACACACACAGACAAACACTGCACAACTTCACTTGTATGTGGATTTTTTTTTTTTTTTTTTTTTTTTTTTTTTTTGAGACGGTGTCTCGCTCTGTCGCCCTGGCTGGAGTACAATGGCCGGATCTCAGCTCACTGCAAGCTCCACCTCCCGGGTTTACGCCATTCTCCTGCCTCAGCCTCCCGAGCTGCTGGGACTACAGGCGCCCGCCACCTCGCCTGGCTAATTTTTTGTATTTTTTAGTAGAGACGGGTTTTCACCGTGTTAGCCAGGATGGTCTCGATCTCCTGACCTCATGATCCGCCCGTCTCGGCCTCCCAAAGTACTGGGATTACAGGCTTGAGCCACCACGTCCGGCCTGTATGTGGAATATTTTTAAAAAGTCAAACTCAAGTCGGGCGCAGTAGTTCACACCCTGTAATCCTAGCACTTTGGGAGGCTGAGGTAGGTGGTTCACCCGAGGTCAGGAGTTTGAGACCAGTCTAGCCAACATGGTGAAACCCTGTCTCTACTAAAAATATAAAAATCAGCCAGGTGTGGTAGCAATTGCCTGTAATCCCAGCTCCTTGGGAGGCTGAGGCAGGAGAATCTCTTGAGCCCAGGAGGCAGAAGTTGCAGTGAGCCAAGATCTTGCCACTGCACTCCAGCCTGGGCAACAGAGCAAGACCCTGTCTCAAAAAAAAAGAAAAAGGACACTGAATTTTTCAGCAGTAAGTAAGATGCTACCCTTATCAGTTTGGTAACTATCTTTCTATCCCACAGCAGTAGCTAGAAGCACCTACCCGCATTTCTTTTTTCATTTTTATTTTTCTTTTTTTTTTTCTTTCTTGAGATAGAATCTTGCTCTGTGGCCCAGGCTGGAGTGCAGTGGCACAATGTCGGCTCATTGCAACCTCCACCTCCCAGGTTCAAGCGATTCTTTTGCCTCAGCCTACTGAGTAGCTGGGATTACAGGCATGCACCACCGTGCCTGGCTAATTTCTGTATTTTTGTATTTTTTGTAGAGTTGGGGTTTCACTACGTTGTCCAGGCTAGTCTCGAACTCCTGAGCTCAAGTAATCTGCCTGCCTTGGCCTCCCAAAATGTTGGGATTACAGGCACAAGTCACCACACCCAGCCACCTACCTGCATTTCTAAACAGCACCCAGGGGACTCCAGAAATAACAATTCATGCTGCCAAAACCTACAACCTACCAGCTTCACAGGGGAGGCTTACCTCTACCCCACAGACCAGCAACGAAAGCTTCAGGCCCAGTCCTATCCTCAGCAAACTCTGGTTCCCAGAAAACAGGATTGGATCATTCTTATGGTTGGGAAGGGGACACCATCCTTAGAAATAACAGTCCAGCATAAAGAGCAAGGCCTCCTGGGAGGTATTTCCAAAAAGCTGACTTCACTCTTGTTGGTTCATTTAGTCTTATCTTGAAACTAATTCTGAGGAAGCAGGTGACTTTCAGAATTTTTTCAATCACCTGAGGGAACAAAAGGTCAAATCCAGAGCAGAAAGAGAAAAGAAAAGTTGTGTAAACTACATGTTTTTCCCCTGGAGAAGACCAAGTCAAGAGCTGCCTTTAAGCAGACAGTAATTATAAGATCACCTGGGTAGGTGACTTTCCCAGCAGTCACCAAATGCCCCTAACTAAACAAGCGCTATCCTGCCCTAAGGTTTTAAAGGATTTTACTTTGTAGCCTGACCTTTTAAATATACACACACACTTTCACACACTTAACGCCTCACAGGGAAATAACAAGAAAATGCAAATCTGGGATAGTAACGATATTAGGGCAATAGTAAGCTTCGACTGAGCTCTTCCCCGAGGCCAGGAAACATTCCAGCGCCTTAAGTAACCCTAGTAACATCCCTGTGATATAAGGGATGCTCTCAGCTCCATTTTACACGTGGGACAATTGAGGTGCAAACATAGGAAGGGAATCACCCAAGACCAGACAACTCACCTGCAGCTCCAAGGCACAAAGGCTCCTAACACTGCCCCGCCTTCCTCCTCGGGGCACATTTGTTCCCTAAGAGCCCACACACCCTCCCCTTTCATCAAGGAGGGGTTTGCCAGATTGTAGATTGAAGAACACCTCCTAGGCAAACAGGTAAATGCCCTCATCTGAAGTCTTTGGAATGTGGTATGACAAACAGCCTTGGGTTTGAGAAGCACCACCAGCTCCCCATACTCATCCTCTGGAGTGGGGGGCAGGCTGGGTGCCTTTGCCACAATGCTTGACATCATGAGGCAGACGCACCACCAGGACAAGGACCGGGCCTGAGTGACTCACAGTGGAGAATGCTGGCCACAGGACCAGGCAGGCAGGACCAGGGGACAGACAGCTCCAGGACACAGGCACCCGAGAGAATCGAAGATGGAAAAGCCAGTGGCCCATGCTCTTTCTCAGGAAAGGGAAAGGTGCACTCCTGGCCTCTCGAATTTAACCAAATTGGGAAAATGTTCATCATAAGGAATTTATGACATTCTGACTGTTTCAAACAAACCAGCCTTCTCTGACACTGAAGTGTGCTGGGTCCAAAAAACAGCAGCATTCCAGGGCAGGAAACAGCCTGCGAGGCCCACGTGCACCCACTGCTGGTCTGGGAGGACAATAGAGGTGCCATGCTGCTGCACAGATCTGTCTCTGAAGAGGGCCACCGTGTTTGGCTCTGACCAGAAGATGATACCAAAGCCTTAGGGGTGGCTTCAGGAGACACGTGAAAACCAGCTACCGGGCTCTGTCAGATGCCAGGCCCTTCAAGACCACTGTGAGCTAGGGGTCTGGGAGAGAGAGAGACCACCTCCTACTTCCTACTTCCTACTTCCTACTTCCTACTTCCTCCCTGAAGCCTGGAGAGCAAGTGTTTGAAGGAGACAAAAGAGGGTACCAGGAGGAACGGAAGGATGCAGGGTGCCTGAGGCTGTGAGCCTCATTCATCAGCTAAGGATGCATGGGCAGGTGCTGCACTGGGCAGGGGACGAGTGCTGTGTCTGCCCTCGAGGGCTGCTCCCGGGCCAGCACTGAATCACACAGTAAACTGGGAATTAAAGAGAGTTTTCTTGGTTGGGGGCAGGGAGAGGACTGAACACCTGCTTTGTTTAAAAATGTGTTTTCCAGCTGGGTGCGGTGGCTCACGCCTATAATCGCAACACTCTAGGAGGCTGAGGTGGGCAGATCACAAGGTCAAGAGATCGAGACCATCCTGGCCAATATGGTGAAACCCCATCTCTACTAAAAATTCAAAAAAAAAAAAAAATAGCTGGGTTTGGTGGCCGTCGCCTGTAGTCCCAGATACTCAGAAGGTTGAGCCAGGCGAATGGGGTGAATCCGGGAGGCGGAGCTTGCAGTGAGCCGAGATCGCACCACTGCACTGCAGCCTGGGTGACAGAGCCAGACACCCCCCGCCAAAAAAAAAAAAAAAAACACGTGTTTTCCAACATTTTCCTGAATAATAACAACCAATGCCTACTATGAGATGACTACCCAGCAGCAGTGCTCTAAGGATCTTACAGGGGATATTTCATTAAATCCTCATGACAACACTTTGGGGTATATGATAATTACCCCCATTTTACAGATGGGGAAACGAAGGCACTGCACTTCAATGGCTGGCTTGAGGCTCTAGCAGCCAGATATGGCAGAGCCAGGCCTGGAACGGGGCAGTCTTGCTCAGGAGCCCACTCTACCTTACATCCTCCATAAAAATTCCTTCCATTTCTGTGAACAGCTCCAGGTGCCAGGCACCTTGCTATGCATTTTATATTTATCACACAGCAGCCCTTCAAATGAAATCTATCAACTCCACTTAAAAATTTATATACGGACACTATGACAACTAGATTTTTTAACACATTTTTAAAAAGACTGAAAAGGCACACAACCATTAACAATGAGTTCCTCGGGTAATAGGAAACAGGCAATATTTATTTTTTGTTGTGTGTTTTGTTTTGTTTGTTGTTGTTGTGTTAGGGCTTTTTTTTTTTTTTTTTTTTTTTTTTTTTGGTTTGTTGTTGTTGTTTTGAGATGGAGTCTCGCTCTGTCGCCCAGGCTAGAGTGCAGTGGCACAATCTCGGCTCACTGTAACCTCCGCCTCCTGGGTTCAAGCAATTTTCCTGCCTCAGCCTCCTGAGTAGCTGGGATCACAGGCCTGTCCCATTATGCCTGGATAGTTTCTGTATTTTTAGTTGAGATGGGTTTCACCATGTTGCCTGGGCTGGTCTCGAACTCCTGGTATCAAGTGATCCGCCCACCTTGGCCTCGCAAAGTTCTGGGATTACAGGCGTGAGCCACTGCTCCTGGCTAATGTTTATTTTTTCTAACATTTCTGTGCTTGTCATGATTTCCACATAGGACACAGCTTCCTTTTACAATTTCTTTTTAAAATGGGGTTTTATTTCATGCCATTTAACAACAACATGTTGGCATGAATAAATAACCAAAGCAAAAACGTGCAAACTGGTTCTTAAAGACACAGACAGCCCTCCTGGCTGCTCAGCACACTGACCAGGGATGAAAAATGGGAGTAGCACCGAAATTAAGAGATCGAAGCGTGTTATCTGAATAAATAATAGATGATGAACTCTTCGCAGAGTCATTAAAACAAAGCATGTGAGCTGACTTGGCAGAAGCCAATACAACATGCATTTCCTTAATATGGCATGGCAGGGTGGAGAGTGCATTTGCCAACATCACCCTGAGCCAAGCACAACAAAGCCTCAGTAGAGAAACCAAGAAGGGGGAGAAGGAGACAGCCTTGTGCACAAACAGACCTATCCTGGGTACCTAGCTCATCCGTCCTGCACAACACAAGAGCCATAAGAAGTAGATACTCAAGTAACATGGAGAGTAACATGGGAAGACCTCAGGTCCTGGCCAGAGTCAGGAATCCTCAGGTGATGACCTCTATAGAGAGCCCATAGAAGGCCCACTGGACACCAAGAGCAAAGGTGGACATTTTTCACACATCACTGTGCCCGGGTCTCAAGGACAATCCTGTGGCAGCAAGCCAGGAGCATTCGGAGCTGTTTGCCAAGATACCAAGCTTCCTTCTTCTGCAAACATATGCAGCCACTAAAACTGTCACCAGGAGAGCCGGTACAGTACAGCTTAGGCCAGGGCCACTCCATTCCCACAAGATAATTTATGGCAGTTATTACAAGCCTTCAAGAGGGAACATGGGATGTTCTTTGGTCTTGAAATCTGTCAGGATGTCATGAGAATTTCTGCATGTTTGCTACTCTGTGATGTCTCTGCTAAAAGGCGGCCTCCCAGTCCTCTAGATGAGAAGAAAACATTATAAAGGAATGTTATTGTTGTCAATCATCTTGGGTCTCCAAGAAGGGGACAGGTCATCTCAAGAAAGGAAAGAGCGACCAAGCTGCGTACACAGCATTTGACCCTGGGCAAAACACTTTTTATCTCATCCTCCGAAGACCTGTGCTGGAATTGGAGACAGAGATGTTGGTAGAGGGATTTCAAAGCTCTTACTAGATCTTTGAACTCATTCAATAGCTAGAGAGAGAGATCACCAAGACAGAGCTGAGAAACCAACGCAACCAACAGCTGATATTACTGAGGATTGTAATTGTACATGCAGGGACCCTGCTGAAAACAAAGCCCTTCTGGCTGATATTGCTCACTGACCTATCACAAGGATCTATTTATTAACAGGTGGAGGGGAGGCAAGAAGAAGAAGGATGGGGAAAAATCTGCCAGTTTTTCCTAATCAAAATCATCTCATTAAATCTTCCCATGAACCCCTTGGGTAGGTATCCCACTTTCACAGGTAAGAAATCAGCTCATAAGTAACAGAGGTAGAATTTGAACACAGATGTGTTCAAATGGATGACTCAAAACCAGTGCTCATGACCATCCTCTGTGGGTTTCTAGCCCTGACTGGCCTCAGATTTGCTGTGTGACCTGAGGCAACTCACATGCCTTCTTTGAGCCTGAAGTTCTTTATGAAATGAAGGCAGTACTCCTTTACTAATTCCTAAGGTGCCTTCCGGCACTGACACTTTTTGGTTTTATCTACCTGGGTTTGAGATTTTACAGACCAATGCAGTTTCAAACATTACACACACCAAAATGTGACGGGTCGACAGGGGGCCACAACTTTTTACTTTGCCAAATAAAAGGTACTTACCACCTACTAACATTTTTGTCTCACAAAAGGAAATATTTTCCCCAAAAACATACAGGAAGGACATATTCTCACTGAAGGATGATCCTTTGAATCAAGTAATATTTAGCTTCATTTAGCTTCTCGAGAATCTCAGCACCTTATCCTTTATCTCTTTTTAACAAGGACCCCTGAACACTTCACAGGCTGTGTTCCATCTGCACATCAGTGTTTGGGAACCACTGTCACATGCATTTCCAACCATACCAATCTTAGGACATAAAATTTACTGCTGTTCCTGGCACACAGGAAGAACCAAAGCATTTTAGTTGTAGAACGAGCTTCTGTACTATTGAGTTATACAAGTCAACTATCAAGATTGCTAAAGAGAAATAACACTATCATAATGATGCATTGTGTTATTATTATTATTACTATTGAGTCAAAATGCTCAGTGCTTGACATGCATTAGTTCATTTAATTCCCCCAGTGCAACTTTTTTGCCCATTTTCTATCAAAGTATGCATTTCCCCAGGTGCACAAAGATACGGAAACATTTTGGAGTCGAAAAAAACAGACTGAACATATTTCATGGCTCAAAGTGGGGAAACACAGAGACATTTTTTAAAGCATTGCTGCTCTGAGAAGTTATAACCCGGAAGTTATAGAAGAGCAACTAAAATAAACACACACAGTGTCTTCCTTGAAGAATAACTGGTCAGTCGAGAGATGCAGGTGGCCTGAGGCCAATGACCTCAGTGGCTCAATAAATCCCAGGAAAAGATCCCATGGAAGGTCACTGCTATCATCCTGGTCTATAGAGGAAGGAAACAAAGCTTCACACTATAAGATGGAGACAGTCTGGGATCCAGGATGAATGTAACTGAGCCTTCACCTGTCGCTACCTCAGTTTACCCATCTGCAAGATGCAGTGGTCCCCACATCTAAACGTCCTTTCTGGGCTGGGCGCTGTGGCTCATGTCTGTAATCCCAACACTTTGGGAGGCCGAAGCAGGTGGATCACCTGAGGCCAGGAGTTCGAGACCAGCCTGGCCAACATGGTGAAACCCCGTCTCTACTAAAAATACAAAAATTAGCCAGGCATGGTGGTGGGTGCCTGTAATCCCAGCTACTCGGGGGGCTGAGGCAGGAGAATCGCGAGACCCGGGAGGCAGAAGTTGCAAGGAGCCGAGATCACGCCACTGCACTGCAGCCTGGGTGACAGAGACTCCGTCTCACAAAAACATATGCATTGGTTACTTGGAAAGTATCAGTTCACTGAGATTTGCACACATGAGGGAATGAGAGTGAAAGGACAAATAAGTTTACTATTATAATAAAAACACTTTGACCTCACAGACCTCACAAATCCCTAAAACGATCTCAGGAATCCCCAGGAGTCCCAGGACCACTCTTTGAGAGCCATGGGTCTAGACTAAGGTCCAAGAACTTCCCACCCACTTAAGTATTCATTCATTCACTCCACACACATTTACTGGGTACCCACTACATGCCAGACAGACACTGTCCTGGGTGCTGGGAATTCATGAGTGAACAAAACAACGTCCTGACCTCATGCAGCTCACATTCTCATAGGAGAGGCCGACCATACACAAATAGACAAGTAAACTCACACTTGTCAGGTAGTAGTAAGTGCTAGTGGAAAAAAATGAAGCACTGTGTCACCAGACATTTGCACACGTGGGATGTGGTTTGCCTGGGAAGCCTTACTCAGCCAGCCTGAGATTTGCTAATTTAAGTGTTTCACAATAAAATAAGAGCTTTTGAGAAAAATAATATTTTTTATTTGAGACAGAGTTGCACTCTTGTTGCTCAGGCTGGAGTACAATGACATGATGTCGGCTCACTGCAACCTTCGCCTCCCAGGTTCAAGCGATTCTCCAGCCTCAGCTTCCCAAGTAGCTGGGATTATAGGCACACACCACCACGCCCGGCTAATTTTGTATTTTTAGTAGAGATAGGGTTTCACCATGTTGGTCAGGCTGGTCTCGAACTCCTGACCTCAGGTGATCCACCCACCTCGGCCTCCAAAAGTGCTGGGATTACAGGCGTGAGCCACCGCGCCCGGTCTTAGAAAAATAACTTAATACCAAAATGCTTGCAGACACAGGGTGGTGGAAAAGGGACCTGCCGTAGAAGAGCTGAGAGCTTACCACTGAGTCTGAATTGCTTTCCAACTGCTTTAGGAACAGTAAATAAACCTCAGGGTCATCTCACTTAGGGCTTCCACCCCTCCAATGAGCCAACCACACCCTCTGCTTACATACATTATCACTTTTGCAACCCCTTGCACCCATACAGTGCATTCACATACACTATGTTTACATGAGCCTTGCACAACTCCTGGAGGGTGGATACTATTCATCTAGTTTACACACGAGGAAACTGAGCCTGGGAGAAGTTAACAAGTGTCACCCCTATTATGTAATACATGGTTTATTGCACCGCATGAATTTTTACCAAGTCTTTAACCTCTGATATTCCTCCATGTAAAGAGAAACTAGACCAGGCAGAGTGGCTCACACCTGTAATCTCAGCACTTTGGGAGGCTGAGGTGGGAGGAACACCTGAAGCCAGGAGTTCCAGAACAGCCTGGGCAACAAAGCAAGATGACTTCATCTCTATTTAAAAAAAAAAAAAAAAGATAGCCTATCAGGCTGGACAACATAATGAGAACGTGTCTCTACAAAAAAAAAAAAAAAAAGCCTGGCTTGGTGGTATATGCCTGTAGTCCTAGGTGCTCTGGAGGCTCAAAGGCTGAGGCAGGAGGATGGCTTACACCCAGGAGATGGAGGCTGCAGTAAGCCATGATTATACTACTGCACTCCAGCCTGGACAACAGAGCAAGACCCTGCCTCTCAAAAAAAAAAAAAAAATTAGCCGGGTATGGTGGTGTAAGCCTGTGGTCCTAGCTACTCAGGAGGCTGAAGCAGGAGGATCACTTGAGGCCAGGTGTTTTGAGGCTGCAGTGAGCTATAATTGTGCCACTGCACTCCAGCCTCCAGCCTGGACCACAGAGTAAGACCGTGTCTGAAAAAATAAATAAAAAGAAGAGAAACTGGATGAAACTTTGAAAACAGAGGTAAAGTTTCTTCCTCCAAAAGTGCCCTGTTCCTCATATCCCCTCTTCTCAAACAGCAAGTTAAACCTGTGAAGAAGACAAAAGAGAGATGGGGCTGATGCTTAGTAGGTGTCAATATTTGGAGATATTGGCCCCATAAACATTTATGGAGACTACTGTGCGCCCAGGCCAGTTCTAAACGGTGGGGATGCAGAGAGGAAGAAGAAAGACCAAGCCCCTGCCCTCTGGGACCTTCTGTTCTAGTGGGCCACCGACAGCACAATACCAAGAGACTATTCACCACATCTACCCTGAAAGAGTTAACTACAAAATTCGAGCTTCCTGAGACTTCATCAGTAGCATCCGCCCAACAACAGAGCCCTGTGTTCAATCTTGACATGGGCCTTAAAACATCCCTTTCAGGAGAAGAAAGAAGCTTTATGATGCTGCCCCTTCCCCCCACCCATTTTACAGATGGAAAAGTAAGCCCAGGGCCCAGAAGCCACTCCCTCTGAATCTTACAATGAGTCTGTGGTGGGACAGGAGAAAAGGCAGCTCTCCTGTCTTCCTGCACAGCCCTGGCCGCAGTCTGGCCCCATTCTCTCTTTTTATATCCCAGGAGGCCTCCTTGAACAACAGCCACGCATTTGTGGCGACCGACCAACACACAAGCCAGCCAGGGAAGTGACTATTTCAAGAGGAAAGGGGCATATTTAGCAGTGGTCCTCGGCGGCCACCCAAAGTCCGGCCAATCCCACATCGTCGGCCAAGCCCAAGCCCCACATGGAGCTTCCTCTCCTCCCTGTTCGCCTTGCCAGCACAGTTCCCACCAAGGTTTTAAACAAGAAGTGGGAGTTCCCTTCTGCCTGACTGGCCAGCACATTCCACTGACTCAGACTGTTCTGGGCACCACGGAGAAGACACTGTTCATTTTCCCTGGGCTGAGAACTGGCCCACATCCGGACCTGTCGCCGGCAGGAGGAGGCACTTGGCGGCTCGGCACAAGCAAATGAATGGTGTGCTATTTTTAATGCTTAGTTCCTGTCTTTATTCCAGAAGGCTGGGCACCTGTGCCAGGGTTGCTGCAAGTGTGGTTTGCAGACCACCCACATCAGAAACACCTGGGCGCTTCTGGGAAATTCAGATTCTGGGGTCCCACCCCAAACCTAGGAGTCAATCACCGGGAGTAGGGCTCAGGAGTTTTGAATTTTTAACCAGCTTTTCAAGTGATTCTTTTGTAAAATAAGGTTTGAGAATCACTGACAATCTGGGTCTGTATTTACTCATTCTTTTATCCACTCAACAATTCCTGAGTGCCCCCAATATGTACTGGGCTAATATGCCCTGGGCTGTATGCACTGGGCTAAAAATGTAGGAATACAAAAATAAATGGCACATGCTCTTGGCCTTAGGGCCCAAGGGGAGGCATGACACAGTGTGAGGTGCTAAAGACAGAGCTGAGGTACTTTGGGAGCTTACAGGTGGAGGAAGTCAATCCTGCCGGGGTGTCAGGGGCAGTTTTACAGAGGAGGGGAGCGTGGAGTTGAGGCCAAGAACAATCATTCCCTATCTCGGCCGATCTTTGGCATTCTCTTTGGCTCAGCCAAAGCCAACATGGTATACAACTTGTCCTCACCAACCCAACACCCTTCTGACTTCTTGCAGGTACTCAGTGCACATCTGATGAATAAACAGAAACCGAGAATGGATTGGACACTGGAAACAGGAGCTAGGAAGCCACTCAGAACAGTTTTATGTGCCCCTACTGGCTAAGGACATTGGCTCTGAGTCAGTCTCAGACGGATTCCGGTCCAATTTCCCTTTTGAGTTACTGGATCACAGGCAAGTTGGCCTCTCTAAGCCTCACTCTTCACACTTGCAAAAGAGAGACAATAGCTACTTCCCATAGTTGTAGTGAAGATTAAACATGCAGATAAAGCATTAGCATGCAGCACATAGCCAGGCACACGGTACACAGTTGAAAAAGTTAAGATTTGTTCCATAGTAATAATAAAAGACCTGAAATTAAATCCAAGTTCCAGCACCAACCAGCTTTGGTAAATCCATCCATCTTGGGCCTTGGGTGGTTTCTCATCTGCAAAATGAGAGGCTTAGACCAGAACCTCTCTGAAATATTTTCTAGCAATAAGACTCAATTTCTCTAAAGGTGGGAAGAAGCTTTTGTCCCCAGGAACTGTCCTGGAGTGATGGGCATCTGCCCTCAGACGCACAGCATCTGAGATGTCCATTCTGCACCTGCAAGCCAGGTGAAAATCATGCCTCTTCCCTTATGGGGGATATGCTTCGGGATGTTCTGCTGTCCTCTGGGGTCTCCCTTTTCACTCTGTGCTTCATCTTTGTATCTTTTCACATTTAGAGAATTCCATGGGCAGCACTCTCCCCCGCCCCAACCCAGAAGCAGGCACTGGACTGTAGAGAAGTTGACCTCCTGGCCCTCTCTTTAAAGCAGTCATCAGCTTCCCCTATCACCCCAAAAGGCAAGTGGGGGAAAGCCTGAACACAGCCAGAAACAAAGAGCTCCAACACCTTAGGTCAGACGCAAACACACCCTTGAGAAGCTATGGCTTTGTAGAAGGCATTCTCCCAGGGGCCGCTCCTCCTCCTCCTCTGCCCGCCTACCTTCTCTGAACAACACAGTTGCCCCCAAAAGCCTCAGAGTTAGGTGTGGGCCTTTGACTTAACTGCCCAGTCTTGTCCAGCTTCATCAACAGGCAGCAAGCTGTCCAGCCATGAAAGTTGCACTAAACTCACAACCATCCAGTGTCTGGGTTTACTCTAAGACTAGCTCAGCATCACACACACACACACACACACACACACACACACACACACACCAGCGTCATGAAGGCACAACCGTTTCACCCTTCCACACACCATCCCCTGCCTAAAGATGCCTACATCTAGAACACCACCACCAAGACATGGAGTTACATCAGAAGAGAATGGAAGGCCAGGCACGGTGGCTCACGCCTGTAATCCCAGCACTTTGAGAGGCCGAGGCGGGCGGATCACCCAAGATCGGGAGCTTGAGACCAACCTGACCAACATGGAGAAACTCCATCTCTACTAAAAACATAAAAATGAGCCGGGCTTGGTGGCACATGTCTGTAATCCCAGCTACTCGGAAGGCTGAGGCAGGAGAATCGCTTGAACCCAGGAGGCAGAGGTTGTGGTGAACCAAGATCGCGCCATTGCACTCCAGCCTGGGCAACAAGAGTGAGACTCTATCTCCAAAAAAAAAGAAGAAGAAGAAGAGAAGGGAACACTCTCCTGTACCATCTCTTCCCCTAACCAAGCTTGACCAACCCATGGCCCGCATGCAGCCCGGGATGGCTTTGAATGCAGACCAACACAAATTCATAAACTTTCTTAAAACATTTTGAGATTTTTTGTGGGATTTTTTTTTTTTTTTTTTTTTTTTTTTTTTAGCTCATCAGCTATTGTTAGTGTTGGTGTATTTTATGTGGGGTCCAAGACAATTCTTCTTCCAGTGTGGCTCAGGGAAGCCAAAAGACTAGACACCCCTGCTCTAAACTGTCCGTTGATCCTGCCTGTCTTTGCATTTCCAGTCATATGCTTACTCACCCTGGATGGTCTACACCTGGGGTCTGCTAACTTTTTCTGGAAAGGGCCAGATAGTACATATTTTAGTCTTTGCAGGCCATACGGTCTCTGCAGCAATTACTCAGGGCTGGCATGATTGTGCGAAAGCAACCACAAACAATACATAAACGAAAAGTATGGCTGTGTTCCAGAAAAAAAAAAACATAGACACTTACATTTGAATTTCATAGAATTTCCACATATCACAGCATATATTCTTTTGATTTTTTTCAACCATTTAATAAGGCACAAACCATTCTTAGCTCTCTGGGTATACAGAAACAGATGGCAAGCCATTGCTTTGTGATCCCTGGTCTACACCCCTGCCACCTCCTTCCTAGACTGTAGCAATGTTCTCCCATCCAGCCTTCCTGATGCCTCTCACTCCGCCTTTTAAATCCATCCCGCTCACTCCTACTCAGGCAGATCTTCCTAAAAAATCCACTTTAATCATCTCATTCCTCTTCTAAAAATGGTCAAATATCTTGGCTGGCACTTTGAGGCCCATCTGTGTAGGGTTCCAAGACACCTTTCCACCCTTGTCTCCTAACAACCTGAACTGCCAAAACCTATCCTCTTAAATTTTGCACATAAACTGAATCCATCAGGCCGGGCGCGGTGGCTCATGCCTATAATCTCAGCCGTTTGGGAGGCCGCGGTGGGCTAGCCTGGCCAACATGTAAAAACCCGTCTCTACTAAAAATACAAAAAGTAGCCAAGCGTGGTGGTGGGCTTCTGTAATCCCAGCTACTCAGGAGGCTGAGACAGGAGAATCGCTTGAACCTGGGCAGCAGAGGTTACAGTGAGCCGAGATCACACCATTGCACTCCAGCCTGGGCAACAGAGCAAGACTCCGTCTCAAAAAAAAAAAAAACAACAACACTGAATTCATTTCTAGCTATTTGTCCCAGATCTCCTCCTTAAAACCTTCCCTGATCACCCAGCTCCAACTTAGTCTCAATTCCTATAGCATCTGTTTATGCCATTCACTTAGCCATTGAAGGGCAGGATACAATTTACAGGGATAGAAGTGTAAATAGATCATTCCAGTAGAATAAAATGACTAGAACATTTGTTCACAAGGTTACAAATCATTGGAGAACAAAGCAACCAGCTGGGGAAAAATCAGAAGAATTCTCCTTAAAGGATTTAATCCTTGAACCAGGTCTCGAAGGTTGAATAGGGATTCATGAGCCAGTATGAGGTCAGGATTTGGGAGCAGGGAAAAAGACCCATCTCAGGCTGGAAAGATACGTGCAAAGGCATGAGGAAGGGCCAAGGGTGAATGAGTGGGCAGGTGGCAGGATACTGGATCAGGAAGACTGTAGCACGCTCAGTAACGGCTGTCGGGGGAGTCCTGGCATGGTACTGAGACACAGAGTAGGCCTTCAGGAAATATATTTTGGGACTACCATCAAAACTGGGAGGGTTTTCTCATTCCTGGAAGTCGGTCACTCCAAGCCTCAAAGAGTCAACAAACAAGAGCATCAAAGGGTCCATGGAGGGAAATTACTGGTCTTTAATCTCCCTGTCTTCTCTTTCAGCCCACACCCACAGCTCCAAGAAGAAGACCCAAGCCTCTGTTTTCTGCTATGTAACCTGCAACCCCACTTAGCCATCTTGGAAAATGTCACATACAAGTTAAGGCTTTAATTCTGTCCTAAGATCTTGTAACTAGACAAAATACTAAAAGTAACTTTTTTTTTTTTTTTAAAAGAAAAAAGATGGCCAGGCAGAGTGGTTCACACCTATAATCCCAGCACTTTGGGAGATCAAGGCAGGTAAATCACCTGAGGTCAGGAGTTCAAGGCCAGCCTGGCCAACATGGAGAAACCCCATCTCTACTAAAAATACAAAATTAGCCAGGCGTAGTGGCGCATGCCTATGATCCCAGCTACTCAGGAGGCTGAGGCAGGAGAATCGCTTGAACTGGGGAGGTGGAGGTTGTGGTGAGCCGAGATCACGCCATTGCACTCCAGCCTGGACAACAAGAGCAAAATTCCATCTCAAAAACAAAAAATGAAAAAGAAAAAGAAAAACGAGTTGTTCTTTTCTACCAATTGTAAAATCCCTTTCATTTCTCTAAGACATCTTTTTTCTTTTTTGGAACTTTACTGGCTTATGTTTGATATCTTAAAGGTGCAGATATTTCTGTAACCCTCCCTCTTTACCATTTAAAAGAATTCTAAAAATAGAAGTCCCCAAAAAAATCTTAAATGCAACTGCCACAGGGTCTTCCATTGAGGCCAATTCCTACAGGCTTCAGGGGCAACTATTTCTGGGCTCGGGGGGGAACTTTGAAGTCAACTCTTTGAAGTGAGCCTGGTACTTTCTCAATACTAAAGGAAGTAAAAATGGAAGCTAAAAAATGAGGAGGAAGACAGAACAAAAAAAGGGAAGAAGGCCCTTTTGAACACAAGAGCTCCCTGATTTCATCCCTTATCCAGAGTAACTCCAGACCGACTTGATCCTGCGGATATCAGCGAAACACTTTTTATATATCAAACAAAGACAAGACAGTGTCATCTCCCATAAGATTATAATTTATTAAAACAAGATCAGACAAAAAAAAAACAAACTCTAATACAATAGTGAATGTGCAAAACACCATTAGAGAAACAGAAGAGGTAAGACACCAATGCTTGGAGAGAAGCTACTATAGTCAGGCCCTGTGTAAGGTACTCCAGATGCACCTGCTTACAGGGGTTAGGTATCCTCTGCCCCATTTTGTAAGGCACTGAGAACATAAATTGACCCACCCAAGATCACTCCCCAGGTAAACAGATCGGTGGGACTGGAACCCAGGTAAAGCCACCATGTTCTTCCTATAGAGTAATTCCAAGAGGAGAGAAAGTATACCTGGTTGGGGTAGGGGGAAGGACCATGAGAGGCTTCATGAACAAGGGGACCTTTCAGATGGAAATAGGATGACCAGGACTTTAGCTGGGAAGGCAGAACACTCCATGCAGGAGACTCAAACACCCGGTTCCAGGAGAGAAAACAACAGGCAGGCTAGCTGAACTGGAACTCCGGCTATGTCGCAGGGAATGAGGCTGGAAAAGGAGACATGGTAGAAGGTGCAGAACACCAAGGTAAAATGTGGCAGCAAGCAGCAGCCACCAAGGGAAGGGACATAACATCTGGGAAAGACATTAAGAGCCTAGCACAGGACAGGTGCGGTGGCCCACACCTGTAATCGCAGCAATCTGGGAGGCCAAGGTGGGAAGATCGCTTGAGTCCAAGAGTTCAAGACCAGCCTGAGCAACACAGTGAGAACCCATCTCCACCACAAAAAAAAATAAAATAAAAGTTAATTAGCCAGGCATGATGGCACATGCCTGTAGTCCTAGCTACTTGGGAGGCTAAGGAAGAAGAATCACTTCAGCCCAAGAGTTCCAAGCTGCAGTGAGCTATGACTGCACCACTGCACTCCAGCCTGGGTGACAGAGTGAGACCCTGTCTCAAAAATAAATAAACAAGGCCAGGCGTGGTGGCTCATGTCCGTAATCCCAGCACTTTGGGAGGCCGAGGCGGGTGGATCACGAGGTCAGGAGTTCGAGACCAGCCTGGCCAACATGGTGAAACCCCCATCTCTACTCAAAATACAAAAATTAGCTGAGTGTGGTGGCGGGCCCCTGTAATCCCAGCTACTCGGGAGGCTGAGGCAGGAAAATCACTTGAACCCGGGAGGCAGAGGTTGCAGTGAGCTGAGATCATGCCATTGCACTCCAGCCTGGGTGACAGAGTGAGACGCCGTCTCAATAACTAACTAACTAAATAAATAAATAATACTAGCATGTAACTGCTAGTTGTTAACAAAGACACAAAAATATCGTAGGTTCAATGGTTTCCAACTATTCTTCATGTTCTCCTCCTTTAGCTGTCTCAGCTAGTATACACCCACTAGCTCCCCTGTATGCAAAGGAACCTGGCCAAGGGACTGACAGCCATCACTGCCCCTTCACTGCACCTCAACCATGCTTGCTTAATGTGTAAAACCCACATAAAATGTTTGGAGGTGAGATTCTTCCATGCTAAAAGCACTGACTCCTGGCCCTAATTTGCTGAAATCTCATATTCTCATTAATTATTCCAGCAAGGGCCTTAGAATTCTCAGAATTACCTAAAAACTAGGGCACACTGCACTTTAGACAATGTTCAACATGAGAGTCAAAAAAAAACTTTGAATTTCTGGCCTAAGGATTAAGGTTCAATGTCTCCACAACCATCATGTTAACACCGAACTTCACAGTTTCACCCAAATTGCATCAGTACAATAACTGACTTTTCTCACACCAACTTTACTAATGAGCCCTCTGGGTTACAGGAGAAAGGGTCTAATTAGACTAAGGCTCAGAAAGATTACACACTTTGTCCAAGTTCACAGAACAGGTGGGAAGAGAGTCTTTGCCACTCCCTAAATGATGCTGGTTTATATAATGTATCGTTGCCTAGAATCTAAATACTGTCTATTAATTTGGGTCTCATGCTGGGGAAATTACCAATTCAGTCATGATATATGTGATTCTTATCAAGTAAAAGGCTCTAAATATATCCATGCACAAATTAATCCAAGGTTCCAACATGTCAATACTAAAGACAGCTGAAATAATTACTGCTGCAAAAATGTTAGGAACACAGAATACATGAAGATATTTAAGGTTCTCAATTTTAAGTCCTTTAAACCCTTTTTTTTCTTTTTTCAGTTTTTAAAAATTACAGCCTGAGCAACATGGTGAAACCTCATCTCTACAAAAAATACAAAAATTAGCTGGACGTGGTGGCATGTGTCCACAGTCCCAACTACTTGGGAGGCTGAGGCAGGAGGATTGCTTGAGCCTGGGAGGTCAAGACTGCAATGAGTCGTGATTGAGCCACTGCACTCCAGCCTGGGTGACAGAGTAAGATCCTGTCTCGAAAATAAAAATAAAAACATGCTACATGGCTTATAAATTATAAACTATGGTTTTTTAAAGTTTAATATGTTTTAAATATAATTTTGTCATGTAAAATATATATATGAAAACAGCTGCAAGCTGTCTTAAATATAATATTCTAAAGATTTACAAAATGAATGGGTCAACTGAAAATGCAAGAAAAACCTGTAAGACATTTTCAGCCACACGGGTTTACTTTTAAATCACATATACATAGAAATTTTTGAAATAAAAAATCATCACCCAGAAAAAAAAGGAGACGAGAAACTGAACTCGAAAAGTGAAAAGATGTCAAATATCTTTTTTTTTTTTTTTAAAGGAAAAACTGATCAAGGGAATTGGGAAGGGATCCTTTTACTATGAGTCCCAAAGTCCTAAGTCTGGAAATTTTCAAGTTACAGTTGATCAGTTCACACTGAAGAAGCCGTAAACAGAAAATAGGACCTACTGGCAGCAAAGGAAAAGTGACGCGACAGTAATGACAGTTGTCTGTGCCAGCAAACACTGTGCTAAGCACTTATGTTATCTCTCCATCTTACAGATGAGAAAACTGAGGTGAGCAGTTCATGGGAAACGGATCAAAAGGCAGGACGGGTGGGAGGCTGGACTGCAGGGAGCATCTGCTAAACAAGGTCACCGTCATAGCAGCTGCACTTCCGGGGATCTCAGGAGGAGCTGGACCTCATGTGGGATGCCCACATTTTCGAATAGAGAGACTGCCAGCCAAGAAAGGCCGGGGCAGGAATGACCAAGGCCCACAGGAAACAGATCAGATAACTGGGGACATTTAACCCAGAGAACCTACCACAGGAAATGAGAGAGACATACATAGCTTCCTGTGTGTGACCCCAGAGGAACCAAACAGAGCCAGTGGGCACAAGGTGTGGCCTGGAGACCACCCGATCGTAAGACTGTTCTGAGCAGCAGAATCACATAAAAATGAAATTGTATCTATGAACACATATGTCACTTAAATTAATTTGGACATTCAAATACCATCATCATTTTTGCTGTAGCCACAAGCCATTTATACTATTATCTATTTAATATTTTTATTTAAATTGACCTGCAGATTTTTTACTGAAATGAAATTAGCTTCACCCTATGTAATACTATCCAAGAAACCATGGGGTTTTAATGGGTTTCATTGTTTTATGGGCTTTTTCCTAATACATATTAAAATACATGACTATTAAATGTTCATCTGTGCAACATTTAAAATCATCCTGTAGTGTAGTATATCAACACATTGAGAAACACAGATCAAAAAGAGTCAAGAAAAACAGATCACTGGCTTTTGGGACAAAAGTCAATGATCTTCTGTTTCTATATGAACACTCCTTGAATTTCTGTGCATTTCCAAATGGGTATGATATACATTGCTGTATCTATTTGAATGCTTTTTAGGAATGCTGGAAAAAATACACCCCTGTACAAAGCACATTGCCAAGGACCTAGTAGTTTGATACTTCTCTCCACTTGCCATGGTTTAAGTGTTTGTCCCCTCATTGTAACAGTATTAACAGATGGGATCTCAGAGAGATGATTAGGCCATTAGGACTCCACCCTCATGGGTGGGGTTGGTGCCATTATAAAAGGGAAGTTCAGCCCCCTCTCTTTGCCCTTCTGTACTTCTGCCATAGGATGGCACAGCAAGAAGGCCCTGGCCAGATGCTGGCACCTTGATATTGGACTTCTCAGCCTCCAGAACTGTGAGCCAGTAAATTTCTGCTCATTATAAATTACTCAGTCTCAGGGCTGGGCACAGTGGCTCACACCTATAATCCCAGCACTTTGGGAGGATGAGGTGGGTGGATCACCTGAGGTCAGGAGTTCAAGATCAGCCTGGCCAACAAGATGAAATCCCACCTGTACAAAAGTACAAAAATTAGCCAGGCATGATGGCGGGTACCTGTAATCCCAACTACTCAAAAGGCTGAAGCAGGAGAACTGCTTGAACCCAGCAGGCAGAGGTTGCAGTGAGCTGAGATCACACCACTGCACTCTAGCCTGGGCGACAGAGTGAGACTCTGTCTCAAAAGAAAATGGCCAGGCACAGTGGCTCACGCCTGTAGTCCCAGCACTTTGGGAGGCTGAGGCAAGTAGATCATGAGGTCAAGAAATTGAGACCATCCTGGCCAACATGGTGAAACCCCGTCTCTACTAAAAGTACAAAAAATTAGCCGGGCATGGTGGTGGGCACCTGTAGTCCCAGCTACTTGGGAGGCTGAGGCAGGAGAATGACGTGAACCTGGGAGGTGGAGGTTGCAGTGAGCTGAGATCGTGCCACTGCACTCCAGCCTGGGCAACAGAGCAAGACTCCATCTTTAAAAAAAAAAAATTACTCAGTCTCGGGTATTCTGTTACAGCAGCAAAAGCAGACTAAGACACCACCTCTACTAATGTTTTTCACATTGTTTGACAGGAAGAGTTCAATCAATGGCCACTGTTATAATGAGTTATTATATCTGTTCAGAACCCCATTGAATGTTCCCTGCACTGGAAGAAAAGTGAACTAGATAGTACCTAACCCTTCTTTTAACTCTCTGCAGTTCTAGTGAACCAATAATTATGCAATCCCAGAAAAACCAAGTCCCTCTACCTCTCAGAAAATAAGTAATATACTTTAACAGCAATTTGCACAATTACGTGACATTCAGACCAACTAAAGGTCCTATCAC
Source organism: Rhinopithecus roxellana (assembly GCF_007565055.1). Lineage (NCBI taxonomy): Eukaryota > Metazoa > Chordata > Mammalia > Primates > Cercopithecidae > Rhinopithecus > Rhinopithecus roxellana. The sequence goes on along the minus strand of NC_044563.1, from coordinate 19,093,229 downwards.
ACGGTACTAAATTATCAACTTCCCTCTAAATTTGAAAATGTCAAAGCCACTTTTAATTAAAGAACATGAAAATAGCTCTGTCTTCCAATAATAATGAATGATATTTGCTGCTGTTGATAAACTGCCAGAGGATAAACAATGAAGTATACTTCAATAATCCCATTTAAGAAATTTTCCACACAGAATAATACACAGAACAAAAACTCTCAGCAATGGCACGTTCACGTTTAAAATCAGATCACCAGCAGGAGCAAAAACAAAAGGCCCATGGAGAAATCCCCTCGCATAAGCGTATTACTCAGGTGAATTAAACTATACTTGCTGAGGGGATTCAGGTAGTGAAATAAAAATAATTTAAATAGTGTGGGTACTACTCCACCCATACTATTGAGTTGAGGCTGAACTGGGAGATCTAAATCTACTGAGTCCCAATTCCTGTGGGCTTTTTTTATTTTTTATTTTATTTTATTTTTGAGACAGTCTTACCTGTCACCCAGGTTGGAATACAGTGGCAGGATCTCAGCTCACTGCAACCTCCGCCTCCTGGGTTCCAGTGACTCTCCTGCCCAGCCTCCCTAGTAGCTGGGATTATAGGCTCCCGCCTGGCTAATTTTTGTATTTTTAGTAGCAATGGGCTTTCACCATGTTGACCAGGCTGGTCTCGAACTCGTGACCTCAAGTGATCCACCCGCCTCAGCCTCCCCAAAGTGCTGGGATTACAGGCGTGAGCCACCGCGCCCAGCCCCTTTTGCCATTTCTCAACATCCTCATGGTGAGCTAACCTTTAAGGATATGGATTTTCCATACAGGTAGCCCCTAAATACAATATTTTATTGGATGCCCAACCAACGATACAGCACTTTTTTCAGCCATAAAAGGACCAACTGGCTAAGGGGAGCTTACTGAGATACGGTGAATGTTTCTCAATGTGGCAGATAAATATCACTTTGTTCATTATAATTTGGGATGATCCAAGGGATGATTTTCACTGATGATTTTGACTAAACATCATTTCTCCCACAGCACTGACTTTTCAGGGAGAACCAACTACAAATGAGATGCAAGTCCACGACATTAGCTGTTTCCTTGAACAACAACTTGGCATCTTTAATGGTGACTTTGGTCCAAAACCACAATAAGTATTATACAATCAAGTTGCATGTGTTCACCATCATCACATAACTGGCTTTCCATAAACTAATTGTCAATGCAGTTTTTATCACAGCTATTTAGAATTGAGAAGATTTGGGCCAGGTGCAGTGGCTCATGCCTGTAATCTCAGCACTTCGGGAGGCCAAGGCAGGTGGATTCTTGAGGTTAGGAGTCCAAGACCAGCCTGACCAACATGGTGAAACCCCGTCTCTACTAAAAATACAAAAATTAGCCGGGCATGGTGGCAGGCACCTGTAATCCCAGCTACTCAGGAGGCTGAGGCAGAAGAATTGCTTGAACCCGGAGGCAGAGGTTGCAATGAGCCAAGATCACCCCACTGCACTCCAGCCTGGGCATCAGAGCAAGACTCCATCCGAAAAAAAAAAAAAAAAAAGAAAATTTGAAAATGTGTACACATCTTATTCCTAACTGGTGTCACCTTCTTTGCACCTCCTAGGGTAATTCCAAGATTGGATTCAAAAATCACTTCCTCTCCAAAGCTGTCCTGGAATTCTCCTTGGGGCAGATTTGGAATGTCAAGGAACATAAAAATAAGAGTATCAGCAGACATCAGGATATGCCAGGCTGTGTGCAAAGGCAGTTTCCATATCTTTTCTCATTTAATCTTCACAAGAGACCTCTAAGTGTAGACCTTTCTTGATCTTCATTTCACACATGAGCAAAGTGAGGATTAGGGAGGAGAGGAACCCAGCCAGTGCTCCTGGAGAAAACAACGGCAGGGCCAAATTCAGTGCATGGACCATCCTGGCTCTGTGCTCCTCTGCCTGAGCTCGCTCTTCTATCTTAAAGTGGATCACATGAGCTCTCACGGTCACTACAGTGCAAACTCCCTACAGGCAAGGTCCATGTCTGTACGAGTCTGTTCTCATGCTGCAAATGAAGACATACCCGAGACTGGGTAATTTACAAAGGAAAGAGGCTTAATTGACTCACAGTTCCACATGGCTGCAGAGGCCTCACAATCATAGTGGAAGGGGAAGGAGGAGCAAAGTCACATCTTACATGGTGGCAGGCAAGACGGCTTGTGCAGGGGAACTCCCATTTATAAAACCATCAGCTCTCATGAGACTTATTCGCTACCACAAGAATAGTATGGGGGAAACCACTCTCCGATTCAATTATCTCCACCTGGTCCCACCCTTGACGCATGGGGATTATTACAATTCAAGGTGAAATTTAGGTGGGGACACAGCCAAACCATATCAATGTCTTTTCATCTACCTATTCCCAGCAACCTGCGCAGTTCCTGACCTACACCAGCTGATTTTAAAATGTTCGGTCAATGTTCCTGCTGATCTTCTAAGCAGGCCGAGTCATATAATGAGCAGACTGTTCCTAGTGGGCTGGATTAATATTTTTCGGGCCTACTGAGACATGTGCCTTCTGGATTCTCATTAGAAACTAAGCACGTTAAGGGCCCCAAGGGCTATGGAAGCGTTTGAGCACATGCTTCCCCGTTTTTCAGCTTCTCCCATTCTATTTCCACCCTGTCTATCATAGCTTTTTGCAGGCCTCTCCTATTCCTTCTAATATCTGCTTATCTAGATAGGAAACTAGAAGAACTGCATTTGTTGGACCAATCTGTAAAACATGAATGAAAAGACTGTTCTCTGAGAAAAACAAGAAGGCATGCTCTGGGGAACTTCTATTCTCCTTGCTTGTTCGGGTTTCTTTTTCCTGTGGTTTGCCTCTTGGTGCAGAGCAGTGGTTTGGATAATTGCTCTTGCCTGGCCTGTCAAATCCAGGGGGAAAGAAAAAGAATACTTTCTGGGATAAGACTCTCCTCTCTTTCAAATTTCCAAATAAATTCACAGTCAGAGGGCCCTTCCCTGCCTAAGAAAGTCTGAAACTTTCTTTCCTGGACAATAGGCTGTAGAGAGTGAAAGCACATCCTATCTCCAGGTCCTACCAGGGGACCTCCGAGGAGGGACTTTGAAAGCGCAAGCAAGTCTGGCATTGAGGAAGTCATCCGCACCATTGGCAGTGGCATTGCTTTCCTTTCCTTCCCCCCATTGTCCGCAGAATGGTGTCTCCTCCAGGCCGTTGAGGAAGGTTCCAGGCCGGAGGCTCTGTAATTGCTCTGGGGGAGGGAAGGGGCAAGTTTGATCACAGGAAAGGGACTCCTTTCCAGGAGGCCTCTTAATCCCTTCTCTCTCCAGAGGAGAGAAAAAAGGAAGGGGCAGAAGGGGCTGGGGGTGGAGAGGCTCATTCTACTTCCTTCTTTTCTGTATTCCCCACCACAGGTTTCAGATTTTCTAAACTAAAACTGAAGATTTGTATTATTCTGTCTTTGTCCAAATTAATTCCCTTTTTCACTGAAACCCTGGGAGGTACCCACAATCATTATTTAATTGTGACTCACTGAACCATTTAATTGTGACCCTGGAAGGTGCCCACAACTTCCTGGAAAACCATTTGTCAGGAATACGACTGGAAGGCTGGGCGCAGTGGCTCACGCCTATAATCCCAGCACTTTGGGAGGCCGAGGCGGGCGGAATCACCTGAGGTCAGGAGTTTCAGACCAGCCTGGCCAACATGGCGAAACACCGTCTCTACTACAAATACAAAAATTAGTTGTGCATGGTGGCGCAAGCCTGTAATCCCAGCTACTTGGGAGGCTGAGGCAGGAGAACTGCTTGAACCCAGGAGGCAGAGGTTGCAGTGAGCCAAGATGGTACCACCGCACTGCAGCCTGGATGACAGAGGGAGACTTAGTCTCAAAAATAATAATAATAATAATACGACTGGATAATTCCTATAAAACCAGCCCCTGACTAGTTTCCCAGTAAACGGTCACAATGGAAAGGGGAGATCTGGATTCAACTCAAGCTCTTCTGTTGCACTACCCTGTGCCCTGGAGCTGACTTAACACCTGAACCATGGCCCATTGCCTACAGAGCGATGGTGGGGACCCATTAGGGTAACTACATTATGTTATGATACTTAATGTATCAAATACACAAGCTTTCCAAGTGGAAAGTCTTCAAGGGCATCCCTTGTTAACTCTCCAGTCTATCTCAGAGCACTGGAGAAGGAGTGGGGATTCTCACTTTTCACTTTTGTGCATCTACATTATTTAAGTACTTGCTGCAATACCCATTACTTTGGGTTTTTTTGTTATTGTTTTGTTTTGACAGGGTCTCACTCTGCCACCCAGGCTAGAATGCAGTGGCATTCTGCTCACTGCAGTCTCAAATTTCTGGGCTCAAACGATCTTCCTGCCCCAGCCTCCTGAGTAGCTGGGACTACAGGTGCACACCACCGTGCCCACCTATGTATTACTTTTGAGTTTTTTAAGAGAAGGGTTTTCATGTTTCAAAAATAAATCAAAGTGACAATTCCTTATCCTGCTCAATAACGTGAAGGCCAGCATGGTATAGTGGTTAAACACCAGGATTCTGAAGTTCAGCTGCCTGGGTTCAAATCCCAGACCTCACTTGGCAACTGCCTGGCCTCAGGAGTGTCACTCTACCTCTCTCTGCCTTCTTCTCTCCACCATGTAACAGGGGTGACAACACAATGGATGGCTGGGGAAAGTTAGTAAGGTAATGTGTATAACACTCTTAGAACAGACCTGGCAGAGTAAGCACCCCATAGGGTCTACCTCAGTATCGTCTACAAACATTACTTATAAGTAAAACAATGCATGAAAGGGCTTTATAACCTATACTCTTCAACACAAGCAGTTCACCACAGAGAAAGGCACTTACTTTTTAGTTTTTTAATCTAACAGAGGATACACAATTTACAAACAGGAAAAAGACTTACAGATATTTCTAGAACATGTAAACGTCAATCTGTGTAATGGGGAAACACTGAGGGGTTACCCCAGGTGGGGGTGTGAAGACAGGAAGAGTATAGATTTGGGCATGGGGTTCTGGAAGAGTCACCTCCTCCCAGGAATGACACACACTGAGGGGGCTTAGAGGAGGAGGGAGGACTCAGAAACCAAAGCAGTTGGCCAGGCGCGGTGACCCACACCTGTAATCCCATCACTTTGGGAGGCAGAGGCAGGCGGATCACTTGAGGTCGGGAGTTCGAGAACAGCCTGATCAACATGGAGAAACCGCTTTTCTACTAAAAATGCAAAATTAGTCGGGCGTGGTGGTGCACGCCTGTAATCCCAGCTACTCAGGAGGCTGAGGCAGAAGAATCGTTTGAACCTCGGAAGCGGAGGTTGCGGTGAGCTGAGATCACGCCATTGCACTCCAGCCTGGGCAACAAGAGCAAAGCTCCATCTCAAAAAAAAAAAAAGGTGGTTGAGGAAAACAGGTCTCAGCCCCACTGGTGCTGGGGAGAATCTCTTCCTTCAGTTTCCCTATTAAATTTGCAGCTCGGGGCTGGGTGCAGTGGCTCACGCCTGTAATCCCAGCACTTTGGGAGGTCAAGGTGGGTGAATCACCTGAGGACAGGAATTCAAGACCGTCCTGGCCAACATGGCAAAACGCTGTCTCTACTAAAAATACAAAAATTCGATGGACAAGACTCAGTCTCAGGCCCGTGGTGGGCGCCTGTAATCCCAGCTACTCAGGAGGCTGAAGCAGGAGAATTGCTTGAACCCAGGAGGCGGGGGTTGCAGTGAGCTGAGATCTCACCACTGCCCTCCAGCCTGGGCGACAGAGTAAAACTCTGTCTCTAAATAAACAAAGAAATAAATTTGCAACTCTGGCTGCCTAGTGGGCTTCATTCCCCACTCCTTGCTCAGCAGGAAAACATGCTGAGGATCCTCAGGGAGCAGGAAGGGCTCGGGCAGCCTCTGCCTAAACAGGCAATGCCCAAGTTCAGCCCATGGTGAGCTGACCCGGCAGCTCTGACTGCCGCTGGGCTGCTGCTGCCCGGTGTCAGCTCAGCTGTTCAGACCCTGCTGTATCCTCTCCACAGAAGGTCCAGCCCTTCCCACTTTCTGAACCAACCCAGCCCTTAGAGAAAAAGACCTCCAGGTCCTCAAGGAAGGGCCATGACAAAGCCAGGGTTCAAGGGCCTTCACCACCTTCCCGGACTCACAGAATTATACATGAAGAAGAAAGAGGACCCATTTGACGCACAGTTAAAATGAGGGTGGAGGGGTGGGGGAAAGAGCCTATGTACTTTGAGACCCTGTCCCACATAAAAACTAAAAACAGAAGGAAACACAAGCTGGGAGCAGCACTTAAAGGCCTAAAAAACTGATTAAGTCACCTCTAAAACGAAACAACTTTAGGCACCCACTTGAAAGCTGGACTTTCAAGGAGTAGAAAATCAACTCTCAGGCAGAAAAAAAAAAAAAAAATCACTGAGAATCCAAACTAAAGCCAAAATATGAGCTCTTTTTAAAAACACACACACACACATAAGCTGAGAACTTTCTACAACAAATGCCAGATTTCAGCTTGGGAGAAAAACAGAAGCCTTTGGATAAAATAAACAGAAGGGCGAAAAAGTTCCCCTCACATAAACCAAGGGGAACCTCCTTCCCCAGATCAAGTTCTGACCTTTATGTGAACTCAAAATAACTAGCTCATGATTTCACAAAGCAAAAGGAATGGCAAGCATTTTGAATGGTGCTAAAAATCTTAGTTCTTCTCTGGCTTTTTGTTAGGCAGCCAAGTGTATCAGTCAGAGCAAAAGTAGCTGAAAAATGCACTTCCCTCCTCTGGGAAAGACTGGTGAGGCCATCACAAATGGCCACCCCCCAGCAGCCTTTTGGGACACTGCCCATATATGTGAAAACCAGAATTTTTAATAAGAACTGAGCAGGGAAGGCCAATTACCTTTCATTCATTCATTCATTCAACAAATATTTATTGACTACCTTCTATGTGCCAGTCACTATTTTAGAGCAGTGAGCTAAAGAGACCAAAACCCTCCTTTTCAGGAGACAACCTCTCCAAAGTTAGGGGTTTTTTCTTTCTTTCTTTCTTTCTTTCTTTCTTTTTTTTGTTTTTGTTTTGTTGTTGTTGTTGTTGTTGAGATGGAGTCTTGCTCTGTCGCCCAGCCTAGAATGCATTGGCGCGATCTCAGCTCACTGCAACCTCCACCTCCCAGATTCAAGCGATTCTCCTGCCTCAGCCTCCCAAGTAACTGGGATTACAGACATGTGCCACCACGCCCGGCTAATTTTTGTATTTTCAGTAGAGACAAGGTTTCACCACATTGGCCAGGCTGGTCTTGAACTCCCAACCTCAGATGATCCATCCACCTCGGCCTCCCAAAGTGCTGGGATTACAGGCATGAGCCACTGTGTCCGGATCAAAGTTGGGTTTTGAAATACAGGCATCAGTTCTCTCTTTTAACAACTAAATGGACATCTAAGACATTCCCCGACACCCTCATTTATACAAATCTGCTCTCACCTGACTCCTGTTTCTGCATAGCTAGCAGCCTGGAATGCATGACAACTCCACTGCCCCTGCCTCTATCCAGGTAGAGACAAAGATAACCTGACCAGGAACAAATCTTAGCCCCAGGCTGACAAAGAATAGCTCTACCTAAGTATGCACCTGTTGGAAAAGTTGGCAGGGAGGAGATGATTAAATGGGAGAATATATGAGAAAGTACTTCAGAAACAAAGCTGTCCAAGGGCAAAGCAGTCTTCTTGTTCGATCTCTCTTCCTTGACGCTGCTCCAGCACCTTGTCCAACCTCGCAGGCAATTTTCTATCTCCATATCGACACGGAGAACAACTCAATTACCTGCCAATGTTGTTGATAATGATCCTTTAACAATAACAACAAAAGAGCAACAAGCACTGAGGATATGCCAGGCACTTTTTTAAGAAACCTAGAAGTTTGTCGGGGAGTGGTGGCTCATGCCTGTAGTCCCAGCACTTTGTGAGGCCAAGGCAGGCAGATAACACTTGAGTCCAGGAGTTAGAAACCTGCCTGGGAAACATAGCAAAACCCACAAAAAAAAAAAAAAAAAATTTGCCAGGCATGGTGGTGTATGTTTGTAGTCCTAGCTGCTCAGGAGGCTGAGGTGAGGGGATTGTTTGAGCCTGGGAGGCTGAGCCGAGATCACACCACTACACTCCAGTCTGGGCAACAGGGTGAGACCCTGTCTCAAAAGGGAAGAAAAAAAAAAAAAAACTCTAAATCCGTGCCATTATGATCCCAATTTTACAGAGATGGGAAGACCAAGATAAAGAAGGGTAAGGAACGTGTCCAAAGTCACACAACATGGAGTGTTTCCATCAACTACACAAAGCATTCGGCCCTTAGTAATAAGTAAGGGGGGTATTTTTCCCCAGTAATAAGTCCTCCCAAAGCAGGCAGCCCACCCAGGACACTTGCAGCCTCTCAAGGCCCCTCTGGGGTGGGACTCACACCTGTGTGAGAGGTACGTAATAAGAGACGTGGCAAGAGCAAATGCTGGTGCCAGGATCCCAGCTCTGTACTTAGTGTGTGGCCTGAACGGGTCAGTTGTCTTTCCTCGGACTGTTTCCTCATCCACCCGACAGAGATCATGATAGTATCTCCTTTACAGTGTTACTGTGCATGACACAGCACTGCCTGTGTTACTATCAGCAGCAGCAGAACCATTACTGCAGCACCTCTGAGCACGGCATCCATACCCCAGTCACCCCAGAGTCAATCCTCCATAGAGGGCTTTCCCAAAAGCCCCACCAGTGACAACAACCTGCAACCATTTGCCAACACAGGGTCATGTGGCCACTCCTGTGTGTGAGTGAAACTGAGAAGCAGGGTTGTGTTAGAAAGGAGAAGAGGGCCAGGCACGGTGGCTCATGCCTGTAATCCCAGCACTCTGGGAGGCCGAAGTAAGCAGATCACTTGAGGTCAGGAGTTCGAGACCAGACTGGCCAACATAGTGAAATCCCGTCCCTACTAAAAATACAAAATTAGCCAGGCGTGGTGGTGCATGCCTGTAATCCCAGCTACGTGGGAGGCTGAGGCAGGAGAATCGCTTGAACGACTGATCGTGCCATTGCATTACAGCCTGGGCAACGAGCAAAACTCCGTCTTAAAAAAAAAAAAAAACGAAAGAAAGGAGAAGAGATTGAGATTAGAAGAAGCCAGTAGTGTCCTCCATGGTGGCAGAACCAAGACTGGTCCCCAAGCAGCACACTGCACACAAGAGCTCTTTGGGGGCAGCCTGGGCAGTGAGCAGCCTCTGTCCCCTCAGAGGAGCAAAGTCTCAGCCCCAAGACCTAATCTCAGCCCCTTCAGAGGCCCGCTAAGTAGCCATCTGACACACAGGACTTGAAAGGCATGCATTATTCTGGAAGAGCAGAGATGAGGAAGAAAAGCAGGCTAGAAGCTGGGGCTGGGGGATCCTGGCTGCTCAAAGGAGGCAAATCCCCTAATTAATGTCTACAATAACAAATTTGTTGAGATGGTGGTTCTAATAGAACACTACACAACCTAGAAGCTTCTTCCAGACTCACTAAAATTAACAGGAGCCCCTAAAAGAATCGGCCATTACCTCACTGGCTTCCGACTTCTCCTTCAATCAACCCTGCATCTTTCCAATTGCGCATGTGGGTAGAGCAAATGCTTGTTTTTGGAACACACTGGTTTATTTTGTTGTTTGTGTGGCAACATGAGTGTGGAACTTTAGAAAAAAAAAAAACAGCTTCTGTTTCTATAAGTTATAGAAACGTGGCAGCTCATGGGAGCTGAATCTTTGTTTATAGTACACCATCCATACTTTAATGGAAAAGAGAGTTTTCCTGGAGTTTGCTTCCTAGCTAAAAACAGGACATCTCAAAAACGCTTTTCAAAAAATAAAATCGCATTCAAATGTTATTTCGTTAATCCACTTCTTGAATTCTCAGTAACCATATAGCCCTCAATCACTTTAAATTTTACTAATGGCAAAAATCTACTTTATAGACCTAGAGGGAGAAAAATAGGCATATCTTCACTTTCGAAAGCGTGATGTATTTCACTTAATCCGAAAAGCAAGCTAATTGGGGGCCAGCCACTCCATTTACCAGGGGAGTTCACTTAACAAAACCTCCCTTCCATGGAGGCTTCCAAGAACCCCTTTTCCATAGAGCACCCTATTCACCGTGCTCAAAGTTCCTTCATAGCTTCAATCAAACAGGGTATGATGATTCCTTAATGCAATTCGGGTTTGAATCCGGCGGCAGCTTCAAGAGCACAGATTCTTGAAGCCAAGACCCACGGCTAAAGCTCAGCTTCACCACATGCTAGGTGTGACCCTGGGTCAATTACTTATCCTTTTTTTGCCTTACCTGTAAATCGGACGTGATAACTAACAGCTACCTCGTCAGGTGGCTGGGAGGAAGTATTTGGCACAGTACCTGTCCTAGAGTAAGAGCTATGAAGCGTGCACTACCTTGTCACCCAGGAGACCATAACCCTGTGAGGGCAGGGACGATGTGTCTTGCTCCTGCTCTATCCCAGGTGCACAGAGCACAACCTTCAGTATTTGTTACAGGACCATATTCTGTTCCTACTCTGTGCCAGACACTGTCTTAAATGCTGAAGATGCATCAGTCAACTAAACAGACCAACATCCCCCTGTAGCCTCCATTCTAATTCAGGGAGGGGCAGCGTTATATATTAGAGCCAGATCTATGGGTAAAAAGCAAAGCAGCCGGGCGCGGTGGCTCAAGTCTGTAATCCCAGCACTTTGGGAGGCCAAGGGGGGGGGGTGGATCATCTGAGGTCAAGAGTTCAAGACCAGCCTGGCCAACATGATGAAACTCCACCTCTACTAAAAACACAAAAAATTAGCCGGACGTGGTAGCGGGCACCTGTAGTCCCAGCTACTTGGGAGGCTGAGGCAGGAGAATTGCTTGAACGCCGGAGGCAGAGGTTGTGGTGAGCCGAGATCGCGCCATTGCTCTACAGCCTGGGTGACAGAGTGAGACTCCTCCTCAAAAAAAAAAAAAAAAAAAAAAAGCAGAGCAGAGTAGGGGGCGATCAAGAGTACTGACCAGGAGGAGCTATTATAAAGCGGCTGATCAGGGCCGGCCTCTCTGTAGGGTGGAGGAAGTGGGGACAGCCCCACGTTGTGCCTGGGAAGAAGAACCATGCAAAGCCCAGAGGTAGGCATGAATGTGATGTGTTCTAGAAACTACCAGGGCCAGTGTGGCTCTGCAGAGGGGGCAGAGGGGGCAGAAAATGAAGAGGCCAGAGAACTGCTGGCAGCAGATCATACAGGCCTTTGGGAGGATCTTGCCTTTACCCTGGGTGTGCCAGGGAATCACTGTGGGGCTTTGAGCAGAGGAGCGACATGATCTGACTTCAGTTTTTAAAAAAGATAATTCTGGTGGCCTCGTAGAAATAGACTGAAGAGGGACAAGGGCAGAAGTGGGGAGACCAGGAAGAGAGCCCTGCACTGATCCATGTGAGAGACGATGGTGGCTTGGACCAGGGCGGTGGCTGGGGAGAGGTAAGAAGTAGTAAAGTTCTGGGTTTGCTTTGAAGGTTGAACCCACAGACTGGCAGATGGACTGGATATGAGGTTTGAGAGAGAGGCGTCAAGGAAGACCCAAGGCTGGGTACAGTGGCTCATACTCGGATTCCTAGCACTTCAGCAGGCCAAGGCAAGAGGATCGCTTGAGGCCAGGAGTTCTCAAGACCAACCTGGGCAACATAGCGAGATCCCATCTCTACAAAAAAAAAATGTTTTTATTAGATGAGTGTGATGGTACACATCTGTAGTCCCAGCTATTCAGGAGGTGGAGGCAGGAGGATTGCTTGAGCCCAAGAGGTCAAGGTGCAGAGAGCTATGATCACACCACTACATGCCGGAGACCCTGTCTCTTTTGGTTTTGGTTTTGTTTTACAAAAAAAAAAAAACACAAAAAAGGCTGGGTGTGGTAGCTCATGCCTGTAATCCTAGCACTTTGGGAGGCAGAGGCAGGTGGATCACTTGAGTCCAGTAGTTGAAGACCAGTCTGACCAACATAGTGAAACCCCATCTCTACTAAAAATACAATAATTAGCCAGGCATGATGGCACACGCCTGTAATCCCAGCTACTCGGGAGGCTGAGGCAGGAGAATCACTTGAACCCGGGAGGCGGAGGCTGCAGTGAGCCGAGATCGCGCCACTGCACCCCAGCCTGGGTGACAGAGCAAGACTCGGTCTCAAAAAAAAAAAAACAGGAAGACCCAAAAGTTTTGGGTGTGATCACCTAAAAGGATGAAGAAGTCATGAACTGTGGTGGAGAAAACTAGCTAGAACCATTGGCATAAGTAGTTTCTTGTTTTGTGGGTGTTTTTCTGGGGTGTTGGGGAGCTTTCTTTAATAGTCATTGTGATCAATATGCTTCTTCCCTACATCTGGCTTCTGAAAGCAAAGATTTTTTTTCCCTCAAAACTCCAGGTTCCCATCTGCCCCTCCACACAGTTCTCCCCCGCAGGGCACAGGAGTGATTTCTCTCACTCAGGTGGTCTGCCCTTCCACCCAGAAGTTTTATGGGGGCTGCCGGCACCACTGCCACCACCTCCACCACCTGCCTCGACCCATGTGAGAAGGCCTCTGGGTACCCAAGGCTGCCTGTGACTGGCAGGGTACATCCACCTAATCTCAGCTTCATATCAGAAAGCTAATGCTGTCCCACAACTAAGCCGCATTCACCAAGCCCGTATTAGGAGTAAAGGTGATATTCTCATCTCCACCTTCTTTACACTGTGCCTCTCTTAAGTGGTTCCGAAATCTAAAATACAGGGTGCATTTAAACCCCAATAATAAGCACCTCACGACATTTAAAAGAACAACTAACGTTTACCCAGAGCTTTTATAGCTCACTGGAACTTCGTAACACAGTCAGTTAATTAGCAAATGATGCCTAAGCACGTACCATTAAGCACTCACAGCTGTGCACCACACCAGGCAATGGGGGGCGGTCTGTATCATTAGCACCATTTTACAGTTGGGAAGGCAATCAGAGTCAGGCACTCTACAGTAGGCCACACCACCAGGACACAGCATGCAAGCGTGCCACCCAAGTCTTCTGACTCTAAAGTCTCTGCTCTTTTTATATTTATGAGCTGGGTGACCGTGGACAAGTTACTTAACCTCTCTGTGCCTGACTTTTGTTTTGTTTTGTTTTGTTTTGTTTTGTTTTGTTTTGTTTTGTTTTGTTCTGAGACGGAGCTTCGCTCTTGTCACCCAGACTGGAGTGCAACAGCACAATCTCAGCTCACTACAACCTCCTCCTCCTGGGTTCAAGTGATTCTCCTGCCTCAGCCTCCTGAGTAGCTGGGATTACAGGCATGCACCATCACACCTGGCTAATCTTTTTGTATTTTAGTCGAGATGGGGTTTCACCATTTTGGCCAGGCTAGTCTCAAGCTATTGACCTCAGATGATCCGCCCACCTCACCTCACATAATCCCAAAGTGCTGGGATTATGGGCATGAGCCACCATGCCTGGCTGCCGAGTTTTATCATCTGTAAAACAGAGATTAGAATAGCACCTACCTTATCACTTTATTGTGAGGGTTAAATAAGCTAAGTGATGCAAGTACTTGGAAGAATAGCTGAGGTGGTAAGCACTCGGTGAAACTGTCACCATCATCATTATTCATGCCATACCAAACTGCAGCTCTAACAGTTAAGATAATAGCTACCATTACTAAACACTTACACTGTGGCAAGAACTGTATACTAAATGCTTTACATGCAACAACTCACTGAAACCTTACAATAATCTTGAGTTTTTTTACCTATTTTACACTCAGGAATCTGATGCTCAGAGAGTAAGATCAAGTACACTGGCTATAGCTCACACAACTAAGAGGGATCAAAGCCAGGATTTGAACTCAGGTCTTATGGATTATCTGGCTGAAACATATTTACTGCATCAAGTAAAGCAATACGTGTGTGTCTAACTTCTATTCAGATGTTAAAAATGCATGCAGAATCAAGGGCACCTCCTTGATAAACAAAGCTCCTTTTGAGACACCTTCGCCCAAAAGTACAAAAGAGGGAAAAAGCTCCACAATTTGTGTTAACTTTATCCACAGTGTGTGATACTAATCATCCCAGACCACATCCTATACCCACCACAACCTGAAAACCCACTTCCTCCCCAGAACACATCCCAGGGAGCACAAAAGTCAACATTCAGCTCCGGCTTCTCCTAGAACATCTTGTATATTGACCTATGCATGCCAGCAAGTAACCGAGCTGGAAAAAACATTCTCCCAAAGCCCGGAAAGGGATCAGAGTGCTTTGGGTTGAAATGCATCGCGTCTTCAACACTGCTTATTACTCCCAGCACTCGCAGAGCTGAGCCAAGCAAGCTAGCAGTGTCCTGCTAGATCCTGAGGTCAGCGACCAGGACCAGAGACAGGCTAGTCCAGTGGCCTTTTCTGGACCCAACTTCAGGGATCTACCTTCCTCACCTGACCCTGAAGCCCCAGAGTGGAATGGGACCTCCGTGCCCCCAGAACTGCACAGGGATATCTGTCAGCATGCCTTGGAAACTAGCCTGCCTTGAAGTATGGAACCTAGAGACCCTTCTGAGAATGTGGAGTAGGGGGTGGCACTGCTCTTTACTTGTCAGTCATAAGACCAGCCCTCAAGGCTCCCAAGGCCAGAACTTACCAGAAACGTTGTAGACAGAATGTGACTGTCACACTGGTGGGGGTGGGGAGGAAAGAGGCCAAGAATGAAAACCAAAAGGTTGACTGGATGTTAACCTCAGAGATCTGGCGGGAGATTTGGGGCCTTTCAGACCCCGAGGATTACTGTTGCATCAAAAGTTCCCATGCTTGCAGGCATACAGCCAGGCAAAAATGCAGCCTGCTGCCACCAAAAGAATCCATATTCCCTAAATGCATGGTGAGTCCTGGCCACTTTGGAGGGTCATCTTTTGAGGGCTTACCATGTGCCAGGCACCATGCTAGGGGCTTTTTTTTTTTTTTTTTACAGATGGGATCTCACTGTATCGCCCAAACTGGAGTGCAGTGGCACCATCACGGCTCATTGCAGCCTCAACCTCCCTGGCTCAAGCAATCCTCCCACCTTAGCCACCCAACTAGCTGGGACTACAAGCACGCACCACTATGCCTGGCTAATTTTTGCATGTTTTGTAGAGAAAGGGTTTCACCATGTTGCCCAGGCTGGTCTTGAACTCCTGGACTCAAGCAATCCACCTGCCTCACTCTCCCAAAGTGCTGAGATTACAGGCGTGAGCCACCATGCCTGGCTTTATATACCCTCCTTCAGTTACTTCTTCCAAACACCCTGTGAGAATGGGGACTGGCCCTTTAAAAAAAAAAATGAGGAAATTTACACTCAGAGGAGTTAAATAACTTGTTCTGATATAAAACAGACTCCGTGGTAGGGCAGAATTAAAACCTACTCTAACTTACAGCTCATGCTCAACTTTTTTTCATAAAAGGGCATCCACGGGGGCCACACTGTGAGAGGCCTGGCGTATACCAGGAACCATGAGTCGTGGGCAAGACCACAGAGAGGGCAAACAAGCGGTGAAATGAAACGCGACAGGAATCAGAAGATGACATGCTTCTAACTAGGTAGGCAAGTCACTTCACCTTTCCAAGTCTCTTTCCTCACCTGAGAGATGGAGCCAATCTAAAAGAAGGTATCGCAGACAAAGTACTTGGCACATAAGAGGAGCTAAGAGGTCATTTCTCTCAACACGACTTCTTAGAAACATAGACAAGATGACCTCTCCTTCATAGAGCAGAAACTTCCTGGTAAACTCTAATTTGCTATGTAAGAGGTTGCACAATGGGGCCTCCTGTCCAAGTCCAGCCCCAGACATGTTTTGTTTGGCCATATATATTTTGTGAACTAGGGCCGGGCGCGGTGGCTCATGCCTATAATCCCAGCACTTTGGGAGGCCGAGGTGGGCAAATCACATGAGGTCAGGAGTTCAAGACCAGCCTGGCCAACATGGTGAAACCCTGTCTCGACTAAAAATACAAAAATTAGCCGGGCATGGTGGCAGGCAACTGTAATCCCAGTTACTGGGGAGGCTTAGCCAGGAGAACTGCTTGAACCCGGGAGGCAGAGGCTGCAATGAGGTGAGACCATGCCACTGCACTCCAGACTGGATGACAAAAGTGAAACTCCATCTCAAAAAAAAAAAGAAAAAAAAGTGAACCAGGTGCCAGCATTTAAACAACAGAATATTTCCCATAAGAATATAATTTCCTGGCCAGGCACAGTGGCTCACGCCTGTAATCCCAACACTTTGGGAGGCCAAGGCAGGCAGATCACAAGGTCAAGAGTTCGACACCAGCCTGGCCAACATGGTGAAACTCTGTCTCTACTAAAAATACAAAAATTATCCGGCGTGGTGGCACACATCTGTAATCCCAGCTACTTGGGAGGCTGAGGCAGGAGACTCGCTTGAATCCACGAGGCGGAGGTTGCAGTGAGCCAAGATCACACCACTGCACTCCAGCCTGGGCAACAGAGCAAGACTGCATCTCAAAAAATATATATAAATATAATATTATATATAATATTATATATAATTACATTATATTATATATAAATATATAACTATATATTATATAATTATATATTATATTTATATAATATATATTTATTATATATTAGATGTTATATATTATTTATATAACATATAATATATAGTATATATTTATATAACAATATATAGTATATATATTTATATATAATATGTAATATTATATTTGACTTCTCCTTCATAGAGTTTCTGTGAAGTTATATATATTTTATATATATATATATATTTCCTGCTTCTGTTGGAGGGGAAAAAAAAAAACAGAAGATCTGGAAACACAAAGCCACATTCTCACATGATAGTAAGGGCGGGCGACGAGTGCTGGCCACCTTTCAGAGGGCATGACCCTCCAACTCCACACCAGGGTCCTCAGCATGCTTCCCTCATCTCTGTGGCTGCCAGGCCCCTGGCAGCTGGTGGCTCACACATTGCACACTGAGGTGATGGAAAGGGCGCAGCTGCTCAGCCATTACTAGTTTCTCCATTTCTGATGAGTGTTGATTGCACTGTAAGATTTTTGGTACTACTTCCCTGTTACCCAGGGATGCATGAAGGACATGTATTAATGGCAGTAAGGTAGGGTCAGCCCTCTTGGGCAAAAAAGCTTGACACTCTCCCAACCTCTTCTCTGTACCCTGGGTTTATCTGTCCCATCCTTTGAAATCTGGGTTCCCAGATGAAGATGCTCCCCTTAAAAGTATCAATGAAGAAACACAGACCCATGAGATCTCTGGCCTCGCCTGGCTTCAGAGGCACCCCCAACCACCCAGAGAGCCAAAGCCTTTGTCAAGCAAGGTGGAAATGCCTGCCCTGCTTTCACAGCTCTGGCACTAACCCAAGGCTGGAAATGTTCAGGCCCTGCATTCCAGGTTGAGGCAAGGAGCGGGTGAGGCCACCCCTGGGCTCCAGAGGACGTCCAGGATCTCCTGAAGTCCCGGCAGGGAAAATATCTTGATTAACGAGAGAGAAGAAATGCCTGCTGCAAGGGAACCATACTCACACATTTCAAGAGCCTGAAAAGTGTCCATCTATGCTCCCAGCACGCACTCACAAGTGAATCATGCCTCTACTACGTTCATAGACCAAACATACACACTGAGCTGGATGTCACTGTAGACGGGCTAGCTCACATCTTTCTAAAAATTCTAAATTTAGCCACATCCTGACGGGATCCAGGGGCAAACCTACAGGCAATTCTAGACACTAGAAAGAAAGTGCAGAACAAGACAAAACTCTGCCCTCAAGAAGCGTAAACGCTTCACCTTCATACTGGGTTAAGTACCATCGCCATCATCATCATCATCGATCTTTATTGTCACTATCATCACTGTTACCAAGGCACTAACGTTCACCAAGTGTTCACTGTGTCCTGGGTTGCACTTCATTCTCGTTACATTCAGATATGACTATCATCTGCCTATGCAACACGAGAAACCTGAGGCTCGCAAAATTAAAGCAATTTGCTCCAAGTCATAGAGGAAGCTAGGATTCAAACCCTGACTCCTGAACTCATGCTCAAAACGCCAGAGAAGCATCATTTTCTGATTTTCAGATGAGGGAACTGAGCCCCAGCAAGTTTATATAATTTGTCTAAAAACTAGGGAGATGTCTCACTCCCAAGACCACAGGGCTGATGTGAAGAGTAAAGGAGACCAGTTATGCAATGCCCTGAGGTCAATGGCTGGCTTGACTCAGTCAACTGCTCTTCGTTATTATTAACATAATGATTCTGATGTCCAGATGAGACCCACCCCACCGTGACCTGGAAAACCTCTCTGAACACCAGGAGTAGGTTTTTCCACATCACATTTACAGGATTAGCACAATCAGCAAAAGAATCATTTTCCTATGCCATGGGTTGGGGGAAAAGCATGACCAAGTGACTTCCTCTAAATAAAAAACAGAAAACACGGCCAGGCACAACGGCGCACGCCTGTAATGCCAGCACTTTGGCAGGCAGAGGCAGGCAGATCGCTTGGGCCCAGGAGTTCGACACCAGCCTGAGCAGCATGGCAAAACCCTGTCTTTACCAAAAATACAAAAATTAGCTAGGTGTGGTGGTGCACACCCATAATCCCAGCTACTTGGGAGGCTGTGGCAGGAGGATCGCTTGAACCCAGGAGGTACAGGTTGCAGTAAGCCAAGATCGTACCAGCGGACTCCAGTCTAGGTGACAGAGTGAGGCCCTGGCTTTTTAAAAAAAAAAAAAAAAAGCGTCCTGACCTAAGTCAAATGCAAGAGTCTTCCAGCTCGAGTCTGGATCCCAGCTGCCCATCACACGGCCCTGGTGCTGCGAATCAGTGTACACATGCACGCACACGCCCACCACACCAACCCACACACACACACACACACACAACGTCCCGAGCAGCAGAGCAACACTGCAGTCACAACCCTTTATGAAAGTGAAACAACAAAATGCCCAATAAGAGAATAAATAAAATGTGTTACAACAGATGCTGGAATGTCATGCAGCTGCTAAATGTGATGCTTTAAAAGGACAATTATCAACATGAGACGGCACTCACAGTAAGACATCAAGGCAAACAAGATACAAAAAAAAATGATATATGTATTCTGGGGGATAAAATCATAAGGAAATACAGCAAAATGTTAACAACATTGATATCTAGACAGCAGACTAAGGGATTTTTTTTCTTTGGTGTGCCTTCCTTCATTTCCCCAGTTCTTTTTCTACAATGATTGATGAAAGGCGGGAGAGCTTCGTGGGCAAGTGCAGGTTAAAATCCCAGCTCTACCACTCACCTGCCAGGTGACCCTGAGTTAATGACGCCACTCATAACAGCAAAAACTCTGACAGACAGTTATTACCTTTACAATGGAAGAAGAGTTAAACCCTGGGAATAAAAATAATGGATACTATGGGATAGAAAGATGTCATCAGTTGGCCGGGCGCGGTGGCTCATGCCTGTAATCCCAGCACTTTGGGAGGCCAAGGCCGGCAGATAACGAGGTCAGGAATTCGACATCAGCCTGACCAACATGGTGAAACCCCGTCTTTACTAAAAAAAAAAAAAAAAAAAATACAAAAATTAGCCCAGTGTGGTGGTGCGCACCTGTAATCCCACCTACACAGGAGGCTGAGGCAGAAGAATCGCTTGAACCCGGGGGGCGGAGGTTGCAGTGAGCTGAGATCACATCACTGCACTCCAGCCTGGGTGGCAGAGCAAGACTCCATCTCAAAAAAAAAAAAGTCATCAGTTAACTGGCTATCACCTCCGAAAAGTACCATATTAGTCCTAACTGGAGGACAGAAATATTCACCAGACATCTTGGTAAAACTGCTGTTAGGGTTACCCAAACTGGCAAGTGAGCTATTTCCTAGAAACCAGCCACTCCCATGAGATGTATAAAACATAAGACCACTAGGACACCCCGCCTCAAAGGCTGCCTGCTACAGAAAGGGGCACGGTGCACCTCGGCTCAGATATGTGTCGCTGAAAAAGTGTGCCTAAAGGGGTGTTGTAAATTGAACCCAATTCATGACATGACAGGAGGGAGCTCTATTTACAGAATCTATGCAATGGAGTTATCTAATTTTATCATCAGAAAAAAAAAATCCCTAAATTTACTGTTCTATTTGAGGTTTTTTATAAATTGGATTTTCTAAGTACAAGACATCTCAGCAAACCGCATGCTCCAATGTTCAATGAACACTCCAAATAAAGGCTCAGGGGCTTCGAATACAGTAGGCACTTAAGTGTTGAGGAACAAATGTGTGAAGAAATGTGTGAACAGGAACTATACATATCGAATTGAGGAAATCACAGTTACATGTCATCATACCTTGTCCAAACCCAGAGAATGTACAATGCTATGCATGAATCCTAACAGAAACTACAGACTTTGTGTGATAGTGATGTGTCGATGTACGTTCATTGATTGTACCACTCTGGTGGGAGTGTTGCTAACGGGGGAGGCCGTGCATATGTGGGGGCCAGCGGATATGGGATATTGCTGCACCTTCTGCTCAATTTTGTTGCGAACCTAGAACAGCTCTAAATATAAAATTTATTTTAAGAAAGAAAAAAAAATCACATTTGACAAAACGTGACAGGTTTACTAGTCCTGTGTATAAAAACAAACTCAGAGAGTCTGTGTGCATACACCAGAAAACACGCATTCTCAAACCATCTGACTGAAGAGGCTATGAAACCTGAAAGGCAGGTTCATCCACAGCTTTACGGAAAGCACAGGAATGTTCCGCTGACTATATATTCTCCACGTGTCTGTCAGCAGACTCAAAAGAGGCCCTTCTAGTTTTCACCTAGTTTTTTTTAAGAGCAAGTGCTTTTATCCACAAAACTTCAATAAATCTAAGACTATGGTTTTTCCCCCAAGCTTCCATTGCAGAAAGAAAATATTTTAAGGAGGTTTCATATAGGAGGGCTCCAAGAGGCCTGCAATGTAATTTAATTTTCATGATGAAAGGTTACCCCACATTAAGCCCATTCTCAATCTGTCTGCCCACACAGAGGGCTGCAGTTAAAGCAGCAGGGTGCTCCAGGTTTTCTAAGATAGTACCAATTTTTTTTTTTTTTTTTTTTTTTTTTTTTTTTGAGACAGAGCTTCACTCTTGTCGCCCAGGCTGGAGTGCAATGGTGTGATCTCAGCTCACTGCAATCTCCGCCTCCCAGGTTTAAGCGATTCTCCTGCCTCAGCCTCCCAAGTAGATGGAATTACAAAAGTGCACCACCACACCCAGCTAATTTTTGTGTGGTTTTTTGTTTTGTTTTGTTTTGTTTTTGTTTTTCGTAGAGACGTGGTTTCACCATGTTGGCCAGGCTGGTCTCGAACTCCTGACCTCAGGTGATCTGCCTGCCTCGGCCTCCCAAAGTGCTGGGATTACAGGCATGAGCCACTGTGCCCAGCCGACAGTACCAATTCTAAATGTTCCACCTTTCTCCATCTCCATGTACATCCCGGCTTAGGGTTTGAAACGGTTGCCATGACTCAGTGGTTCTCAATCAGGCAAAATTTTGTCCCCCAGGGGATATGTGGCAATGTCTGCAGACATTTTGGCTGTCACAACTGAGCAGAGTTGGGAGGGGAGTGCTACTGGCCGCCAGTAGACAGAGGCCAAGTATGCTCCAAACATCCTGCAATGCACAGGACAGTGCTCACAACAAAGAATCATCAGGCTCCAAACATCAGTAGTGCCGAGGCTGAGAAACTTTACCAGAACCTGGAAGCTTACTAGTGGGAAAGTTAAGGGAGCTTTAGAACCACCCTGCTCAAGACTATAAGTGAAGGTTTATTCCAAGCAGCAACTGTGCTCTCTGGGTGCCACACAGCGCTCCAGCATTGGATAAAGTGACTGACTTTATCTAAGCCTTAGATAGGCGTCAGCTATAAAGTGAGGATAACAGAAAAATCTGCCTTCCAAGATTGTGCAAGTGATGTGAGATTGTGTACATAGAGTATTTATTTTTATGTTTATTTCTGATTTTATTTTTATTTTGAGACGGAGTCTCGCTCTGTCACCTAGGCTGGAGTGCAGTGGCATAATCTCAGCTCACTGCAATCTCTGCCTCCCAGGTTCAGGAGATTCTCCTGCCTCAGCCTCCCTAGTAGCTGGGAATACAGGCACGCGCCATCACACCTGGTTAATTTTTGTATTTTTAATAGAGACGGGATTTCGCCATGTTGGCCAGGCTGGTGTCAAACTCCTGGGCTCAAGTGATCTGCCCACCTCAGCCTCCCAAAGTGCTGGGATTACAGGCAGGAGCCACGGCGCCCGGCCCATAATGTGTTTGGAGTGCTCCAGTGGCCAGCACACTGCAAACACAAAACGCATGAAAAACAAACAGCCAACTGAAACGCCTTCCACACTGCAGAAGTCACGGCCGTAAGCTGTGCGGCAGCAGGCCTGAAGAAGCATCCAGCAGGGAGAGGGGTCTTCCCAGCAGTGGGGCACAGCCACTTAGGAGGAAAGGAAAGCTGAGGCAGATCAGGTTCTGTGAAAAGGGGCATCAACAACTGAGCAGAGATGCTTGGATGTCCTGGATAAAGGCAATGACCTCCCAAGCAAAGGCAAGCGAAGGAGGGGCCCAGGTATCAGAGACTCTCGTGCAGCATTTGGTGGGAGGAGGGCAAACACCATCAAAGAAAAGGATTCAAAACAGCAGCAGACTAAACTGCAACCCCCTCCAATGTGTCCTTTAAATAACATGGACAACAACGACTGAAAATGCAGGGTCCAGGGGCCTCAAACAGGCTCCCAAAATGCCCCTCAAAGCCATGAATGACCAGAACCCAATAAAGTTACTAATAACCAATCTGGGAAGAACACAGCCCCCACAAAAGCCCCACAAGAGGTGAAGGCTGCATGTGCAGTGGAACTTCTGTTTCCAAACAGAACCACCTGGCATCTGCCCCATGCCACGTCAGCCCCACCCCGCCCCCGATCCCATGCCACACTCATGCTCACAAGGAACAGGAGGTCACCAGTGGCTCAACCTGAAATTTCCAGACTTCTGTTTTCTAAAACTTTGAGCAGGGTTTAAAAATTACCAGAGATTAGCCTGGGTGACATGGCAAAACCGTGTCTCCACCAAAAAGTGCAAAAATTAGCCGGGCATGGTGGCATGCGCCTGTAGTCCCAGCTACTTGGGGGGCTGAGGAGGAAAGATCGCTTGAACCCAGGAGGCAGAGGTTGCAGTGAGCTCAGATCCCGCCACTGCACTCCAGCTTGGGCAACAAAGTAAGACCCTGTCTCAAAATTAGAAAAAAGAAAAGAAAAGAAAAAAAATTACCATAGGTTAATATTGACAACAAATTTGAGAGGTTTATTTTAAAAAGCTTTTCACCCCAACCCTAACTGGGAGACCCCTGCACCAGGCAGAGACCCTCACTCTGACCTTTAGACCAAGACAACTCACACTCCTCAGTCCAAATTACAACAGACACAGGACTTCACCTTTACTTGTTAGCAACTCTCAACTTTTTTAAAAATGTGTTCAGGAGTTCACCAAAATGTTAACAGAAGGACTGATAATTCTTCCGCAAACTGCTAATTTTTAAACAATTTTTATGTAGGGCCTGGCACTGTGGCTCACACCTGTAATCCCAGCACTTTGGGAGGCCAAGGTGGGTGGATTACCTGAGGTCAGGAGTTCAAGACCAGCCTGGCCAACATGGTGAAACCCCATCTCTGGTAAAAATACAAAAATTAGCCAGGCTTGGTGGTGCACACCTGTAATTCCAGCTACTCAGGAGGCTGAGGCAGGAGAATCATTTGAACCCAGGAGGCAGAGGCTGCAGTAAGCCGAGATCACGCCTTTGCACTCCAACCTGAGTGATAGAATAAGACTCTGTCTTGAAAAAAGAAAAAATTATGTAAACATATTATTCATAGAAAGGCAGCATAAGACAGAACTCAACCTAGGGCCTGTTCAAATTCAGGTCCTCTTCTGTGCAACCTGGGATAAGTTACCCAACATCTCTGAGCCTAAGTTTACACATAAGTAAACTTTAATAATCCACATAGGGTAGCAGGGAAGCACAGGGGAAAATGTAGTAACATGGTGCAATAGAAAGCATTTGAGTAAAACGAGCTAAAATCCTAATTCTCTCTCCGGTCCCCAAACCCTAATCATCACCCTCTCCCCACAACACCACAAAAGAAACCATAATAAGGGATCTTTATCCCCAGACTCTCAACTCTATGAGAACAGGGAACTTGTCAGTCTCATCTACCAAAGCCAAGCTGAGGCCAGGGCCCAGCACAGAGTAGACACCTAATAACTATTGTTGAACGAATAAATAAATAACAGCAACCCTTGGCAAAGAGCTCTTAGTCTCCATTTCCTTACCTACAAGACAGAAATATTACCCCATTGTACCACTGTGAAGATTAAATGAACTAACTTGGCTGGGCATGGTGGCTCATACCTGTAATCCCAGCACTTTGCGAGGTGATTTGGAGACAAGAGGATCTCTTGAGGCCGGGAGTTCAAGACCAGCATGGGCAACATGGCAAAACCCCATCTCTACTAAAAATACAAAAAATTAGCCAGGCACAGTGGTACACAGCTGTAGTTCAGCTACTCAGGAGGCTCAGGTGGGAGAATCACCTGAGCCTGGGAAGTCAAGGCTACAGTGACCCGTGATTGCACAACTGTACTCCACCCTGGGCCACGGGAGTGAGATCCTGTCTCAAAATAAATAAATGAGCTAATGTATGGAACTGTGCTCAGCCCAGGGACTCAACCTAGGTGCTCTATAAGGTAGCAATTCACCCCTTATAAGGCACAGATGAGATCACAAACAGAAGAAAACTCTGAAATGGTTGTTCAATGGTTGAACATGATCAGGAAGTATTTTCATTTCGTCCCCCACTCACGGGAACATAAGTAGAACCAAACTTGTTCAGTACCAGGTGGCCAGGCCCTCATCCCTCCAGCAGGCAGCAGGGCAGGGCTGCAGCCTGCAGAAGTCAAACTATGAGGCCAAACAACCAGGCCACAACCACCTGCCCTGACCCAGCAAGGGTCTGGGAAGCCTACTCCACACTCACTGCAGCAGAACTTCTCTACTCGAATACTGCACCAGTTCCCTTCCACCCGTCACTGCCCAGATAGCCACGAGGGGCTCAAAACCACAGGCAGGCAGAGAAAAGGGAGGCGGAGAGAAGGGCAGAAAACCAAACTCCGGAAAGACAAATCCTTGATATGTGCAAGAGTCTGGAGTAAATGGTTTCCATTTATTACTTGGACAAAGAGACACTCCCACCATCCTGAATTGAGACGTTCTCCCACTCAGTTCCATGCGGCAGGAACCAAAGCAGCTTCAACCTCGATCTCTGATCACTCTCGGGGCCCACTCGTAGTCCATATTCACAGTCCAGAATCACCCAATCGGATCAGGGCAGAGAAAGCCCTGCAGTGAAGGAGGAGGTTCAAGCCCAGCTCTGCCTCTGCTCACCTGGGGGCACCAGGTGCTTCCCAAAACCTGTCTGGGATCTAGTCTCCCAGTGAGGAGATTAAATAAAGAGGTTCTAAGGAGTCCCTTCCAAGGTCTACCTGCATCAGAAGCAAGTTCCAAATCCAGACCTCAAATTAACACACGGAGCCTAAAGTTGTCTAATTTTCCAATCCCAAATCCCATAACTACGGGGGGGGAAAGAGGAACGGAATGGGTATCCCAAAGGTGCTGCTCAAAACCTGATCCTCGGCAATAAGAAGTGTTACCCAGAGAGAAGAAAAAAGGAAGTTGCAAAGAGAGGAATGAAACCGTGGAAGGTACTGAGCAAGTGAAAGAGGTCATCCCCAACACCAATATTCTTTCATTCACTCAGCAAACACTCATGAAGAACCTGCGATAGCCAGATGCTGTCAGCAGCTTGGCACACAGCAGTGAACAAGACCAACGCCAACCGTGAAGGCTTCGACTCTGTCTGTGGTCACTGCTAAGTCCAGTCAGCCCTTCCTTCCCCTTCACTTTGGTCACTTGACTTGGCCTGCATCCTCTCTCTGGCTTTAACAGCGTAGTGGGATGAATACCAGTCTTGGAAGAGTAGCTGCTGTCCAACTACCTTACAATCTGAAACAAATCTCCATTTTCTCATGTATGAAATGGGGTATACAGAAGCACCTGAGCCTGCCTGCCTATCTTACTTGTCTCTTGAGAAACCCAAAACCCAGTTGTTACATATGAAAAGTTAAGCAAATGAGTTATTCCCTCGTCCAACCTCACTAGCCAGCCAACCAGCTTTGGACATCCCTTAGTGTCCTGCTAAAAATCACATGCAACCTAGCCCCAGCCAGGTTCCAGGGTGATCCAATTCCTCTTAGGCCCTCGCCACCTGCCAGGCCTGACCTCAGAGCAGCTGTGAAGCTGCCCAACCATACAGTAGCCCTCAGGAGGTTACATTTCCCACCCCCGAGGCGGGACCCACTGAGGCAGTCAACCCTATGTCCAGCTGGGCGAGGAATGAGTTCAACCGCACGAAGCACATACGCCTCAAAACAAACACAAGTGAAAAACCCAATGGGAGACCTCACTATCCCAGAGATGGCTGTGTGGGCCAAGGTCAAAGCCCCCATAGTCCTGAGCATCAGAGGTTCCCCATGTCTTTCGCACGTGCCCAGTCCCTCCTGCAGGAGGAAAAATGTCCAGAGCCTCCTGAGCAAGCTGACCACCCAGTATTGGAACATCCTAGAGTGTCAAAGCAACAGTGAAGGATTATGCCTCCCTTCAGAGGGAGGGGAGAGGGCTGCACACTGAGGACGTCAAAGGCTCCTCCAGCAGCAGCCTGTGTGGTTTCAAAGCCAATTAGAAGCTGTAAGATAGAGAGTCACTGGCTGCTGGCTCCCTTTAAACCCCGGCTTCCTCCACCTGTAGAATGGTTTTGAGAAAGAAGCACAATGCCGAGCACAGGGTATGCATTCGGTAAATAGAGCCATTCGCCCACCATGGCTGAGCCCCTTCAGAGACCCCCACCCCACAGACCCCTCCCCAAGGATCCCACCGTCCATTTCACTGGACCTTGCCATTTTGAGACATCTCTCTGGGGGTGGGGAAGACTCAGGGTGGAGAAGGAACAAAAAACTCAAGAAAGGAAAAAAAGAATTATTCAACCATTTCTTTCCCTCTTCTGCTTTGACCGTGTGCTGTCTTATACAGGTGGCACTTGTTCTAGTTAACTGCACACTGAACTTCTCCTCAAGACAAAAAACCACTGCTTTCCCCTTACTCACTGATGCTCAGCTCCCACAGCCCTCTAGCCAAGTGGTTGCTGGCCTTACCCAGGTCTTCCTGGCCTGAGGAGCATGGTTCTGTTCCTCCAGAAATGAAAAAGACCCAACTAGGAGCCAGGCAAGGTGGCTCCTGCCTGTAATTCCAGCTTCTCAGGGGGTTGAAATGGGAGGATGGCTTGTGCCCTGTTCGAAGCTGCAGTGAGCTACGATCATGGCACTGCACTCCAGCCTGGGCAACACAGCAAGATCTTGTCTCTCCTTAAAAATAAAAATAAAATATCTGACTAAATGTGACCCCATTTATAAATAATGGAGCTAAAAGAGAAAGTTCCACCCAAAAGGAAAGTGATCAAAGATTGTGAAAACCTTGGTCTACACTCGCACCAGGCTCCAGATCTCACAGGTCAATGCCCACTCTGTGGGAGTTTCTTTTCTTTCTCATAAAGCAGGCTACCAGCTACAATTCTATACTTTTCTAAGACTTTTCATATTATCAGAATCACAAATCAAAAGAAAACCTTTTATCAGACTTGAGCCTGATTCCAGGACTGGAAAATATGGTTATCTATGTTTCTTTGGGTCTTATATTTCAGGAAGTCCTGTTCTACTCTGTACAACAGCTTCCTAATCAATCATTCTTCTTTCCCAGCTCCAACCCCAGCTCTCTCTCTCTTTCTCTCTCTCTCTCTCCCCCGCTTTGTCTTTCTTTCTTTCTCTCTCTCTCTCCCTTCTCCCTCTCCCTTTCTCTCTCTTTCTCTCTCTCTCTGTCTCTCTCTCTCTCTCTCATACACACATACACACACAAACAGGCAAAAGAGAGTCAGAACCCAGGGCCATAGATTTATCCTTGTAAATGTCTCCAATGTTCTAAACCGCTGTACTCCAATACTGAATACCCACCCCTCTAACTTCAGGACACAGCACTATTTTGGTTTAGAAGAGCGGAGGGGAGGAAGGGATTTCCAATGATTGGCAGAACATCAATTTCTAGTAAATTTGCTAAAATTAGTCATGTAATTAATCATGTAACTCAAAATATAATTTTCCAAACTCAGAAGACAGAAGGGAAAGAGAGAGAAAATACAAGACATGCTTTCCTTGTCACACAGGAGCACCAGAAAATCTTTACCTGGATTGCCCCAAAATGAAAAAGCCCATTGGTTCAAACATGAGAAAAATACACCACGTGCTGGCCCCAGTGGAGCAACAATTCAGGACACAGAGTGTTCTATTCACGAGCAAAACATAAGAGAGATGTTTTCTTTGACTATTCAGAGCCTCAGTCATGTCCTACTGGGCAAATAAAATTCATATGACCGGCCGGGCGCGGTGGCTCAAGCCTGTAATCCCAGCACTTTGGGAGGCCGAGGCGGGCGGATCACGAGGTCAGGAGATCGAGACCCTCCTGGCTAACACGGTGAAACCCCGTCTCTACTAAAAATACAAAAAAAAAAACTAGCCGGGCGCGGTGGCGGGCGCCTGTAGTCCCAGCTACTCGGAGGCTGAGGCGGGAGAATGGCGGAAACCCAGGAGGCGGAGCTTGCAGTGAGCCGAGATCGCGCCACTGCACTCCAGCCTGGGCGACACAGCGAGACTCCGTCTCAAAAAAAAAAAAAAAAAAAAAAAAAAAAAAAAAAAAAAAAAAAAAATTCATATGACCAACAAGACACTGAAGACGTAACTCCTCATTACTGCAACACCCTATCCAGCGGTCCTGTGTCCTTCACAAAAGGTGAACTCAGTCTAACAGAGATATCAGATTCTGAACTATTCAAAGAGATTGTATCTTTATTGATTCAATAAACAAGTACACCTTGGCCTTCGTGTAAATGCAAACTATTTGAGAAGGAAAAGCCTTTCTCTCTCTCTCGCCCTCTCTCAAGAGTTGGACAACTGGGAACCTTTCAGGGCCCAAGCACCTAAAATTCTGTTTAAAATATTGTCAGGCTGGGTACGGTGGCTCATGCCTGTAATCCCAACACTTTGAGAGGCTGAGTCAGGCCAATCGCTTGAGCTCAAGAATTTGAGACCACAGCAAAACCCCATCTCTACAAAAAATACAAAAATTAGCCAGGCGCGGTGGCAGATGCCTGTGGTCCCATCTACTCAGGAGGCTAAGGTGGGATGATCGCTAGAACCCAGGAGGTTGAGGCTGCAGTGAGCCATGATTGCACCACTGCACTCCAGCCTGGGTGACAAAGCGAGACCCTGACTCAAAAAACATTAATTAAAACAAAATAAAAGATTGTCATCTTTCCCTGAGTCTCAGGGATAAAGCCTTTCAGCTTGAAATCCTAAAAGTGCCTCCTAATGTTCAGAAGCCACAGTCAACTCTGGTGAGACTTCTCATCTGAGACACAAAGAGAAACAGGGCCCTGGTTTCTTTATTTTTGCGACGAAGTTTGTAATAACGCTACATGTCTGGGAGTTCTACATGGGATAACAATAAATAAACTGTGTAACACACATTGAATGCATGCACACAGTAGGCCTTCAATGAGTAGCGGTGTGTATGAGTTGTTAGTCAAACCCGGGAATGGTCAAGGAACAGAAACGCTCAGCCTTCCATCTCCCTGCATTTTCACATGAATCCTTCACTTCGCACACAGTATATGAACCCCTACTGGGCACTAAGCACTGAGCTGGGAGGTACAGAAATGAAGAACACATGATGCTTGCCCTTAAGAGATGAATGATCAAGTTGAGAGGGAGACGGAGATAAAACCCAGCACAGTGAGCTCAGTGACACAGAAAAGAGGATGGACTCGGGGTGGACTGGACTGGCACAAATTTCCAAAAGTGGCCAACAGGAACTAGGCAGGTGGAGGAGGAGCAGGAGGGTGACACAGATGGAGGGTGCACCCAGCCTAAAAGGTCCATAAAAGGGCAGTGCACATGTACAGGACAACCTGGAGATCTCCATGGCTGCAGTGAACAGAAGAAAAGACCGTAAGAGGGCGTGGTGGCTCACACCTGTCATCTCAACATTTTGGGAGGTCGAGGCAGACAGATCACTTGAGGTCAAGAGTTTTGAGACCAGCCTGGCTGATATGGTGAAATTCCATCTCTACTCAAATTACAAAAACTAGCCAGGCATGGTGGCAGGTGCCTGTAATCCCAGCTACTTAGGAGGCTGAGGCAGCAGAACTGTTTGAACCCAGGAGGCGGAGGTTGCAGTAAGCCGAGATTGCACCATCGCATTCCAGCCTGGGAAGACTCCATCTCAACATCTCAAAAAAAAAAAAAAAAAAAAAAGTAAGTAAGAAAGACAAGCTGGAGAGGTGAGCAGCCACCTGTCCTATCAACAGGACAGGTGAGGGCAACAAGGAGCCAAAAAATAATTTTCAACAGTGGAACGACACAACCAGATCTGCACTTTGGAAACAACTCTGTTTAGTGGCAGTGGTATGGAAAATAAATTTGTGGAGGCTGCAAAAAAGCAAAGATGAGCAAAACATATGGAATCCCTGTCAAAGCTGTGTACACAAGGAGACTAGCCAAATTCGGGCTCTGGGAAAAGAATTTCTTTTACTCCCGGTAAATGTTTACATCTCACTCACTAGGTGCACACGCCTGTACGCGCGCACAGCATCCTGAGGGCCCTGTGATGAAGTTCCTGGTGCTGTGTTGTTTAGCAAAGCCTGTGCTATCTGGGAACTTCGGTGAGAAGTAACACCTATCTGCAGTTTGTCTCCAAAGAAAACAAATCTTGAGACTTGGAACTCAGAGGCGCTTGGGGACAGGATGCATTGGTGATGTCAAGAAAGGGCAAAAGCAGCCAGGCGGGGTGGCTCACACCTGCAATCCCAACACTCTGGGAGGCCAAAGCGGGCAAATCACTTGAGGTCAGGAGTTCGAGACCAGCCTGCCCAACATGGTGAAACCACATCTCTAATAAAATGCAAAAATTAGCCAGGCATGGTGGTGCACGCCTGTATTCCCAGCTACTCGGGAGGCTGAGGCAGGAGAATTGCTTGAACCCATGGGGTGGAGGTTGCAGTGATCCAAGATCATGCCATTGCACTCCAGCCTGGATGACAATAGCAAAACTCTGTCTCAAAAAAAAAAAAAAAAAAGGAAAGGGCAAAAGGGAGACTGGGGGGACACTTACCTATTATTGTCAAACTTCACAGTGGGAACCCTAAAGCCTCTGCCAGTGTCTCAATAAAACTTCAAAACTAAGAAGGGTGAGGGGAGAAACAGAATTAAGACACCTTAGCCACAGTGAAACCCACAGAGACCATGTCCAGCAGAGAGAAAGAAATGATGTTATTCAGAAAGAAAAAAGAGACAGGAAAGGAGCAGGGAAGATTCAGGATCAATTCAGTAAGTCAATAAAGGCCACACACATGTGCATACAGACACACTACAGTGTTCAATAAAGGCCACACACATGTGCATACATACACACTATACTGTTCAATAAAGGCCACACACATGTGCATACACACACATTACAGTGTTCAATAAAGGCCACACACATGTGCATACACACACATTACAGTGTTCAATAAAGGCCACACACATGTGCATACACACACATTACAGTGTTCAATAAAGGCCACACACATGTGCATACACACACATTATAGTGTTCAATAAAGGCCACACACATGTGCATACATACACACTATAGTGTTCAATAAAGGCCACACATATGCATACACACATACCATAGTGTTCAATAAAGGCCACACACATGTGCCACATACACACACACACCATACTGTTGTATTTGGCAAAGTTATATGGTATATGAACTGCAGAACAAGACACACCTAAATGTAATCCCCAGCACTGCCATTTACTATATGACTTTGTTTAGGCCAGTTTGTTTTTTTTAACCTCTCTAAGCCGCAGGTTTTGTCACTGCCTAAACAACAAAACCCTATCTCATGGGAAGATGTAAGGATTAGAGAAATAGTGTGCGTAAAGCAGTTAGCACTGTAGCAAGTGCTCAGAAAACTGAGGGCTGTTATCAGTAGTCTTTGTTTTTTTTTTTTTTTTTTTTTTTTTGAGACAGAGTCTCGCTCTGTCACCCAGGCTGGAATGCAATGGTATGATCTCAGCTTGCTGCAACCTCTGCCTCCCAGGTTCAGGCAATTCTTCTGCCTCAGTCCCCCAAGTAGCTGGAACTACAGGCGCCTGCCACCATGCCCGGCTAATTTTTGTATTTTTAGTAGAGACAGGGTTTCACCATGTTGGCCAGGCTGGTCTCGAACTCCTGACCTCAAGTGATCCACCTGCCCTGGCTTCCCAAAATGCTGGGATTACAAGCATGAGCCATGAGCCACCACACCTGGCCTTTTTTTTTTTTTTTTTTTAAGTGTAAAGTGATAGCAAGTTTATTAGGAAAGTAAAGGGATAAAGAATGGCTACTTCGCCAGGCGCAGTGGCTGACACCCATAATCCCAACACTTTGGGAGGCCGAGGCGGGTGGATCGCGAGGTCAGGAGTTGGAGAACAGCCTGGCCAATATGGTGAAGCCCTGTCTCTACTAAAAATACAAAAATTAGCCAGGCGTGGTGGCGTGCGCCTACAGTCCCAGCTACTCGGGAGGCTGAGACAGAAGAATCACTTGAATCTGAGAGGTGGAGGCTGCAGTGAGCCGAGATCATGCTACTGCACTCCAGCCTGGGTGACAGAGAGAGGCTCCGTCTCAAAACAAACAAACAAACAAACAAACGAGAATGACTACTCCATGGGTGCAGCTGCCTATTTTCAGTAGTCATAAATGAAACCATCATGTAACTGATCAGAAAAAAATCTCTGAAGTAAGGCTGTCCTCCCCAGTGATGCTGAATGGAGGGAAACGCAGATTCTGTGTCTCCTGCAGTAACCTAAGGTCAGAACAGAAATTGCTAAGGGGAACAACTTCATTGCCAACACTCTTGACAGGAACTCTCACCACTGGAAGTATTAAGTTACACCATGAATGCTTGTTCACCAAGCATTTACTGGGCACTTACTACATGCAATGCAATGTGAGAGCCTACATTGCAGAAATGGCAGGCCAAGACCAGCTCTTGTCTTCAAGCAGATGAATCAAAAGACATGTACACAAATAACTGTAATACCAGATAGAAAGCGCTCCACATAACAGACACAGAGAACAGCAGACCAAGAGGCCAAACCGTACAGAGTATATAAAATGATAAAACAAAGAAGGATGATCTGAACTAAGCCTTGAAAAACGGATGGAATTGACCACTGTTGAGGAAACAGAAAGGCACACCAAGGAGAGACAAGGGTACATGTGGACTCACGGAGGCCAGAAAAAACAGGGAGTGAAAAGGAGATGGCAGGTATGGGGTCAGCCTGTATAGGGCTGCAAAACTAGGTGTGTGGATTTTTTTTTTTTTTTTTGGAGACAGAGTTTTGCTGTTTTTGCCCAGGCTGGAGTGCAATGGTGCGATCTCGGCTCACTGCCCCCCGGATTTAAGCGATTCTCCTGCCTCAGCCTCCTGAGTAGCTGGGATTACAGATGTCCATCACCACACCCACCTAATTTTTTGTACTTTTATTAGAGACAAGGTTTCACCGTGTTGGCCAGGCTGGTCTCAAACTCCTGGCCTCAAGTGATCCGACCACCTCGGCCTTCCAAAATGCTGGGATTACAAACATGAGCCACTGCACCTGGCCGTGTGTAGACTTTAATTCTAGCTCAACAACATTCCATATGCTGCTTATTCCACAGGATTCTCAGGAGGTATTCTGTGGGACACACTGGCTTCCAGACAGACTCAAACAGGCTTCCTGACCGCAGCATTTCTCTGAGCCTTCAAATGCGGTAAGCACTTTGGGAATCTCATTATGAGGCTTTTCCCCAGTTGGTCTGACCAAGGACCACCCCCCACCCACCTCCTATTAAATCCTGGTTCTGAGAGAACACAGAATTTGGAAAAGACTCTTGTGTCAATCAGAGTTCTGCTTCAGAAAGTCTCTTTTATATATCATAGATAGAGAAAATACATTACTATACTGACTAAAACTGCTAACTGATATTTCCAAATAGGAACTCTGAGGCACTCTACAAAAGTTCTGAATCAGGTGGATTAAGTTACACTCAATATGGCCTCCAAACTATATTTTATGCTTTCAAGTGTGATTTTCTTCAACAATGTGATATTGTTTAACATGTGGTATTTGCATGTGCAAAATATATGACAACCTGTGCTCACGTCAGGTAAAGCAGATGACTCTGATACAAGCTGACTTACCTGGTGCTGCCCCAGGGAATGGTTACCCACTGCCAAGTTAAAAAAAGAAAAAGCAGAAATACAATTCTGGAGCAAACCACCCTAGACTACCCAGGTGAGAAGCAGCTCACCAGTGTGGAGCAGTATCTGCCTGGTTTCTCTGGGAGAGTTCTAGAATTCTGCCAGGTAAAAAAGACAGGAGAGAGCACATCAGTAGAAAGAGTGCTGGATTTGAAGGCAGACAGATCTGGCTTTAAATCCCTACTTTCTCTTAAGCTCGTATTCTCAGTGAACTCATTTCTAGGAATCTCTCCTAGACTCATTGCCAATATACATGACTTACAACAGCAAAAGAAGAAAAAACTAGGATTCAACCTAAAATCCCAAAATGGTGAAGTAGTAATATGTAGATATAAGGCCATCACTAAAAAATCACTTTTCAAAAATGTTTAAATAATATTAACAATTACATTTACAACCCATGCAACACTGAAAGGGATAAAAAAAAATATATGTGTGACTTTAGACCTGATACCAGTGACACGAAATTTACAGAAAAAGCAATGAGAGAAAGGAATGCAAGAAGGTAACAGTCAGGAGCGAACCAAAAAGAGCAGAGCACTGGAAACTCTGCAATGAAAACAAAGCTGAGAAGTCAATGGCAGGCAACCCGAGACGGCCTGCCTCGGCTCTGGGACACACTCCGTTGGAGGCCGTGTTGGGAATGCCAAGAAGGGGCAGAACAGAGATAGACTCTTCTATCTGTCTCAGCCGAGATATAGGTCAGTGTGTCATTTCTTCAAAGAGGTGAGTCAGGATCAGAGGAGACAGGAATTCAAAGGCAGAAGAGACAAGAGCTAAATTAAAGACGCCCCTCTAGAGAGTCCAGCACTCCCCTAAGACTTCAATCTTCATGCTATTTTTTACCCAGCTATTGACTCAGAAGAATGCGCTATTAAGTAGACCATGTCTCCCCCTCTCCCACTGTCCCATAAATTGGTCCTGTGTTTCCCAACCCCAAATGGGGTAGTAACTCATGGAGAACAAAATACCAGTAGTACAGATTTAGAACATGGGTTAAAAACTATTCTGATCAAACCCCCAGCAAGAACCCTGAAGAGGAAGACAGAGGGGGAAGCAAGCAATAGGCTTTCTCTCCCTACAACTTAATTCCATGCTCTAATTCAGAGCAGTATAATTAACCCCGAGTTTCACTGCTAACACTGAAGTTTTTCAGCCTGATGAGAATATCATTTAGTATCCTGCAATCGCCAATAATAGCAATATGACACAATGGTGCCTATTGAGGCTCTAATCAGGGCACATAGTCATTTACATAGAACATTTTCTGTGACTCTCTGTAATACAACGCCACAAAGACTCAATTGAGACACAAGTCTCCCTTTCCCATAAACCAAAAAAAAAAAAGAAGAAGAAAGAAAAAAGAAAAGAAAGAAACCACAATTTCCTTTCCAGGAGAGCACAGATGGTCCCCACCCATCCCGGGGGCTCACCAGGCCCAGGCTCTTCACTAGAAACAGTTTATCCTGACGCTGACAAGAAACTAGACACTTGCACGTTATCGTGTGTATATACATCTGCCCAATCTCTTCTCACGAGAAAAGGAGATCTACGGTGCTTTAGGAAAGCCCTAGGCTTAAAACGGAGCAAGCGACGTGGAGGGGCTCAGCTGGATTAACAGCTTTCAAAGCCAAGCTCTGACTCTGCTGGCCTCCCTGGGGTGGCTCATGTCGCCTCACAGTCAGGCCTGGAGAAATGGGAGCCACTGTCCTGTCATGACACAACTGGGTGCTATGGGCCACATAGTGAGTCCGAAAGGAGGTAACCAGGTGCCATGAGTCACCAGGGAAGGAACATGTGACAGCCTTGCAGGACAGCCGCCGTGCTGAGGAAATAGCAGGATTCGGAAGCCAGACAAACTCGAGTTTGAATTCTGGCTCCACTCCTCAGCTTTGGACTTCCAGCAAGTTACTCAATTCCTCTGAGCCTTCATTTCCTCCTCTGTAAAATGGGCTCTTAATATCTTGCAGGGATGAAGATTCTCATTCATGCATCTGAAATACACGACACAGTGCACAGCATATCAAGCACAACAATTACCAGTACGGCCATCGCCATTGTTCTTCAGTAAAGATTGATGGGAAAACCAACAGGCCTTGGAGTATAATGGTGAAGAACCTAGAACCTGGAGCCAGGCTCCCCAGTTCAAATCCTAGCTCTACTGCTTGTTAGTTGGGTGACCTTATTGAACTGTCTGTGCCTGTTTTCTTGCCTGCAAAATGAGCAAAATAATAGTACCTACCTCCTAGGGCTGCTGTGAGGAGTCATATGTACAAAGCTTTATACAGTATACGCACATGAGTGCAAGAGAGCACCAGGCACTCCTCTAATGATTTATTATACAAAGAAAAATAAGACGAATCAATAAAGGACCTGGGAAACAGAGGTATCCTTGAACACAATCAAAGCAACGTTTCCTAGTATCTATATTATGCTTTCACAGCCACTATGTTACTTAGTCTTCTAATGGAAACCCAAGAAAAACAGAATCCCATGATGTAAAACTGAGACCTAAATTCTAAGTAAGGCCTGAGAGCCCTCCTTTCTTAAAGGTTTCCTTTCAGATAAAAGAAAAAAAAAAAAGGGCCTGGTTAAAGGGAAGCACCGAATGAATAACCACTTGTTCTTTTTCTAGCTCAAGTCTTCGCCTATCCAGCCAAGTTCTTCTCCACACAGCACATCCTCCTCACATGTCATCTCGAGAAGATGGTCGGTGCAAAGGCCAGAGTCAACATTCAGCACCAGAATAGGATGGGCCAAAGGACAGGAAAAGGGAGACCTGGGCCAAGTTTATAGGTTACTCTCCGCCCAAGTGAGAAGGACTCCACTCAGCAACTGTTAACAGTGTCAGCACCCAGAGTTCAGACTAGAAGCTCTTGTCAGTTCCTGCTCCTCACATACCCCAGTTTCCCTTGGAAAGAAGAAGCCTTTCAGGAAGTGAAGCGTCTGCTGAACAGTCAGCTGGTTACTACAGGTCAAATGCTCTGTATCCGCTAATCCAACCCAATCCCAAAAGATCCACAAAGAATTTGGGTAGGTGTCTTCCTTGTTCCCGCCTTGGACCACAGGTGGTCCAAACAGTTTCTCCTGGTCCTCCTTCACAACCTTCAAATCCCTTGAAGGGCCATCACCGTGGGTACCACCTACCATCACAGCTATCCAGGCCAGATCTCGAGTACAGGCTCACCAATCAGTGATCGACTATCTTCCTCTCCACTGCTCCCTGTCTCATCATTCTGAGGGATTTCCACACCTACACAGTTAATCCATCCCATAGCCAGGTTTGAAGCAGTTCAGTGGCTTGTCCTTGGTCACTCTGCCAGGATATAGATTAGATGCCAACAAGATGAATAGGTACTTGTATCCCAGGAACATCCGCTGGCACCACCTGGCCAGTCCCATCCTCTCACATGACGGTGATCTCACCCCGTCCCATGGCTTCCAAGAAGCTGATTTCTCTCAAACTTACAGTTCCAGCCTTCATGTCCTCCCTCAACTCCAGACTCCTGGGTCCTGTAGGCTGCTCAGCATCTCCAAGTAGGTATCTGAAAAGCTCAGACTCCAAAATCCACCCCACCCCACCCCCAGCTCATTCCATTTCCCACCGAGCTGATCCTTGTTATTCCAGAAAGATGCCAACAAGTCTTCCAGGCCTTTGCACCAGCTGTTTCCTATGGTCCCCACCAGGAGGGGCTTTCCTTGGAAAACAGCACCCATCTCCTCAACATGCTGTATTCCCTTACCCTACGTCACTTCTTTCACAGTCCTAAAGTCTACCTGATGTTAGACTGTTGTTGTTGTTTTTAATAGAGACGGGGTCTCACTATGTTGCCCAAGCCAATCTTGAACTTCTGGGCTCAAGTGATCTCCCCACCTCGGCTTCCCAAAGTGCTAAGATTACAGGCGTGAGCCACTGCACCCAGCCTATACTTTTGTTTCTGTATTTGTCTCTCTTCCACCAAATGTAAACTCCATAAAACAGGGAACTTGGTCTGTTTGGGGCATATCTCCAGTGTTTGGAACAAAGTAGGTGTTGAATAAATTGTTCATGCTGAATGAATGAATTAGATTTTGAGTTTTTTGTTGTTTTTTGTTTTGTTTTTTGAGACAGAGTTTTGCTCTTGTCGCCCAGGCTAGAGTGCAATGGGGTGATCTCGGCTCACCGCAACCTCCACCTCCTGGGTTCAAGCGATTCTCCTGCCTCAGCCTCCCGAGTAGCTGGGATTCCAGGCATGTGCCACCACGCCCGGGTAATTCTGTATTTTTAGAGGAGATGGGGTTTTTCCATGTTGGTCAGGCTGGTCTTGAACTTCCGACCTCAGGTTATCTGCCCACCTCGGCCTCCCAAAGTGCTGGGATTATAGGTGTGAGCCACCGCACCCGGCCTACATTTGTTAACTAAATAGAAGCCAAGGTAGCAAAGAGAAAGTCAGCAAACAAAATCACATCTGAGGCCTAACTTGAAAGTTCTTAAGAAGTACTGAAGCCCAGCTGAGAAGTCCTCTATAGCCGCTCAGCTGTCAGAGTTGGGTCAGGTTTCTCAGCTTCTCTCTTCTCCCTTCCCCCACTGATGTTGTGTTTCACAAGGTTTTGAAACCAATGGTACATTGAAGTCCAGAGCTGAGGGATGAGCATTTCACAAAAAAAGGGAACTAGGCTAGGGGAAGCATCCCGGCAGGGGGCAGGAAAAGACACACTGACAACTGAGTCACCCTCTGCCACCAGCCCCATTTGGCTGGCTGAAAGCAGCAGCAGCAGCAGCAGCAGCAAGGGTCACTCACTGGGCCTGGACAGAGCACTGCGCACTGGGCTGGACACTGCCTGCAGTTACTTCATTTCATCCTCATCCACCCTATGATACAGTCACAGGGACACTGCCTTTAATATGGTGCTAAGTTCTAATGTTGACGGGGGTGGGGAGGGTGCCTAAGCAAAATAACCCTTAAAATGTACCAATATAAGCATTCATTGGCAAAGGACACACCATCCCCCAAGCCCCAACACTGGAACAAGTGAAATAACGGGTTAGTGGCTTGCATTCAGGAGCCACGCTGTATGGAAATTACATGCTTAAGTCACACTCTGCAGAGCAGGATAAGAAGAAGTACACCATGAGAGGCACCAGGAGACCAACAAGAAAGACCAGATGCATGTTGCCAATCCTGCATTCCCTCTGAGCCAAATTGGTACACACAGCAGTAAGGAGCAGAGCCAGGATCCGACCCTGTGTGTAGAGCCAGACTCAGGCTGGACCACACAGGCCTTTCCATCCAAGTGCTTCATCCCACGATGTGATCCCACCCCATCTTACATGACCCCCGTCTTACATGGGTGCTTCCCACGTGCCTGCTGGAAGCACCTCAGCCACACAAAGTATTCATCATCTGCGCCACGCTTTGGAGTCCTGTAGGCCCTTCCACAGCACCATGTTGGCTGAGCCTCACTGCAGACCCATAAGGGCTGTCATTCCCCATCTTACTGATGTGGAAAGCTCAGAGAGCTAAGAGACTTTACTGAGTCCCAGGAGAGGACAGACCAGAGTTGACCCAGGTCTTCTGACACCAGGGTCTGGGCTCATTCTAAAAGCCAACAGAATTTACCTTCTGCTCCTGTGCTAGGTGACCTCTGACTCTGCTTTTCCAAGTTTCCTGAATCCTCATTCTACCATTTATTTTAAAAAAAAAAAAAAAAAATGAGGCTGGGAATCTATTCACTAAGAATCTAACACGCAATGGTCACCACACAGAACAATTAGGTGGCTCTTTGGTTAGAGGTGAGCAGAGGAGTAGAAAGGCAGCCAGCTTACAAAGTTCTACAATCTGTTTCAGTACTTTGAAAACACTTCTTTGCCGCCCATATCCATAACATCCAGTCTCGTCTTCCTCCTTAGTAAAAGGACCCTTGTTCTGAAATTTATACATATTGTATCTGGGACCAAGAGACTACACTTCTCAGCCTCCCTTGCAGCTCAGTGTGTGTATCTGACTAAGTTATGACCAATGAGATAAGCAGAAGTGTTCCATGGAACTTCCCAGGACCGCTGCTCAAAGACAGCTGATACAGTAGGAAAGTCCTCCTCTTTTTATTTTTTTTTTTTTTTGAGACAGAGTCTCGCTCTGTTGCCCAGGCTGGAGTGCAGTGGCACAATCTCAGCTCACTGCAACCTCCACCTCCCAGGTTCAAGCGATCCTCCTGCCTGAGCCCCCCAGTAGCTAGCACACACCACCATGCCCGGCTAAATTTTATATTTTTAGTAGAGACGGGGTTTCGC
Organism: Rhinopithecus roxellana; assembly: GCF_007565055.1. Taxonomy (NCBI): domain Eukaryota; kingdom Metazoa; phylum Chordata; class Mammalia; order Primates; family Cercopithecidae; genus Rhinopithecus; species Rhinopithecus roxellana. Next base: position 19,052,344 of record NC_044563.1, on the reverse strand, counting down.
CATGTTGGCCAGGCTGGTCTCAAACTCCTGACCTCAGGTGATCCACCGCACCCAGCTGAAAGGCTTCCTCTTGATCTGTGCCTTTCCTACTTCTGCCAACATATGGCTCAGAAAAGGGGGCTGGAGCCCCAGCAGCCATTATGGACTGCAAGTTGACTTAGATCCTGAAAGCCACTTGTAAGCAGGTAGAAGATGACAGCCTGGGGCCTCTAAGAGCCCTAAACTACTACCTCTAACTGATTTTTATGTGAGAGAGAAATAAAACTTTACATCACTTAAGCCTCTGTTAACTGACTATAAATCTGATTTGTTGCTGTTGTTATATGCAGCTAAAGTTAATCCTAAGTAACATAAGCCCAAAGCAAAAATAAAATACCAACATGACCCTGCCCCCATTTCTTAATCCCAACCAACTCTATAAAAAACAAAACATCTGTCCAGATAAAAATCCAACATTCCTATAAATTAATCTGTTTTATATTTGAATGTCCAGAATTTCTTATACTATCTCTATCACTGGCTCCAGAAAATGTACAATCAGGATACTATGCCTTTTTCTAATTAAGATAAAAATTTCCCCCGTCTTACAGGAGGCACTCATCAGGGGCCTTTGTGAGTCCAGGGGTGCGAGGGTGTAGAAAGCAAGCTAAAGTTCCTACATGGAAGGGAGGGTGGGCCAAGTAGAACTTCAAGTAGAAAACAGTACTGTTCATCTTTACTATTTTCCTTCTTTCTCTTATGCAGCTAAAGATATGTTTATCAAATACAAGCTGTGCCAACCCACTATAGCCTTCAGGTGGGAAAGGCATTCAGTCTATCCTCCTCAAAGAAAACCCATAAATCTAACCTCAGTGCTTTTACTATAATTACAAAAGACCGCTAAAGAAATCCTGGATATACAAAAAAGAAGAAAAAAGCTCTATGAGCACCCCTTATATATGCATAGGATTTGGAGAATTTCATACCAACCCACTTAATCCACATTAGAGAAAAAATAACAATAATATAAGTTAAGTTTTATTACTGTCCTGTAACATATAAGAGATGTGGGTTTGGAGAGGTTAAAGGATTTGTTGTAGATCACATGACTAGTGAGACATTCTTCCTGTTAAAGGAATTGGGAGGGGAAGAGAGAAAAGGGAACAAGTAATTTTCCCTGTTTTCCTTCTGCCTTTCTGTATAATATAAATTTTATGCAACATGTACATGCATTACTTTGATAATTTCGTTTTATCCCTCTAACAAAATAATAAGGTTATTTTTCATGGCTCTGAAAAGGGAAAAGTAATTGAACCAACATGCGGTGACATCGAAAGGGCTAAGCAACAAATACAGGTATAAGAGGCTCACCTGAGCCAAGAAGATGAGCCCATATCCTCCAGGCATGGGTACCAACGCCAAATGAGGCTGTGCAGGCAGGACCACGTCCACTGCACTCCTGGCAGCATCTGCAGCCCTCAGCAGAGGGCCTGCACCCCACACAGCAGGCCCTGGGCCAATGCTGTGCTCAAAACCACCACACAACACAGGGACAACCTGTGTCATACAGCACATACTACCAGAAAAAGTTCTGAAACCACACAGTGACAATTTACTTTAGATTCACTTCCAAACCACCTTTCATTTTCAGGGGTCCTAACTTGTAGCTTTAACCTCCTTCTCCACTATGGATCTAAACTTCTGCAAACTGGTGGGCTACAGGCTGAATCAGGCTTGCAGATGTGTTTGGTTCACCCACACAAGGTTGGTTGGTTGGTTGGTTGGTTGGTTGGTTGGTTGGTTGGTTTGCTTTTGAGATGGAGTTTCACTCTTGTTGCCCAGGCTGGAGTGCAGTGGCACAATCTCTGCTCACTGCAACCTCTGCCTCCCGGGTTCAAGCAATTCTCCTGCCTCAGCCTTGTAAGCAGCAGGGATTATGGGTGGCCGCCACCAGGCCTGGCTAATTTTTGTATTTTTAGTAGAGACGAGGTTTCACCACATTGGCCAGGCTGGTCTCAAACTCCTGACCTCAGGTGAGCCACCCACCTCAGCCTCCCAAAGTGCTGGGATTACAGGCGTGAGCCACTGCGCCCGGCCCACACAAGGTTTTAAAACAAATCTGGCCGGGCACGGTGGCTCAAGCCTGTAATCCCAGCACTTTGGGAGGCCGAGACGGGCGGATCACGAGGTCAGGAGATCAAGACCATCCTGGCTAACATGGTGAAACCCCGTCTCTACTAAAAATACAAAAAACTAGCCGGGCGACCTGGCGGGTGCCTGTAGTCCCAGCTACTCGGGAGGCTGAGGCAGGAGAATGGCGGGAACCCGGGAGGCGGAGCTTGCAGTGAGCTGAGATCCGGCCACTGCACTCCAGCCTGGGCGACAGAGCGAGACTCCGTCTCAAAAAAAAAAAAAAAAAAAAAATCTAAGCGTACTTTAGTAGTGACGACATTTCCCACGAAATGCCAAGATTTCCAGATTAACTGCATGATGGGCTACACTGGGTCCATATTCTCAGGCTGGCCATAAGGACAGTGTGGATTAGAGGGGCAGTTAGTGTTCTCCAAGCCATGCCATTCTTCAGCCCTATGTCCCCACTGTCAGAGAAACATCTTTCAATGTCCATGCCTCTGTGAAAAGCATAAAGTAGAACAATAAACCAAGAAGACCTTATGTTTCAAGAAAGGTGAGACCACTTATGGCTCAGTAGTAGCAAAGAAATTTCCTTTATATCTAACATGCAAGCCCCATGCAACTGGGAAGAAATACTATTAATGCTGGATGCCTTTTTCTTTCACTAGAAGAGCCTCCTTCACTTCCACTCGCTGCCTGGCCCCTGGATGCATGCAAACTTGGGACCTAAGAGCTCTCTGAAGAAGTTTTGTGAGGAAAAAGAAACCTGACAATACCGCAGCCTCCCCTGGAGGGCAAGCAGCCCCTGCACTGAAGATTTTTTTTTTTTTTTTTTTTTAAAACAGAGTCTCACTCTGTTGCCCAGGCCGGAGTACAAGGGTGTAATCTCTGCTCACTGCAACCTCTGCCTGCCAGGTTCAAACAATTCTCCTGCCTCAGCCTCCTGAGTAGCTGGGATCACAGGCACGCACCACCATGCCCAGTTAATTTTTTGCATTTTTAGTAGAGACAGGGTTTCACCATGCTGGCAGGCTGGTCTCGAACTCCCAGCCTCAGGTGATCTGCCTGCCTTGGCCTCCCAAAGTGCTGGGATTACAGGCGTGAGCCACCGCGCCTGGACAACACTGAAGTTTTATTGTGTTGGGGAACAGGGAAGGGGTACGGTTCCACGTTATTAGCAACACTCTGGAGATTCTAGCCCCATCCATATCAGGACCAAGCTGTTCATCTTGCATGGTGGCCCTCCCTTGAGGGACTCTATATCCTGGGTTCTTACCCATTCTCAGCCCTTTCTGGCTATGTTTTTTTTTTTTTTTTTTTTTTTTTTTTTTTGAGACGGAGTCTCGCTCTGTCGCCCAGGCTGGAGTGCAGTGGCCGGATCTCAGCTCACTGCAAGCTCCGCCTCCCAGGTTTACGCCATTCTCCTGCCTCAGCCTCCCAAGTAGCTGGGACTACAGGCGCCCGCCACCTCGCCCGGCTAGTTTTTTGTATTTTTTAGTAGAGACGGGGTTTCACCATGTTAGCCAGGATGGTCTCGATCTCCTGACCTCGTGATCCGCCCGTCTCGGCCTCCCAAAGTGCTGGGATTACAGGCTTGAGCCACCGCGCCCGGCCACTGGCTATGTTTTAAAGGTATTCCAAGACCCATCCAAATCAGGCCATTGTCGCGGAGCCTTATTTCAAACCTTGAAAAGGGCTCTTTAAAAAGTCTTCCCTCTCACGCAAAGGCATTAAGAATGACACAATGGACTCTGGGGACTCAGAGGGAAAGGGTGGGAAGCAGGTGAGGGATAAAAGGCCACAAACTGAGTTCCGTGCATACTGCTCAGGGGATGGGTGCACCAAAATCTCACAAATCACCACTAAAGAATTTACTCATGGCCGGGCGCGGTGGCTGACACCTGTAATCCCAGCACTTTGGGAGGCTGAGGCAGGTGGATCACGAGGTCAGGAGATGGAGACCATCCTGGCTAACATGGTGAAACCCTATCTCTACTAAAAATAAAAAAATTAACTGTGTGTGGTGGCGGGCGCCTGTAATCCCAGCTACTCGGGAGGCGGAGGTTGCGGTGAGCCAAGATTGCACCATTGCACTCCAGCCTGGGCAACAAGAGCGAAACTTCGTCTCAAAAAAAGAAAAAAAAAAAAAAGTCCTAGCATTCAAGTCAAGCCCCAGTGAGGCTCATGGCCAGAGCAGGAAGACAGCAGGACACTGCCTTCCCAAGTCAGAGATAGGGTTTTAGGTACTGCCTTGGGCTGAAAGAGAGCTGGATCCAGTTTTACCTGTTCCCCTCACACCCTCTGTTCAAGCCAACTGCCCCTTTCCCAGGCTTACCAAAGACCTTAAGCACCTTCCTCATGAGAATCAGTTTTCCATACTCTACCATCAAGTATCTAAGTCACTAAACCTCTGTTGACTGTTGCCCTGAGCCAAATGCTATGGGGATATAGTAGTGAGTAAGACTCAAAACTTCCGCAATGACCTTATCATCTACCAAAGAAGACAGACCTTTCTCAACAGCTATGTCATAAGGACTGTGGTGAAGATGCAGGGTGAGTGCTGCAGAAGCTCAAAGAAAGATGTGATTTATTCCAAATTTACAGAGTTGGGAGGGTAGCCGACTTCGGGGAGAATATGCCTTTTGTCCGGAGCTTTTTGACGGACGAGTAGGGAGTGGGATTTCCATAATTGGGGGGACAAGCATTCCAGGAAGAGGAGCAGCATGAGCAAATCAGGGAGGGAAGAAAGTGCAGCATGTCTTGGGAACACCTGGCTGTCTGAAGCAGATGCAGCCTGGAGGGTCTGGAGGGATTCAGGGCAAGGGAACACTGGACTGCTAAGCTGAGGCCACACATAGGAGCTGAGGCCACACATAGGTGCCGAGGTGCCATTTAGAGCACCTAAAGGACACTTGTAAGGAAGGCACGGAAGACCGTGAATGACAGACAGGGAAATTTGGACTTTCGCTATAGGGAGCAGTGGAGAGTCCTTGGAGGTGTAGGAAGGGAAGGAGACAAGGAACAGAAGGCTTTCTGGTGGGCAAAGAACTTGACCTTCACCTCCTTAATACCAACTTTGGCACCTGCTCTGCCTGCTCTGCATGTCATGTTCACTTCTGTGGCAATTCCAGTATCTGACCATCTGGACAGTGCCTAACACCCACCAATTCTGACCCTATGGCAGGCGTTATGTCGCCTGGTGGCCTCTGGCATTCACCAGCCCTGCCTACTGCTCAGAGGCCAGCGGGCATGATATTATAGTTGAACTGGTTGTCAACTTTTAAAAATTAGGGGACATCACTTTAAAAACCTGGGTTTTCTGGGGCTGTACTTTCACATCTCAAGAAGCTAACTGGCAGCTGCCCCCTTTGGGTGGAACACGTAACCTACAGTTTCTGGGGGGGGCACCTCTTTTTAACGTCTAGGACTGAGAATAAACAGCAACTGCCCATTTATCATTTCACCAGGCTGCCTGAAAGGCCTCTGAGTTTGCAAGCCACAGCCACATTTAGCTTAGATGTATGGCCCCACTAAATTCCAAGCCCCTCCAGGCCCAGGTGCTAACCCCTCTCCCAGATCCCATAGCCTGCCCACAAGATCCAGCACCCCGCTTATTTCCATATACTCTCAGGCCTGCCAGATGGCACTGCTGAAAGAAATCAGAAGGCCCCTTAGGGGATTAGGCAGCAAGCCTAGAAGAAATCTAATATACCTTTACTTTCTCTTCTATCACTCGAGAGTTCTGTAAACTCGACTCTTCCTGATTCCCTACTGTGTGGCAGGCCTTCTAAGCAGAGCTCAAGAAATGCAGCTGAATGAGACAAGATCCCTGCCTTTGCCAGGCCTGGGGAGCTGGAAAAACTCCAGGTAGTCCTGACGCAGATGCCACTCAGAATGAATGAAATGACAACACAGCTCATGCGTGAAACTCAGCAATCCACATACATTCTACAACCAAATGTTCAACACTCTCCAGCTAGTCAATGAGGCAGCAGGCACAGAGTTTCCAATCAGGGCTGATGTACAGTGCCTGACATTCATTCCCATTAGCAATGGCTGCTTGGGACAGATGCAAGGAAAGGCAGAAAGAGAGAAAGAAAGAGAGAGAGAGAGAGAGAGAGAGAGAAGAAGGAAGAGGAGGAGGAGGAGGAGGAATAGGAGAGGGGAAGGGAAAGGAGAGGAGAGGAGAGGAGAGGAGAGGAGAGGACAGGAGAGGACAGGAGAGGAGAGGAGAGGAAATGTAAGTGTGGTGCCTATCTTCAATGAGCAAATAGTCTATTTGGGGAGCAGAACATGGAATCTCAGAGATTAATGAAGCCGCTAACTGTAAGTGTGGGAGGAATGTGAATATAGGTGGGGGTCCGAGTGGGGGGGCCTGCTGGATAAGGGGTGCTGACACTGGGTTTTCCTTTTTTTATATATATTTTTATCTTTTCACTTCCATCTCCTTTTCCTGGTAAGTGTGGGGTTTACCAAGAGGATTTTTGGATGGTGAGGGAGCCTAGGACGGCACACATAATCAAAATTCTGGTTTTGACCAAAAAAGTTGTGGATCTAATAAAAACTGAAATTGAAGAACTGATAGGAGACATTAAATTCCACTTTATTTATTTATTTATTTATTTATTTATTTTTGAGTCTGAGTCTCGCTCTGTTGCCTAGGCTGGAGTGCAATGGCGTGATCTCAGCTCACTGCAACCTTTGCCTTCCAGGTTCAAGCAATTCTCCTACCTCAGCCTCCCGAGTAGCTGGGACTACGGGCGTGCACCACCACGCCCAGCTAATTTTTCTATTTTTAGTAGAGATGGGGTTTCACCATATTGGCCAGGGTGGTCTCGAACTCCTGACCTCATGATCAGCCTGCCTTGGTCTCCCAAAGTGCTGGGATGACAGGCGTGAGCCACCGCGCCCAGCCAGTAAATCCCCATTTTAATAAGAATGAAGTTCTAAAACCCAAGGAAAACTCTGACTCAGAAAGCCAAAGATTCAGCCTGAGAATGGTTTTTCTACCTGGCAAGGCAGCTCTTCATCATACAAATGAATGAAGGGGTGTGCATGTCAGGGAAACTCATCGTGACTATTAGAATGGAAAGGAAAACAAGACAAGAGGAGGAAGTGGAAGCAAGAACATGAACCACCGGCAGGCACCCTCGGGTTTAAGTTCTAGCAAACCTAACAGCTGTTTTGTTCAGGCCGCAGAGACTTCCAGCAAATTGAATTTCTACATCCTTAAGACACTCATTTATCTCCTTGTTTTCTTCCTCTTAGTCTCTCCTCCACACTCTGGTCCCCTTATCCAAATGAGGATCTTGACACTTTATAACACGAAGCCATTTGTACCTTCCTAATAAGTAAATCAGCCCACACCATTTGGACAAAATTGTAACAGCTTTTACCCACCACCCTATCCCACCCTATATTGAGTCCCATCCCGCACCGCGTGATTTGAGTCTTCAAACCCTTCTCCCCCGACCCTCTGTACATCCACCAGGCCTATCCCCACCAGCTTCCCCTCAGCTCACCTACTTCCTCCTGCATCTTCCCAGAAACAGTCCTTGGGTCATCTTAGTCAGCCACTTTCACAGTTCTTTGTTTATCAGACACACACACACCAGCAAGAGAACCCTTTCTTCCCATAAACCAAAATCTATAAATGAAATGAACCGACGCTGCTCTGGCTGAAGCAAGGATGGAGGTCCAGAAGCCTCTTTGACTTGGTCTTGGCGCTACCCCCACATCCACCCCTTACCACAGTCTAAGAAAAGAACTGTTCAAGTCAAACTTCTTCATTTTACAGGTGTGAAGTCAGTACCCCAGGGGAAAGGGCCTGGCCCAAGGACACACAGTGTTAGAAACAGGTCAGAAGCCAGGTTTCCAGACTCACCAGACCAGCGATCTTCCCATGGCCCCACGCTGTATCTTCATCATCTTATTTATTTATTTATTTAATTTTTTTTTTTTTTTTTTTTTTTTTTTTTTTTGAGACGGAGTTTTGCTCTTGTTACCCCAGGCTGGAATGCAATGGCGTGATCTCGGCTCACCGCAACCTCTGCCTCCCAGGTTCAAGCCATTCTCCTGCCTCAGCCTCCCGAGTAACTGGAATTACAGACATGCGCCACCAAGCCCGGCTAATTTTGTATTTTTAGCAGAGACGGCGTTTCTCCATGTTGGCAGGCTGGACTCAAACTCCTGACCTCAGGTGATCTGCCCGCCTCAGCCTCCCAAAGTGCTAGGATTACAGGCATGAGCCACTGTGCCCGGCCTCATCATCTTATATACAACCAACACTTACGTAAAACTTACCATGGGCCTGGCACCCCTCTTCGTAGACGAACATATTTAATTCCCACAATAATGTTATGACACAGGTTCTATTATTCTCTCCATTTTACAGAGTAGGAAATTGAGGCACAGAGATTAAGTAACTTGACCAAGGTCACCCAGGTAGTAAGCAGCAGAGCAGGGGTTTGAACTCAGGCAGCCCAGCTCCATGCCCATATTTCTTAAAGAGTTTGCCAGAAGGAATCACTTGCTGCCTTTGGTCAGGAATGGGAATACTATGTTACTAACCATCTGACAAGTGAAATAATGAAATATATCATCCAGAGTTTCCCTTAAAAGGCAAAGCAAAGTCCAATAAAAATGAAAAAAACAACAAAAAAACAAAAAAACCCACAACAATTGCACTGAAGATGACAATGAAAGGCTCAATGCACTAGACCCATATTAAAGCATCTTTGTCAGCTTTCTTTCTCAGGTGCTGCATGCTTGGGGGAGGAAGGGCAGGGTGCAGTGCCCCTTCATCTACACAATGGCTGAGGGGCAAGGTGCAGTGCTGGTTAATCTACACAATGGCTGAAATTTTACAACCCATTCTCAATGCATCTGTCCTTTGGACACACCCATTTTTGGCTTCCTTTCCAACCCTGATGCCCCAAACCCCGGGGTTTCCATAATATCCAGATATGGCCTGCTATAAACCTTAACCTCTTTTATTTATGTATTTATTTATTTTGAGACGGAGTCTTACTCTTGCCTCCCAGGCTGGAGTGCAATGGCATGATCTCGGCTCACTGCAACTTCCGCCTCCTGGGTTCAAGCGATTCTCCTGCCTCAGCACCCCCAACCCCAGTAGCTGGGATTACAGGCAAATGCCGCCATGCCTGGTTAATTTTTATACGTTTAGCAGAGACGGGGTTTCACCATGTTGGCCAGGCTGGTCTCAAACTGCTGACCTCAGGTGATCCACCCGCCTCCGCCTCCCAAAGTGCTGAGATTACAGGTGTTAGCCACCTTTTGTTAAAGGTTCTGGGCTAGGCTGGGCTGTGGCCAGTCTACTCTCCTACCACAGAAGAGTAAAATGCCCTGCATTCTCTTAAAAAAAAAAATAAGAAAAATTAAAAATAAATCACTGGTAGCCAGCCTGCCCTTTTGGGGATCTTCTCTGTCTCTATTTGGGAATCTCTTTCTTCACCCAACTGTGGCACGTGCCCCTCAAAATAAAGTCAGATACTCTGAGGTGGACTGTCCAAATCCCTTGCTGTTTTTTGGTTTCATTCACTTGCCCACGGGTTGTTCTTAGTGCATTTGCCCATCCAAACCCGGGAGGGGCAGGAGGAAGAGTAGGGACGTCCAGCATTGGGACCCAACTCAGTCCGTGATACTTCCAGAAGCTCCATGCTAGAAGCTGGCAACTGTGGAATCAACAGGCAGATTGGCTTCAGAGGGTTTTGAGACCAGTACCTGCTCAGCTGCTGCCCCACCTAGGGTAACTGAGCCATGACTGCTTGCAGTCTGAGCCCTTCACTCTGCCCCTGGACTGCACCGCGCTCATTTACGAGATCTCCAAATGTGAGTTTAATGGAGGCAGATGTACAAGGGTCCTCACAAGCCCAGGGAACTCTAAACTTCTAGAAGGAAACGGGGCCACTCCAAAAAAGATGATGGGGCAATCAAGAGACACTCCCATAACAGCAAGGAACAAAGAGCATTTACGCCCCCTACGCCAACGCCCTCCACCACCACCACTAAAAATTACCGTATTTCCTAACACCAGCTGAGATAACTGCCTCAAATCTGTCCACTTCCACATTTGCATACTGGGTTCTGACATTTGCCTACCACTGAATAGTCACCAAGCAAGACACAAGGTGAAGACGTCCCCACAAAGCAATATTTATTGTCTTTGGATCGCCGCTAGCTAAAACCTCCTGAAGTTTCACCAAACTCAGCTCTGTAAAACAAAAGAAAAAGAACACCACTATAAATTACAGCCTCGCCAGGATCTCAGGACATGCCTATACTTTGTATTTTATAAGTTCCGTATAAACATTGGAATAGCACAGAAACAGGAATCTCAGAAATAACGCCATTTTGAAGGCCACAAGACGAAACCCAACTATTCATTTCATTCTATGCTACTTCTTATCTCAAATACACAGTTCCTTTTTCCTTTAACGAAAATATCGCTCTTTTAAACAATATGTGATGCAAAGCAAATATAACAGGGTACGAACACAAATCTTTCCTGCCAAATTTATGGTTCCTCGCTTGTCCCCAGTTGCACCCAGAACCACTACCCCGGCCTATCGCTGTGTACACAACACGGGCTAGGAATTTTAAAGAACTGCCTTAATCTCTCAGCTGTGTGCAGTGCGATAGGGTATGCTTGGATGCCAGTTTTTAAAAAGCAAATCAACTTTCCTCAAATTATTAAGATAAATAATTAGAAGGGGAAAGCTGCCGGTATTCAGTACAATAGGGGGAAAACCAAAAAACTGAATGTTCCTGAGTCTCACGCAGGGTGATACCTTGGAACAGTTAACACAGCACCCTGGCAAAATGTCCATCACATTTTTTCACCCCTTAACCTGGGTCACTATATTGTACTTTCTAGATGTGAGCAAATGAGTTTGCTGAACAGGCAACACAGGGACTAGGGCCCCTTCCTGGAGGTTTCTCAGCGCACTCTTAACTCCTCTCGGGCTCAGAGAAAGGAGGTGGGGTTTGGGGGAAGGTGGGGTGGAGGGGCAGATTCTAGGGAAGTCAGAGGCCTGGAGAGGCTGTGGCGGTGGGGCCAGGTGGAAGGGAGGGAACCAGAAGGGCGAGATGCTTCCTCGTCACTGAAAATCCTCCTCTGTTGTTATAAAGGCCAAGTGCCCACCCAGCCCCTGCCACGTCCACGTTCCTAAACAGAGAGAGGACCTTCCACATGCAAGAAAAGGGGACAGAGACCAGGAGGCAGCAACTTAAACTCCCGGCAGCCTAGAAGGGCAGGACCCACGGGCTCACTCCACTTACCCCGGCCTTTCCACAGGCCCTCCTGAGAGGGGTTCTCCACCCCGCAAGACACACACACACACACACACACACACACACACACACGTGTACATGCACACATACACAAGAAGAAAGCGTGGAGAGAGGGTAACCCGACTCCCCTGCCCCCCTCCCCACCAGCCTGCAGAGGCAAGGGGTAGCGGGGAAGGAGGGCCTCTGCTCTATCCTCCCAGGTATCTAACCCTCCCTGGGCAGCTGTCAGCTTCCATTTGCATGAATGAAGACTGTGGTCAATTGGTACCTGGGAGAGAACAAAGCAGGAAATAAAAGGGGCTGTCACTTACTCAAATCCAAAGCTCATCAAGTCTAACTAAAGGGAGTGCCACATTCTGTGTCCCCAGTTTAGAGAGAGGGATTTGCTGGCCGGGCCCTGACGCCCCTCCCCCTCGCTGACACTGACAAAGGATCTGGTTCTCACTGAACCTGCTTCTCTTGTGACTGTTTCTAGTCTCCAAAGGGACTGTATTTATATTTTTAATTATCTGCTTTTTACAGCAATTTTTTAAAGTATTATGATGACTTGCATTTGGTAAGAAAAAAAGAGCTAAACAACGAAAAGCCTCCCCCTAACCTTGGTCTCCTGGAATCTCAGTCTCTCAGCCATTCCAGGGGCTTCACTGTGGCCGGGGGCTTCACACCACTCACAGCCATCCACTGCCCCCAGCCCCCAACTTCAGCAGAGCTGGCAAGCTCTCGTCTGCATTCAGCAGCATCCCGGGTGTATACCTTGTGCTTGGCACTGTGCTAAGGCTTTGCAAAATGGACTTTCCACAAATTGGTTGAAAGAAAAAGAAAATAAGCCATGTTGAACCGTTTCCAGAATGTAAAGGGTTACAAAACCCTTTGCATACACCCAGAATTTAAAAAAAAAAAAAAAAAAAACAGGAAGGAAATATACTAAAACATTAAATGATAAAACTACTTAGAAGGATTATGGATGACTTTTAGTTTCAATTTTACACTTTTCCTCTATTTTCCAAATTTCACATAAATAAGCATAAAGTATTTTTATCATCAGAAATGAATCCATTCACACATGCATACACATTCGTCTCCCCACCAGCCTGGCAGGGCCATCATTTTTCATGCATTTTGTCTTTGCAGGAACTGATTTACATTTTTAAGTGCTTTACAGCTGATAAAGTGCTTTGAAAACAGAAAAACTAACCAGGAGTCAATGATGCTCCTGAGACTAATCCTGGTGTCACTGCCCAAAGCTCTATGAGAAACTGTAACACACTAAACTGTCCCTCACCCTGATCTCTGGTCCGTCAGGCTTTCTGCAGCCGGCAGGCCCTTGCCCTCTGCAATGTGCTTTCCCTGTCCTACACAGAGCACTTCCACTAACACGGTGCATGCAGTTAGGAGAGCAGAGAGCATTCCCCTTACAGAAGAGGACGCTGAGGTCAGGCGTGTGGCTTGTTCAGTGTGGCTAGCACTCAGATGCTACTACTCTCAGGTGGGACATAAGCCAGTGCTACCTAGCAGGGGTGAGGTCACCATTCCAACTAATTTACATCTACGGGGCATTTTGTGGAATGCCATGTCACTCTTACAACACAGACATTTTTATAGCAATGTGTAAGTATCTAGGCATCTCTTATTTTCTGTAATCCCACAAGGCACATTATTTTATCATCATCTTACAGGTGAGAAACCAAACCTCACAGACAAACTCAGTGTCACAGGCTTGTTATCCGGCCAAGCCCCAGCTTCTATTGCTTCTCCAGAGCCAACCCCTACCCACACCCAACTTCCTGCCCCCCAGATGGCTCCTACCTACCAGAATGATGTGCACAGATGTCCTCAACCAACCCAAAAAGGTCCTAGACTTCTGCTATTTCCAATCTGATAGCAGTGATACCACAGTAGGGTCACTTGCTTGGGATCAAATCTGGACTCTACTATCTAACATCTCTGCAACCTTAAGCAAATGACACAAACATTTTTTTTTTTTTTTGAGGCGGAGTCTCGCTCTGTCGCCCGGACTGGAGTGCAGTGGCCGGATCTCAGCTCACTGCAAGCTCTGCCCCCTGGGTTTACGCCGTTCTCCTGCCTCAGCCTCCCGAGTAGCTGGGACTACAGGTCCAGCTACTAGTAGAGACGGGGTTTCACCGTGTTAGCCAGGATGGTCTCGATCTCCTGACCTCGTGATCCGCCCATCTCGGCCTCCCAAAGTGCTGGGATTACAGGCTTGAGCCACCGCGCCCGGCCGACACAAACATTTTTGAAGCCCCTGTTTCCACCGATAAAAATGGGAAAATACAGCCGGGTAAGGTGGCTCACGCGTGTGATCCTAGCACTTTGGGGAACCGAGGTGGGAGGACTGCTTGAGCCCAGCAGCTCAAGACCTGGGCCACAACATGAGACCCTGTCTCTACAAAGAATTTAAAAATAAAAATAAATGAGAAAATAATAGACGGTCCCTGCTCACCTGCTTGTTTTCTGCATTCATTAAGACAATATATGTAAAATTTACCACGGTGACTATTATAGAAGGCAGTGTTCCTTAAATGTTCACCACTATTATTACTATTAATATCATCACCACCACCATCAGCACAATGCAGACAGAACCCAGCACACAGGCACGTGTGGTTAATGCCAGACAAAAGGCTTCCATGTTCATCTTCTCATTCAGTTTCTCATGACAATCCTGTGAGGCTGGCAGGGCAGAAATTAGGGCCCACATTTTAAAGACCAGGCAGCTGAGGCTCAGAAAAGTGACTTCCCCATACGCACATAGTAGTGGCCAGGACTCAAGTCCACAGCATCCACCTCCCAAATCCTAGGCTCTTCCTGCTTCCCATGCCACCTTCTCTCCCACAGAAGGTACCGTGGGTTCACATTGGAATTGTCTGGCCTGAGCAATGCCAGTGAGATAGAGTGTTTTGTTGGGTTGCAGGCTCAGCCATCACCTGGTGGGCAGAGTCATTTCACCTTTGTAGGTCTCCGTTTCTTCATCAATATCACCTGCTCATCCTCTCCCTCTCTACCCAGGACTACCATGAGGATAATGAGTAGGAAGCAGCTGTGAAGAACATAATAATGTTCATCTGATCTCACCCCTACTTGAAACCTGATGGCCCACAAGCAAGAAGCAGAGGCCTGGGTTCTCTCCTGGGCGAGGCTGAGCAGCCCTCACCAAGAAGGAATCCACAGTCCAGAGCCTTGCTTGAGCCACAAGTGACTCTCAGGTCAATCCAAACCACTCAACACCTCCAATCCAGCCAGCCTAGGTTCCACTGGGACCCATAACACAATGGCTGCAAAAGCCAAACAGACCTGGCTCCCACTGCAAAGGAACCTTGCAGTGGATCCTAATCCAGAAAGACACTGAGCATGTTCGAAAGACGATGGGGCCAGGAAAGCTGGGATTGGAGCCCGACTTCCCCACAGAGTAGCTGGGGGATCATCTCGCCATTTTTTTTTTTTTTTTTTTTTTTTGAGACAGAGTCTCACTCCGTTGCCCAGGCTGGTGTGCAGTGGCATGATCTCGGCTCACTGCAACCTCCAACCTCCACCAGGTTCAAGTGATTCTCCTGCCTCGGCCTCCCGAGTAGCTGGGATTACAGGTACACGCTACCAGGCTCGGCTAATTTCACCATGCTGGCCACGCTGCTCTCGAACTCCTAACCTCAAGTGATCCACCTGCCTCGGCCTCCCAAAATGCTGGAATTACCACCATGCCTGGCCCTCACCATTATTTTTAAAATTTAGTTATACCCAGCTCCATCCCACCAAGTATATGTGGTGGTTTAGAATAATACAAATAACACAAAAGAGTAAAACAAACCGTCAAGAGAACCAGGCAAGGCAAAAATGAGTATAGAGAAAATAATAAAGCGGGATGGGGGGTGGAGGGTTGGGGTAAGATCGGCACATAGAAATGCGTGCCATATGGTCCCTTCCTGCGGAAGTGTCAAGATGGGCCACAAATCTAGCTCTCAGGTGCTTAGTAACCAAAGCCAAAGGAAAACATGATGAGCCACATGCTTCTTGGTGCCCATAACACAGAAAACAAACCAGTTGTTCCAGAGCAATACATCTTTCCCGGCCTGATTCAGAGCCTCAGAGAAACTTCCCCATCGGGCCTTCATAAAGGGACACAGTGATAGAGCAGCGAAGGTCTGCAGTATCCCCACCGCAGACTCCAATTTCTCTTGCAGAAATTCCTTATTTCACCACCTCCCTTGCAATTTGATGACCTAATCCAAAAAGGACAATTCAGCCACCAAAGTGGCCAAGGTTCTTTACGTAACCTAGAGCTTAGTTACCTAATCTTTAAAATGGTCCATCTGGCCTGGGACAGTGGTTCATGCCTGTAATCCCACCACTTTGGGAGGCCAAGGCGGGCAGATCACCTGAGGTCAGGAGCTCGAGACCAGCCTGGCCAACAAGATGAAACCCCATCTCTACTAAAAATACAAAAAAATTAGCCGGGCATGGTAGTGCGCGCCTGTAATCCCAGCTACTCGACAGGCTGAGGTAGGAGAATCGCTTGAACCTGATGGAGGCTGCAGGTTGCAGTGAGCCAAGATTGCACCACTGCACTCCAGCCTGGGTGACAAGAGTGAAACACTGTCATAAAATAAAATAGAATAAAATAAAATAAAATAGTCCATCTACCTCACCAGGCAGTTGTGAGGTTAAAGCAGATAATGTGTGGTAACTCACATGCCTAATACATAGTAGGTGCTCCATAAAAAGGAGTTCATCATTTCTGCTAGAACGGAAGTTCTTGAAAGCAGGGATCTTGGTTGGAGGTGGTCACTGCTGTATCCCATGCACCTAGAGCAGTCACTAGCACATAACAGATGCTCAACAAATACTTATTGAATACATGAATTTTCTACAGCAGGTTCCTAAAAGCATTAGTCTCATGAGATGCTTCTAAAAAGAGACAGCTGTAGAGTAAAACAAAAATCGAGGGAAAACAAGGGTTTTATATCCCGTTCCCTCTGAAAGAGTTACCAACATATTTAAGTTTCTTCTAAGTCCTGCAGGAAAGACATCAATTTGATTTTGTTCAGGCCAGAGTTCTCCAAACTTGCTTAACCACAATACCTCCCCTTTTTCTCACACAGAAGGAAGGACAGACCCACATTCATTCTTATGATCCCAGGGGACTCTAAATGATCCTAAGAAGGAAAGGGGCCACTACCCCACAGAGAGATAGTCCCAAAACAGCAAAGGAACGAAGAGCATCCACACTCTTCACGTCAATCCCCTCCATCACCACCACCTACTAACTCTGGAACACATCATGTTTCTAAAAATCAAACAGATCCTTCAGACCTAAACAGCTGGCTTCGCCCGAACAGATGGACACTCTGGTTGCCCCTGCACATTCCAGAACCCACCTGCTCTGTCCAACTTCAGCAAAGCCAACTCCCAGCCTCCTAGTTCAGGGCCACGTGAAGACCCAAGTAAAGGCCAGATCCCAGAGGCTGGGGCCAGTGGAAGGTCCTCATCACTGCTGGGAGGGCAGCACTTTCTTTGAAGTGGGTAGGGGAGGAGGGATCTGGGTGCATGTCCCCGAGTCCCCGGGTGGCCGCCCACAGGGCGCATCACGTGGTTCTGCTTGGCTCACTAAGCCAGGAGGCTCCTGGCAACAGCTCCCTAGTTGTGCTCACTGCTTACTTACCCACGCAGCCCTGAGCTGCCCCACTGCCCCGCCTCTGCAGGTTGATGCTACCACCCCAACTCCCAGAGAGCCAGCAAGCAGGCAGGCGGTCAGGCCACCCAAATGACAAGCACCCACTCCCCCACGAGAAGCAAGGTTCTCCTGAGCATACCACAGAGCTTCCCTAGGCAGAAAATGTTTAACAAGTGTTTACTGAGCACTTCCGGGAGGCCAGGCCTCATCTCCCCCACTGGCCCTCAGATCCCGAGGCCCATTCAGTCATCTGAGTCTACCTAGTACCAGCACTGGCTCCTGCAGGGAACAGGTTCTGATAGACCACTGGCCTTGACCTCTGACCCTTGTATGCTGCTGCACTCCAAGCCTGTGGTCCATGCCCGGTATGGCATCTACACAGCCACCAGATTCATGATCTTCCTAGCTCTAAATGTCCATTCCATGTGTTTGAAAGAAAATAAGGGGCCTGGGGGCGAACATGAGCCCAAATGGAATTTAACATCACCTGTTTGTTACCCTCAGTCCCGTGGGGCTTGGCAACTTGAATGCAACATTTTTTTTTTTTTTTTTGAGACCGAGTCTCGCTCTGTTACCCAGGCTGGAGTGCAGCGACGTGATTTCGGCCCACTGCAACCTCCGCCACCTAGTTCAAGAAATTCTCCTGTCTCCACCTCCCGAGTAGCTGAAATTACAGGCACACACCACCACACCAGGCTAATTTTTGTATTTTTAGTACAGATGGGGTTTCACGATGTTGGCCAGGCTGGCCTCAAACTCCTGACTTCAGGTGATCCACCTGCCTCAGTCTCCCAAAGTGCTGGGATTACTGGCATGAGTCACCATGCCCAAATTTGAACTATATACTTTTTAAATGGGTGAATTTTATTGTATGTGAATTATATCTCAGTAAAGCTGGTA
Source organism: Rhinopithecus roxellana (assembly GCF_007565055.1). Classification (NCBI taxonomy): domain Eukaryota; kingdom Metazoa; phylum Chordata; class Mammalia; order Primates; family Cercopithecidae; genus Rhinopithecus; species Rhinopithecus roxellana. The sequence goes on along the minus strand of NC_044563.1, from coordinate 19,034,334 downwards.
TTTTTTAAATTGCCATCAAAAATATACAACATTTTAATGCCTGGGCTAAGTGCCAGGATATGAAGATGGATGAGAGCTCTGAAACCTCTCTCAAGGGGCTCATCCTGGAGGGCTCTTCTCCCAAGGCCCCTCCAGAAACACCTTTCCCTTCCCAGCTCCACCAGTCGCACCAGGGTCGCTCTTGCCTCCTGGAACATCGTTCCTCAAAGGTTACACTTGCTGTGTAAAAGACAGAGCAGGTGCCCCTCTCCTCCCTGACTAGATCATGAGTTCCTGGACTCTGGGGACACTGCCCTCCACATTTCCTCCCCTGGTGCTTATTAGCATAGGACTTGGCACAGAGCAGGTGCTCAGGGAAATCCTGCTGAATGAATAGGCATGGCTGGCAGCACTTTGGACGACTAGAATATGGTATAAGACCTTCTGACACGGCCTCCCAAATGCCAACCTTGAAAACATGACCTTGGGGCTGTGGCTCAATTCAATGAGCACCACTTAGAGGGAGGGTGTGGGTCAAAACGAGCTGATCTGCAAGGCTGCCACGAGCCAAGCACTCACAAAACAAAAGTGAAAAGAAAACTAGGGCAGTGACTAGCACTGCACTCACCCCAGAACACCCACTTCACAGGTCGCTCACACTGTGCCCCCAAGTGTGAACTCATAGGACTCCCCACAAAAAACCACCCAAACTATAAAATATGTGTAAATGGAAACCTCCGTACTCCATCATGTCAACAGAGCAGACCTAAATCTTCCTCACTGCACTCTTCAGTGCTCTCTCCTTGAATACGTTTTTTTAAAAACTGAGGCGGGGCACAGTGGCTCACACCTATAATGTCAGCACTTTGGGAGGCCAAGATGGGAGAATCACCTGAGCCCAGGAGTTCACGATCAGCCTGGCAATAGTGTGACCTCATCTCTACAAAAATAAATTTTTTTAATTAGCCAGATGTGGTGACATGTGCCTGTGATCCCAGATACTTGGGAGGCTGAGGTGGGAGGATCACTCAAAGCCAGGGAGTTTGAGGCTGCAGTGGGTGTGGTGTGTTTGTGCTACTGCACCCCAGCCTGGGCAACAGAGCAAGATCCTGTCCCAAAAAGAAAAAGTAAAAGAAAAAAGGGTGCCAGACACTTAGTGAGCATCACATGTGTGAATTTAGAAAGGAGGAAGAGGAGGCAGCATTCTCCTTCAAACAGGGCAGGTGCTCATGGTCTGCCAGAGTCCCCCAAACTCTCTACTGCCTTATTAACACCAATCACAAAAGAGTGGCCCATTATATTCTGAGCCACACCTCTGTTTAATAAGAATAAGGCAAGAGAAAACACTTGGGACACTCTGAGCCCCTGATCGGCATTACTTTCTTAAGTGACTCCACTCAAGAGTACCCATCTAGTAAGTGGTAAGCCCAGAAACAGAGCCCAGGCCACCTCCTGCCTCCAAGTCCAGCTCCTATCTTACCATCAGCACAACACAGGAGACCTTGTGCACATACATTATTGCTGCACAGGCTTGATCTGGATGGATCTCTCTTATAAACAGGCATACAGAGCCCCGAGCTATGAAAGGTACCAAAACTAATCAAGTCTTATAGATTAAATGTCTTACAAAGTGTGGTGACTCCTGCATGACAATGAAAGCTGAAAGGCAGATTATGCCAATGTTTATCTCTGCCTTTGCCCAGGGTCCCTGGTCCCTGAACAGGCAGTAGGCACCACCACTGACCTCTGTCCTGCCCACCTCCTAGAACAGTGCACCCACCCTGCTCACCAAACCCCACTCTTTATTTAAAGACCCAACTTGCTGGGAGGGACAGTGTGCACCTGTAATCACAGCTACTCAGTTGGCTGAAGCAGAAGGATCACTGGGGCTCAGGAGTTCAAGTCCAGCCTGAGCCACACAGAAAAACCCTGTCTCCAAAATAATAATAATAATAGACCAGGCGCGGTGGCTCACACCTGTATGTCCAGCACTTTGGGAGGCCGAGGCAGGTGGATCACCTGAGGTCAGGAGTTCGAGACCATCCTGGCCAACATGGTGAAACCTCATCTCTACTAAAAATACAAAAATTACCTGGGTGTGGTGGCGTGCCTATAATCCCAGCTACTTGAGAAGCTAACACAGGAGAATTGCTTGAACCCAGGAGGCAGAGGTTGCAGTAAGCCAAGATCATACCACTGCACTCCCAGACTGGGTGACAGCAAGACTGCGCCTCAAAAAATAATAATAATAATAATAAAAGCCTAACTCAGGTCCCATGTCTTCAATTCATTCAACAAATTACTGAACACCTAATGGGCCATGCAGTGGTTCACACCTGCAATCCCAGCACTTTGGGAGGCTGAGACGGGTGGATCACTTGAGGTCAGGAGTTTGAGACCAACCTGGCCAACATGGCGAAACCCTATCTCTACTAAAAATATAAAAAATTAGCCGGGCGTGGTGGCACGTGCCTGTAATCCCAGTTACTCGGGAGGCTGAGGCAGGAGGACTGCTTGAACCTGGGAGTGGGAGGTTGCAGTGAGCCAAGATCGCACCACTGCTCTCCAGCCTGGGTGACAGAGCTAGACTCTGTCTCAAAAAAAAAAAAAAAAAAAAATTACTGAGCACCTACTGGGTTGCCAGGCCCTATGACACGATGTCCTCAGGGAACCCAGTCTATTTAGGGAGACAGAGGAACAAGAGTTACTCCATCACATGCAAGGGCCTAGCAGCAAGAAAGGGTGTGGCACACCAGAGTGACTGTAAGAAATTTGGGATGGGGAGTCCCCAGAGTACGTATGTCCAGAAACGCTGCACTACGTGCCAACCCAAATAACTCAACGGTATCCAACAGGTATAGGGGGCCTTGATGGCACAAAGCAGTAGATGATTTGGTTGGTCTGATCAGAGCCACAGCACCTGACGCCCAGAGATCTCATTTAATTCTCACAACAACCCAAAGAGATAAGGTACTAGTCCTACTTAACAGCGGGGAAGCCTGAACTTGGAAAGATTCAGCGACTTGCCCAGGGGCACACAGCAGTTATGTGGCAGAGCCCAGACTTGGCCCAGCTCAGCCTAAATTGCTTTTCAAGCACCACATTATAGTGCACCACATATCCATATAAAGCATGGCTTCAAGTCTGAGGTCTGTTTGTTTGACCAATTTTTTTTTTTTTTTTTTTTTTTTTTTTTTTTTGAGATAGAGTCTCGCTCTATTGCCCAGGTTGGAGTGCAGTGGCACAATCTCAGCTCACTACACCCTCCGCCTCTCAGGGTCAAGTGATTCTCCTGGCTCAGCCCCCTGAGTAGCTGGGATTACAGGCATGAACCACCACACCCAGCTAGTTTTTGTATGTTTAGTAGAGATGGGGTCTCGCCATACTGGCGAGACTTATCTCGAATTCCTGACCTCCAACGATCCACCTGCCTCGGCCTCCCAAAATGCTGGGATTACAGGTGTGGCCCACTGTGCCCAGCCTGTTTGACCGAATTAGGTTTATACTTTACTTTGAAGCTCACATCTTTAAATTTCTTATATCATAAACATCCTAGTATATCATGGAACATTTTTTTCCATGCATTGGTAATGACTGCATAGCAGTCCACAATTTCAGCAATCCTCCACCGCTCAACACTTTGGTTGTTTCCAACACATGGCTTCTTGTTTTTCTTTAACAGACCATCCCACACATGGTTCATCCCATTGTGTCCTCACAGGGGGAAACCCTGCAACGCTGATACCACCCATTGTGAGACTTATCTTACGCAAGGATGAGTAAGACAATGACTTTCAACGAAATATCAGCAAGTTTTATTATAGGCTACTTTCCTTTCCCAACCCACCCCCCAGTTCTGCTAACAATAATTCATTTGGTTACTGGGTTGATTTCTCTATTAGACGCAAACGCAATAAACTAGGGTGTGGCCAGGCATGGTGGCTCACGACAGTAATCCTAGCACTTTGGGAAGCTGAGTTGGGTGGATCACCTGAGGTCAGGAGTTCTAGACCAGCCTGGCCAACATGGCGAAACCATACCTCTTCTAAAAATACAAAAATTAGCCGGGCGTGGTGGCGCATGCCTGTGATCCCAGCTATTGGGAGACTGAGGCAAGGAGAATCGCTTGAACCTGGGAGGCGGAGGTTGCAGTGAGCCGAGACTGTGCCATTGCACTCCAGCCTGGGCAACAAGAGCCAAACTTCAACTCAAAAAAAATAATAAATAAATAAATTGGGGTGAAAGGTGTGGAACATCTGACAGCAAATATCCCTAAGGGTCCAGGCATGGGCTCAGCTTCCCCTCAAAACATTCCAGAGTTCCACCTTCAACTCTTCTCCAGAGGTAACAGATTTTCCTCCAGCAGATCACCTGGTACATGTCAGAACTCAACCCTAAAAGCCCAATTCAGCCTCCATTAAAAACAGGTCAAAAATAAGTATGTTACTGAATATCCTGTGAGCTCACTACTGGATCTTTAGTGTCGGGAAGAAGAGGGCAGAAAGAACAAGGAACTGGAGCCAGGAACCTGGGCTCACAGTGATACTAGCTGTGTGGTCTTGGGCAAGTCACTTCCCCTCTCTGGGCCTTGGTTTCAACATCTCTAAAGTAACTGGTTTGCATTCGATGACCCTCAATGACCCTTCCTGCTCTGGGCCTGACCAGTTTTATAAGTGACCAGTGACCGTACATCATGATGTCAACTCACAAGTACAGCCCCTACCAGCTTGCTGCTGCCTGGAGGGAAGACAGCAGGAACCCACAGAAGAAAAAGGCCTCGGCCGGGCGCAGTGGCTCACACCTGTAATCCCAGCACTCTGGGAGGCAGGCAGATCACTTGAGGTCTGGAGTTCAAGATCACCCCGGCCAACATGGCAAAACCCCATCTCTGCTAAAAATACAAAAATTAGCCACGTGTGGTGGCACACGCTTGTAATCCCAGGAGCCAGGTGTGGTGGCGCACGCTTGTAATCCCAGGAGCCAGGTGTGGTGGCACACGCTTGTAATCCCAGGAGGCTGAGGCACAAGAATCGCTTGAACCTGGGAGGCGGAGGTTGCGCCAAGATTGCATCACTGCACTACAGCCTGGGCGACAGAGTGAGAAAAAAGAAAAGAAAAAGGCCTCACACCCAGGTCCCCTACGGAGCCATCGGTCAGAGTAAAGGGGGACACATCAGACGGCTTATTTGGGAGTATGGGTAGAATTCTGATTTCACATTTGAAAAATCATCTAACCTTTATCACATATGCCTAGCTTCATATTAAGACGAAGGTATTCATTTCATTAAAAAAAAAAAAAGACTGATTCATAACAAGCCAGCAAAATAGAGTCAGAACAAGAGCAAGTCATCACGATACCAATGCCAAAGGGGAGGTTTCTGTCTTTATTTTCTAACTGGCAATGACAAGCTCTTTACAAAACCCAGGCAAGCTGCAAGTCAGTGATAAAGGGGACAGTCGGCCTTGCCACTTGAACAGAGACAGGCCCAGATAGGCAAGGACACTGGGTGACCTCTAAGACCCAGAAAGGCCTCACTGGTTTTAAGGTAATGCCCAGCAGGAATGAGGGAGGGGTGTGCCACGGGATGGAAGGGGGCTGCTGACGCTGTGTGGGTCAATACCAGACTCTTCTCAGAAACAAAGGCTCAAATTTAAGTATGTACTAGGAAAACCTGACAGTCTCTGGATTACAACCAGCTCATCGGCCTCCAGGTGGGAAGTTTTTGCACTGGTTCAGACCTCCCCTCAATGGGCAGGGATGTCCATCCAGATGATCAGGCTACCTCGTCTCACACCTGCCTGCACCTGCTGCGTATCCCTCCCTGCCCCTAGATTATGAGCTCTGCAGGTTCTAGCAGGTTCTGCCCTCCTTTCCCACTCCACCTCTCTCGCCCCCATCCTCTCCCTATCTCTCTCTCTCCCTCTCTCCCTCCCCAATCACCCTTGAGAGAGGCAGGAAGCCAGAAGAGCCCCAGGTTCCAGATGAGGAAAGTGATGCTCAAAAGAGGTAAGATCAGCCCAAGGTCACACAGGCCGCACCAAGAGTCCAACCCACTCTCCTAACTCCAAGTCTTCTTTCTCCCATCACATCTTCACAGCGGTCCTGTGGGTGCTGCCTCTGAAACATCTCCTCTTATCCCACAACCACTCAACCTATCCCATCCAGGTCCAGCCTGCTGCCTCTCTCCAGCACCACACAGCCTCTGGGCCCCTCCCAGCCAAACCACTGCAATCGCCTGGCCCAGCAGCGGCAGGTGGCTGCAAGCTGGCTAAGAGCTGGACAGGGCTGTGATCTGCCATTGCCTAGCTGTGTAGCTTACTGAACCTCACTGAGCCTGAGTGCCCTCATCTGTAAAAAGGGGATAATAACCCTGTCTCAGACAGTCCCTTAAAAGAAAGGAAGCAGATAAAGCTTGCTCTAAACCGGGCCCAGTAAGGGCAGACACACACACAGGCTCCTCACAGTCCACTCCGCCCAAAGGCTCCAAACACCACTCCCCAGTTCAAAATCCTCCCACACTGAAAACCCATGGCCACACAAACACTGGTAGACAAATGTTCATAGCAGTGTCACTCAAAATAGCTATAAAGTAGAAATGACCCAAATGACCACCAACTCATAAAAGGATAAACACACATGGTATCTCTCTGGGACGAAATATCATTCAGCCATAAAAGAAGAACAAAGCAGTGATACCTGCCCCAATATGGACGGACCTTGAAAACATTATGCTAGGTGAAATAGCCAGAATCAAAAGGACACACAGTGTATGATTCTACTCACATGAAACACACAGAACAGGTAAAATCACAGAAACAGAAAGCAAATTGGTGGTTGCCAGGAGATGGGGGAGGGAGAAAACAGGAGTGAGCACTCGTGGGCATGGGGTTTCTTTTGTGAGTAATGAAAATATTCTGGAACTAGACAGCAGTGATGGTTGCATAATTCTGAATATACTAAAAACAACTGAACTGTATGTTTTTGTATTTTTTTAATATGGAGTCTCACTCTGTCATCCAGGCTGGAGTGCAGTGGCCTGAACTCTGCTCACTGCAACCTCCACCTCCCAGACTCAAGCGATTCTCCAGCCACAGCCTCCCAAGCAGGTGGGATTACAGGCATGTGCCACCACGGCCGGCTAATTTTTGTATTTTTAGTAGAGATGGGGTTTCACCATGTTGGCCATGCTGATCTTGAACTCCTGACTTCAAGTGATCCACCCTTCAGCCTCCCAAAGTGCTGGGATTACAGGCATGAGCCACTGCACCCAACTTTGAACTGTATACTTTTTAAATGGGTGAATTTTACTGTATGGGAATTATATATCAACAAAGCTGGTATTTTTTATATTGCCATCAAAAATACAACAAAACAATAAAATGATTAATATTTACAACATGAAAAGAAAATCCTTCCATGAAACCTCATTCTCTACAAGATAGAGTCTAAATCACTCAGGCATCCTCTAAGTCCAGCCCCAGCCTACCTTGCCACAAACACCCTGCATTTGCCCAGCAAGACCCCTCACTGTACCCCAAATGAGTCTTCCCTACTGCAGGCCTGGGCTCCTAACATTCACCCCTAGAGCAGCAACAGTTACTCACTTGGCCTGATTCTTGTCTCAAGTCCTGGTTGTTCCTTTGAGGCCTGCACTGCCTATGACTTGAAACTCTCTGACCAGCCCATCTATCTCCCCAACTAAGCTGGAGCCTCCTTTAAGGAAAGATACCTGGATGGGCCGGGCGCGGTGGCTCAAGCCTGTAATCCCAGCACTTTGGGAGGCCAAGACGGGCGGATCACGAGGTCAGGAGATCGAGACCATCCTGGCTAACCTCGTGAAACCCCGTCTCTACTAAAAATTACAAAAAACTGGCCGGGCGAGGTGGCGGGCACCTGTAGTCCTAGCTACTCAGGAGGCTGAGGCAGGAGAATGGCGTAAACCCGGGAGGTGGAGCTTGCAGTGAGCTGAGATCCGGCCACTGCACTCCAGCCTGGGCGACAGAGCGAGACTCCGTCTCAAAAAAAATACCTGGACCAGCCTGTTTTCCTCCTCTCCTGTCCCCTCCCCACTCCTCAGGACAACAGTAACAATAGCTGTCACCTACGACTTCCTGTATGCGAAATCCTTGACCAAATGAGGTCCTTAATTCTGACAGCGGCCCACTATCAACCCAATTTACAAGTAAAGAAACTAAGGTGTGAAGTGAAGAAAGGGTAGGGAGGAAGCAGGGGGAGGAATTTGATCAAGGTATCGGTGCAAGAGGCAAAGCTAGGGATTGAACTCAACATTCTCTTCCCAAGGTGCTAGCACACACTGCCTTCCTAAGATATAACCAGGAATGTGTAGACAGCTAGTAGGTGTCAGTCATATTTCATTCTGCAAGTGTTCATCCAACAATCACATGAGAGCTAAAATATAGCTCTAAAAATAAAATGAGCGCACCTGATGACCTCTGCAGTCAGGTTATATACAACTAGGCTCAGCTGGTTTCTGGCTACAGTTAATTAAGAGATTTTTCCGGGTACCACCAGACAAGAGCAGATTTCAGTACAAAACATAAGCAATTATTTGACATTTTCCCTGAGCATTAAAAAAATGAAATTTTTTTTTAAAAAAGGATCACAGAAAACACGCACTATGTGAGTCACACAGACAAAAAGTGGTGTGAGGCAGCCACCATGCAGCCCAGTCAGCATGTGTGCAAATGCAAATATTAAATTTAAAACCTTGGCTGGGTGCGGTGGCTCACGCCTGTAATCCCAGCATTTTGAGGAGCCAAGACAGGTGGATCATATGAGGTCAGGAGTTCGAGACCAGTCTGGACAACATAATGAAACCCCATCTTTACTAAAAATACAAATATTAGCTGGGCGTGGTGGCGGGCACCTATAATCCCAGCTATTCGCAAGGCTGAGGCAGGAGAATCGCTTGAACCTGGGAGGCGGACGTTGCAGTGAACCAAGATCGTGCCACAGCACTCCAGCCTGGGAGACAAGCAAAACTCTGTCTCAAATAAATAACTAAATAAATAAACTTAAAATCTTTTTTTTTTTTTAATGATAATACCCAGTGCTGGGATGGACGTAATGAAACAGGCAATTGCTTATCTTCTAACAGCAATGAAACGACGAATTCCTTTTGGAATGTTATTAAGCAAGTGGTATGTGTCTAATATCAGAAAGATATCTGGAAATTAATCCTGAAGAATTTCTGCTTCACAGAAAATGCTGTATTCATGAAGATATTGGTCCTTGCACCACTTGTAACGGTGAAAAAGTCGCTACTGCCTAAATCTCTAAATACGAAAAAGGCTAAATGGATTAGAGTACATCCACTTCATGCAGTATTCTGTAGCTATTAAACATTATGGTTTATGTTATCCATGTATTAACATGGAAAAAATAAAAAGTTCTCTTTATTTAGCCTTTCAGCATTAAAGGATCTGAAACTATCCCCGCTCTGTGATTATAATGATTTTAAACAAGAAGCCACCTGGAATAAATCGTACTTGTAACTACTTTGAAATTATAATATTTTTGTGATGGGGGATAAAGGGCTTTTTTTTTTTTTTTTCCTTTCTCTAGTTTCTACATTTCCTTTAATGTTGTTCTACCACTGTTACCTAACTAGGAAAAAACAAATTTTTTTAAATGACCAAGCTCATTTTGAAGCTGCTCAGTGTCACATAAACACTGAGGCCTGCCTGCCCCAACTAAAGCAGCCACGTGAAATGCAGCTCCGGCTGCTTATTGTTCTGTTTATCAAAACAGGGCAAAGCCGCCCAGAAAACTCACCTCAGCAAGGTGACCTGACCTCAGGCCCATCACAGTCACAAATCTGCATTTCCAATAAAAAAATAATCCCAAAGAAGACAAGCACCCAGGTAACCAGTTATGGAAAAGCAAAGGATTGATGAGTTAGGGGTGAAAGGACAGTGAATTACTGTTTTTGTTTTTTTGTTTTCTTGGGGTTTTTGTACTGACCATAGTCACAATGCCTAGCACAAAGTAAGTGCTCAATAAGGATTTGAAGCAGAAAATGTTTTAAATGGGAAAATGCACTCATTTACCCATTTTAAAAATTTAAGGGAGTGAGTCCAGGCATGGTGGCTCATGCCTGTAAACCCAGCATTTTGGGAGGCTGAGGTGGGCAGATCACTTGAGGTCAGGAGTTCCAGACCATCCTGGCCAACATGGTGAAACCCCCTACTAAAATATAAAAATTAGCCAGGTGTGGCGGCAGGCTCCTGTAATCCCAGCTACTTGGGAGGCTGAGGCACGAGAATCACTTGAACCTGGGAAGCACAGGTTGCGGTGAGCCGAGATGGCGCCACCGCACTCCAGCCTGGGTAACAGAGCAAGACTCCATCTCAATAAAATAAAAATAAAAATAAAAATAAAACATTTTAAATGGGAAAATGTACTCATTTGCCCATTAAAAAAATTTAAGGGAGTGCCCACACTTCCTGAGCACCAAGGCCCAAAACACCATGCACACCTCTGGCCTGAAAGTTGTACTCCCTTAGTTCTCATCAACAGAAGCTGTGTTTGGAAGTGAGCAGGCAGGAAATTGGTACTTTTGTCACCAACTTGAACAACAAAAGTCAGAAAACTTAAATGTCACCAGGACAGTAAATGTCAAAGGGGGAGGGGTAACGGTTTACCAAGTATCTCTGCACCACTCCCTGTTCCGGCGCCTGTGGGCATGATTTCATAAAGTCCTACCTAACACTCTGACTCTAGCACCAAGCTGCCTAGGCTTGAACTCTGACTCTCAACTGATTGGCTGTGTGGCCTCAGGCTGGTTGCTTAGCTTCTCTGCATCTCATTTTCCCCTCCTGTAAAATGAAAGCAAAAAGAGAAGAGACTTACCTCATTAGGGTGTTATGAGGATTCACACAGCCAATACACACAAAGCACTAGGTACAGTGTCTGGCACAAGCACAGCATCTGTCATTTACTTATTAGTATTGTGCTCACATTTTACAGCCAAGAAAAACAACCTCACAGAGGTTAGTAACGTCCCAAGATCACACAGCTTAGTAAGAAGCAATGCTGTGATTCAAACCCAAATCAAAGGATCTGTGCTCTTTTTATCAGAGCAAGCTAAACCCCACCTGCAGGATTATTATGATCTCCACCCCAAACACACACGCACACACAATTTATGGCTGTCACTGCAAAAGGTAAGAATATTATGAGATAAGAAGTGATATGGGGCCAGGTACAATGGCTCTCGCCTGTAATCCCACCACTTTGGGATTACAGGCAGGCAGATCACTTAAGTCCAGGAGTTCAAGACCAGCCTGGCAAACAAGGCGAAACCTCGTTTCTACAAAAACACAAAAATTAGCTAGGTGTAATGGCATGCGCCTGTAGTCCCAGCTACTGGGGAGGCTGGGGCACAAGAACTGCTTGAACCCGGGAGGCAGAGGTTGCAGTAAGCCAAGATCGTACCACTGCACTCGAGCCTGGGCGACAGAGTGAGACTCTGTCTCCAAATTTAAAAAAAAACAAAGTGATACAGGACTGGAAGAGGAAGTCCAGTCCGTTGTAACCTGTGGATAATACCAGCTCCCTGCGCATAATACCAGCTCCATGTCAGGAAGGTTCTTTCAATTCATTCACTAAGCAAGCATGCTTTTGAGGCACGCTCTGTCCTATACGTGAGAATATCAGACATACAGGGTCCCACCCCCCTGAACTCATAATCCAAGAGGTAGGGAGACAGACAGAAACAAGTAGGTGATAAGGATGGGAGGAAATGAAGGATGATGGGATAGAGGGACCTAAGTGATAAGAAGGAGCCAGGAGGATAGTACCAGGCCCCAGAGAGAGGGGCGGGGTAGTTCAAGTGTCTGTTGTACTAGAGCCAGGTGACTACAGTCTGTGAACAGGGAGTGGGTAGCCAGAATGAGATCGGAGGGTGGAGGGGAGGAAGGGGTCTGATCATCCTGATCTAAGGTTCAGAGTCTTGCAGGCCACTGTTTGGGTTTATACTAAGAGCGATATGAAGCCATGCAGGCTTTTAAGCAGTGGAATAACACAACTCAATTTACGGGAAAGAAGCAAGCCAGGAGAGATGGCTTGCACCAAAAATCCTAGCACTTTGGGAGGCCAAGGCGGGAGAATCGCTTGAGCCCAGGAGTTGGAGACCAGCTGTGGCAACAAAGTGAGACCTCCATCTCTACAAAAAATATATATATATATTTAAAAATTACCCAGGACAGGCGGCACACATCTGTAGTCCCAGCTACTCAAGAGGGTAAGGTGGGAGGATCGCTTGAGCCCAGGAAGTAGAGGCTGCAAAGAGCTATGATCATACCACTGCACTTCAGCCTGGGCAACAGAACAAGACCCTATCTCAAAAACAACAAAAAAGGGCCGGACATACCAGCACTTTGGGAGGCCAAGGCAGGCAGATCACCTGAGGTCAGGAGTACAAGACCAGCCTGGCCAACATGGTGAAACCCCATCTCTCCTGAAAATACAAAAAATTTAGCCAGGTGTGGTGGCACAAGCCTGTAGTCCCAGATACTCAGGAGGCTGAGACAAGATAATCACTTGAGCCCAGAAGGTGGAGGTTGAAGTGAGCCAAGATAGCACCACTGCACTCTAGCCTGGGTGACAGAGCGAGACTCCGTCTCAAAAAAAAAAAAATCTCAGCATGAAAGTAAAAGAGACTAGCATATGGGTGGCATTTGCTAAAGGCCTTTTTACCCCTAGTTTTCCTTCTCCTTGTGCCACTAGCCCAACATAACCATAGACAATCGTGTTCTCCCTTTCTGGGTCTCTGTTTCCAAAGAGTTTTGGTCTCAGTGGTTCTCAACCCTGGCTACATATTAACAACACATGAGAAGCTTGGAAAATAAAACACCAATGGCGGCGAGAGGTGTCCATCCACCCAGATATCCAGAATCCACTGGTCTGGGGATGGAGCCTCCAATTGGTATTTTCCAAAAGCTTCTCAGGTGCAGCACCATTTGAGAAGAGCCCACTTAAAGGGGCTTCTAAGGCCTTTCTACCTCAGTAGTCTAAGTTCTAATTGGGAGAATTGCCAAAAGACAGAGTGTGCTCTTTGAGACAGTTCATCCTCACTGAAGACAATCAAGCAAAAACTACTTTGCTCAAAGATGCAACTCTATAATCAGACACTCTTAACAGATTCCTCCCAAAAGACATTTTTGTGGTTTAATGACTTGGGTGATCATCCAGTAAGCAAGCAAGTCTTGGTCCTCAGTGTCCTCAGCTGCAGCCAAAGACAGCAAATAAACAGCGTATGTGCCACTCCTTGCCTCTCTTGTGGCCATGGCAGACATCACTAATTGATCCCAGCATAGCCTTCTGCTGAGCCAGGACATCCCAAGTGATCTGAGAATCCCTTCTACACAGGGCCCAAGCATCACTCACTATCAATCATCTGAAGATGGACACAGACTGGAACCCATTTGTCTTTCCTAGCCTAATGTCCCTAAGGTATTTTCCAACTCTGACATTCTTTGAGGGGATGATCCTTTTAAACTTCTTACTAGCAATCATTAACTACCAAGTTGCACAGCAATGAGCTCAGCTGGCTTGAGGCTAGTCACACCATAAGATCACATGTTTCATCCCGGAGGAAGGCTCCTGCTGTATTTCCTGAACTTCAGACTCTTTGTCCTCTCTAGGTAACATCCCTCCCTTCCCTGGCAGCTGCACCTCCAACATGTATTTACCGAATAGGGCCTGAGATAGATTACTCAATTAGATCAGGGCAGACCTGTCCATATTCCTGGAAAAGCTCATCCAAGCAGGCGTCCTTTATGATCACTGGTAGCTGAAACAATAATAATGACAGCAGCTGGTGTGTACAGAGCACTTTCTGTATGCCAGGCACCTTGCCGGGGGCACTGCATACATTTTTTCATGGAATCTTGATCACAATCCTCTAAGGTATTTATTATCCCCATTTGGCACACAAGAAAATTCAAGCTTTGAAAGCTACTAAGTTGCTGCTCAACACAAAGCAATAGAAGCGAGATTACAGGAGAGCCACATACCTGGCCCTGGGCAAGTCCCTCCACCTCTCTGTGCCTCATCTCTAAAATGGGCGTGATGATTTTTTCAAGAACACAGTTTTGGGGCACATGTGGTAATTTAATACATTCACACAATTTGTAAAGATCAAATCAATGTACTTGGGATACGTATCACCGTAAATATTTGTCTTTGCTTTATGCTAGAACCAAATCGTTCTCTCCTAGCTATTTTGAAATATACAGTAGATTACTGTAAACTGCAGTCACCTTACTGATGTAGCTAACATGATGTCTTTAAAATGAACATAATAATTGTAAGGATAAAATGAGAGCCCAGCACACAGTATATGACAGTCCAGTGGATGTCTCAGAAAAACCTGACGAAATCTGGGTTACAAAAAAAAAAAAAAATCAAGGATTGAAATTCTGACCAAGTCTACTCTACACTGTGCTAGGAGCTGTTTTTTGGCCTCACAAAGTGAAGTATTCTTGATAAGTTATGTGCACATCCCAGTTTTCAAAAAGCAAATCCTACCTCGCTCCACTCACCCTTGGCTGGCATCACCCTTGAGGTCAGTTTCTTCTCCTGCCTCTTTCCTGCTATTCTCAATGTCACTGGCTGGAAGGCATTCTCTCTCGTTTTACACCCTGAGGCCTCTAAACACTCTAAAAGCTGAAAATTGCTCCAGGGAGCTGGTGGGAGGGGGAACTTGGCAGTGAATCTCTTTGTAACGGGATCTCCCTTTGACAGGGCATATCAATTGTGTGGAAGGAACTTGGCCTCAAAGCTCCTAATAAAAGGTAAGCCTTTCCCTCAACTTCACATCCCTTGCAGCAGAGCTTAGCACCACACCATCAATCACATTAACACGGGGTTCCTTTCCCACCTGGACAGGAAAAGTATCAGCTACTCCCATTTTACAGAGTAGGGCTGAGGAGGAAGATGAGGCTGAAAACACTAGGAAGGAACTCAACACCTAGGTGCCCAGACTGCAGCACAAACTCCGCCACAGCATCCCAAAAAAGGACTCAGTGAATGAGAAGGGAGTCAATGTGAACCCTCTTTTGAGCTCTGGCAACCTGGATGTTTGTCACATGTGTAAACCTTGTTAGTTTAGACCTACGGTCTCACGGGGAGGAAATCAACTACCAGCATAAGGCTGATTCCATGAGAATGAGAGGACAGCCAGTCCCATCTAGTGAGACTGCCAGGGCATAGGCCATCCGCATCAGTACTTCAAAGCAAGTATTACCTACAGCAAGGGCAGTTTGCTCTTTAGGGGACATCTGCCAATATCTGGAGACATTTTCGTCTGTGGGGGAGGGGCGCTACTGGCACCTAGCAGGCAGAAGCCAGGGAGGCTGCAGGACATCGTATGGTGCACATAGGACAACCTCCCAAAACAGCAAGTTATCCAGCCCAAAATGTCAATAGGGCTGAGATGGAGAAACCATGTTCTGGAGGAAAAGAAGTTGTTCTCACTCACCCCAACCACATGGTGGGATAGGTGCAAGGCCTAAGTCAAATTCCAGGGAAGAGCAAAGGCTAAGCATTCTATGTGCATCTTCCAAAAGACATCAAAAGGCTGGTCCCAAACTCTGTGGCCAGATAGAAGCTGAGGGTCCGAGTCTTACTCCACAACACGTCCTCTTAAATAAGAGCTTCCACCCCCGCACCCCCATCTCCAACGATTTCTCTTCACACCATAGGATTTGGCGACTGCTCTACGCAACAATAGTCCCTGGCACTGAGGCTGACAGAAGTTGTTTGAACACCTTCAGGACAGGTCTCCCTGCACCCTGGGCACATGGCAACACTGGCCAGTGCTCTGCATCACTCTGCAGCCCCAAAGTCAGGAGATGTCGTGTTAACAAGGAGGGCTGAGGTGGGAGCAAATGCGCTCAGGCCTACTAAGTGCCATGATCTGGACGGAGTGCCTTACATGCCTTCCCCCATTTAAACCTAGTAACACAATGTCCTGGTTGTTACCACCCATTTTCCAGATGCAGTAACAGATTCTGAGAGGCTCAAGTCAAGGCAGATAGCAGGGTCACACAGCTATAGGGGAAGAGCATGGAACTGGACACATGCTTCTGATGACACCAAAGCACATGCTCTTTCCCATGTTCCTCTTTTCTTTTTTTTTTTTTTTATTTTTGAGACAGAGTTTCATTCTTGTTGCCCAGGCTGGAGTGCAATGGCGCGATCTCGGCTCACCACAACCTCTGCCTCCCGGGCTCAAGTGCTTCTCCCGCCTCAGCCTCCGAAGTAGCTGGGATTACAGGCGCATGCCACCGCACCCTGTTAATTTTTGTATTTTTAGTAGAGACAGGTTTCACCATGTTAGTTAGGCTGGTCCCGAACTCCTGACCTCGTGATCCGTTCACCTCAGCCTCCTTTCCAAGTGCTGGGACTACAGGCATAAGCCACTGCACCTGGCCCCCATGTTCCTCTTCTAATGGGACATCCTGAAGTCATGTCATCCACATGTGACTTCAATCTCTGTGAAATCCCAAATAATTCACAACAGGAGGGCCCACACCCCAACATGATACCATGATATCACTTAATCTGGGTCAGACAGCCTTCTTACCACCTTACAGCTCTAGGATCTAAAATCCAAGACAAAGACACTCTTGTTTTCTGTGGCTTTGGGAATCATTTCACTCCTGCTGCATTAGGGCTCTGAGCACCAAAGGTCAATAAGTCACCCATTCTCACAGGAAGACGGCCTTCCCACCTGTGAGACTGGCCCAAGTCCAGCTGTCCTTCCTGGAGACTCAGACACTCCCTGGCCTATGCAGACCCTCCCATCCAGCTCCCTTGTGCCTCAAAGGAAGCCCACAACTAGCTGGCAGAGGTTCTGAGCCTCAGTTTCCTTCCCTGTATCTACGTCACAGGATTAAATGAGTTAATATGTACGATGTGCTGACAACAGTTCATGATAAATATTCAACTGACGGTAGCTACTATTGTTACTTTTATTATTCAATGTATCTTAAGGCAATCACCAGATTATGTGTTCAGAGATCTAATCACAAAGTCAACTGAACAGGGCCTATCATGGCAAAAAAAAAAAATTTGGAAACAAACTAGAAGACTAATCACAGGACTTACTAGATAAATTAAGGTAGCTCCACATAATGGAATGGATGCAACAGCTAACAGTTATACAAAAGAAGAATATTTACTGACAAGGGGAAATGTTTGTAATATACTGTCAGTCCTTCACAGATTGCCATATACTGACCCTGAGAATAGCAAGGAGCGCTCTCACACCCCCAGAGGGTCTGCGGGGTAGAGATTTCTTTGTTGCGTACTGTACTGGTTGAAAAAAAATCCTGATGCAAATGTGGTATCTAGTCCATAATATGTCCATGTTTGTTTGCTTTCAAAAAACATTACAAAAGAATTTCTACTGGGTAACAGTGACCCTCCAGCAAGATGCCTCCTTTTTATCCTGTGGCTTCCTGGGAGACATCCACCTCAATTGCTTTTTTTTATTTTATTTATTTATTTATTTATTTATTTAGAGACAGAATCTCACTCTGCAGCCCAAGCTGAAGTTCAGTGGCACAATCTCGGTTCACTCCGTCTCCAGGACTCAAGCAATCTCTGCCTCCAGGGCTCAAGCGATTCTCGTGCCTCAGCCTCCAAGTAGCTGGGACTACAGGCGTGTGCCACCACTAATTTTCTGTATTTTAGTAGAGACAGGTTTCACCATGTTGCCCAGGGTGGTCTCTAACTCCTGAGCTCAGGTGATCCGCCTGCCTCGGCCTCCCAAGGTGCTGAGATTACAGGTATGAGCCACCACGCCCGGCCCACCTCAACTGTTAAAAAATAAAAGATGTAAGTTACAAAGCACATGTAGGAGGTTATCCTATTGTAGTATAAACAGACAGACAGAACATGCATTTAAAAAGACAAGGATCTCCCACCAAAAAGGTACCAGGAGTTAACTTGGGCTAGTGGAGATTACAGGTAATTTTGCTTTCTTTTATTTATCTGTATTTTCAATCTTATATTTTAACAAAATGGCCGGGTGTAGTGGCTCACGCCTGTAATCCCAGCACTTTGGGAGGCTAAGGCGGGCAGACTGCCTGAGCTCAGGAGTTGGCGACCAGCCTGGACAACATGGTGAAACCTCGTTTCTACTAAAATACAAAAAATTAGCCGCGTGTGACAGCCTGCGCCTATAGTCCCAGCTACTTGGGAGGCTGAGGCAGAACTGCTTGAACCCAGGGGGCCGAGATCCCTTCACTCTTCTCCAGCCTGGGCAACAGAGCAAGACTCCCTCTCAAAAAAAAAAAAAAAAAGATGAACTGATTCATGGCAGTTGAATTAACCTGGGGATCAGGATCCTTCAGCCAGTTGGGCTAACAATCTCCGGAAGGTTCATTCAGGCCCATGCAAATCAGTGTTGGAGCCTAGAGACAGCAGAGCCTAGAGGTCAGGCAGGGCTGAGCTGAGTCACCCACTATTCAGACCTCCCTCTCAGAGCCTCAGCTTCTGGATGGTGGTCATTAAGTTATCATTTAAACTATAGATGCAGGCCAGAAACAGTGGCTCACCCCTATAACCCCAGTACTTTGGGAGGCCAAGGTGGGAGGATCACTTGAGGTCAGGAGTTCAAGACCAGCCTGGCCAACATGATGAAACCCCATCTCCACTAAAAATACAAAAACTAGCTGGGTGTGGTGGTGCACATCTGTAATCCCAGCTTCTCGGGAGGCTGAAGCAGGAGAATCACTTGAACCTGGGAGGTGGAGGCTGCAGGGAGCCGATATCACAACACTGCACTCCAGCCTGGGTGACAGAGTGAGACTCGTCTCAAAAAGAAAACAAATAAACTACAAATGCAGTAGGGCTAGCTCTCTACCAAACCCATTTACCAAAGGAAAACACAACTCTGACCCATAGCTTGTTCACTAGGCTGGTTGCCTGAAGTTTCCAGAAAAGCAGCTATTTAAAGGCAGGCCTCCAAAGCTTTCAGCCGGCCCACTTCCCTTCCTGAAGTACCTCTCAAGAATGGTTCTTCCTGCACCACCTGCTGCAGGATGGTTTCCAGCTACATATAGAGACACTGACAATGCATAACTAGGGACTTTACCCTGGTTTTTTTACTGTCTCTGGAAACAATCCACCTCCATCCCCCACCAGGCACTTTCCACCATTCCCTTCCCTGGAACAGTGACTTCCAGTGTTTTCTGGCGACAGCTGAACCCAGGATAAGAAATTCATTTTATATGCAATTTAGTACATATACACACCACACACACACATGGACACATATATAACTGAAATGGGTTTTATGACGCAATACTCACTAGCAAACTCTGATATTTTTACAATACTTACCAGCAAACTCTGATATTCTACCATTTTCTTAACGCTGGTCATAACTCACTAAATGGATTTTACATCCCACAGTTTCAAATACACCGCCTTATAGTATGTAAGTCTATGATTTGGTTTTCCAAACTTCACTTTAAGTGTGTACTTTCTGGAACATATTAGATTGGAACCATATACAAATACTAATATTCACAGGACCAAAAACAGTAATTTTATACGGTTCAACCTAATAATTATGTGTGAACCAAACTGGAGGACTCCACTGATTCGCCTCTTATAAGCTAACTCTGAGTAATTCTTAAAAGTTGCCTATACTTGGGCACGGTGGCTCATGCCTGTAATCCCAGCACTTTGGGAGGCCAAGGCGGGCAGACCACAAGGTCAGGAGTTCCAGACCAGCCTGGCCAACATGGTGAAACCCCATCTCTACTAAAAATACAAAAATTAGCCAGGCGTGGTGGGCGGGCACCTGTAATGCCACTTACTCAGGAGGCTGAGGCACAAGAATAGCTTGAACCCAGAAGGCGAAGGTTGCAGTGAGCTGAGATCGCACCACTGCACTTCAGCCTGAGCGACAGGGTGAGACTCTGTCTCAAAAAAAAAAAAAAAAGAGGTGGCCTATACTATGAATGTACACTATTATTATTGTGCAAAAGACAGATGACACCTGAACTGGACAAGTCAATTATAGCCACTCTGAGTCATACCTTTTTTAACGGGAATAACAATGATAAACTCACGGATGCTGTGAGGATTGAACAAGCTCATATATGTGAAAGGGCCTTGTAAACTATAGTATAAGGTTAAAATTTTTTTTTAATTTTTTAAATTGTAAATTATGCCAGTGTCTCAGCAAAACAAGATAATAAAACAGCAGCCAATATCTGTTGAGGGTTTTTTTCACACTAAGCATTTGTCATGCAGATCCATTTAATCTTCCACAGCAATCCTATAAAGTAGGTATTCTTGTTGTCCCCATTAAACAGATGAGGACAGAAGAGACTCCAAGCATTAGGAGGACTGGCCCAAAGTCACACAGGTAGGTGGAGAAGCTGCGTCTGACTCCAAAGCCCGTGCATAAAGCACTGGCCAGCAATTTCCCTTCACACCCAGAACAATCTCCCCATAGTTCTCCATGTCCTGGCCACAGGAACACGACCACGAGCATGGTGTGCTCTCAGTGAGACAGGAAAACTTCCCCACGACACAATGACACGAAAATGCACTGGCCCCTGGGCCAGCAGCAGGAAATGCACAATCACCTTGCTGCCGTGGAAACAGGTGGCAAGTCGGCACAGTCTCTCAGCCTCCCTTCTCCCGCAATTACAGCCAAGGATTATGTCTTTAAACTTTCCCATTGGTGGCTTAAAATAACTCCTCTTGACCCCACAGAAAATGTACTGAGAGACAGGAGGCAGCCATAACCAGAGCTGGTCAGGTCACAAGATAAAGAGAAACGCTCAAACCAATGCAAACAGAGCTCTATGGTATTTTTTTTAAAGGGACACAGTCAATATCCCTGTGCTCCTTTGGGGCTAGGAATAGCCACTGGCCACTCTTCAGTCACATCTGGTGGTCACTTAATTTATTCAACTATGAACATTTGTCAAAAAGGAAATATTTAAATTGTGCTATCAGGGAAGTTCCACTGCTTCCTATTATATATTTTAATACATTTGTGTGTGTCTGTGTATGTATATATAATACACACAATCCATCGTGGATTTAATCCCAAACCCAATTTAAGAGGTTTCATGGGGCTGGGTGCGGTGGCTCATGCCTGTAATCCCAACACTTTGGGAGGCCAAGGCAGGCAGATCACTTGAGGTCAGGAGTTCGAGACCAGCCTGGCCAACACGATGAAACCCTGTCTCTACTAAAACTATAAAAATTAGCCAGGCATGGTGGCACACGCTTGTAATCCCAGGCTGAGGCAGGAGAATCGCTTGAACCTCAGAGGCAAAGGTTGCAGTGAACCAAGATCATGCCACTGCAATCCAGCCTGGGTGACATCTCAAAAAAAAGAGGTTTCATGGCATAATTTTGACAATTCACAATTATTGATAATTATGATATTATGGCCTTTGCCCTAATTCTTCAGTAAATGGAATACCTCTCTCTTCTGATACACAAGTATCTATATTCACCTTTTTTTGTTACTTTAAAGGTAACATTATATATACATTGTTCTCTACATAGCCTTTTAATTTATTCAGATATCTTGGAGAGTATTTCCCGCCTGCACCTACAGCTGTAACTCATTCTTATAAATGACTGGCTAGTGTTTTTCTGTTTTTTTGTGGTTTTTTTGAGATGGAGTCTCACTCTGTTGCCCAGGCTGGAATGCAGTGGCACGATCAGAAATACTCTTCTGATCTAACTCTTCAGTAAAGGGAATACCTCATGGTATTTTGTAAAACGCTGTCTTTATGTTTCCATATCCATTTACAAGGAATTTTAGCATAATATGATCACACTTAACTTCTCCAACTACCCTGTGTCAGAGGTACTCCTATTATTAGCATTTCTGGAATATGAACAGCAAGGATCAGAAAGGTCAAGATACCTGCCCACGATCACACAGCTAATGAGGTGGTAGAGCCAAGACTCCAACCAAGGAGTTCTGTTCCAAATTCTATGCTCTCTTCACCACCCCACGGTCTTATTTATCTCTGAGTTCCTGAGGAACAAGGGCTACATCTAAAATAATCGGGAGGGGAAACGTGTTTGCAATACAAATGACAATCAAAGGACTAATTTCCAAAGAGCTTATACAAATTAATAACAAAGATTATATCTATATCTATCCATCTATAGATACAGTTTTTTGTTTTTGCTTTTTTAATGAACAGGGAGTTAACCAAAACACAAAAAATGGGGCCGGGCACAGTGGCTCATGCCTGTAATCTCAGCACTTTGGGAGGCCGAGGCAGGTGGGTCACCTGAGATCAGGAGTTCAAGACCAGCCTGGCCAACATGGTTCCTAAGGAACAAATCCCATCTCTACTAAAAATACAAAAAATTAGCTGGGCGTGGTGGCGCATGCCTGTAATCCCAGCTACTTGGAAGGCTGAGGCAGGAAAATCACTTGAACCTGGGAGGTGGAGGTTGCAGTGAGCTGAGATCACACCATTGCACTCCAGCCTGGACAAGAGCAAAACCCCATCTTAAAAAAAAAAAAAAAGAAAGAAAGAAAACAAGAAAAAGAAGAAGAACCATAGGCAAATGACCAAAAAACTCAACTAACTCAAACTTAAAGATACAAATAAAAATAACAAGATACGGCCGGGCGCGGTGGCTCACACGTGTAATCCCAGCCCTTTGGGAGGCTGAGGCGGGTGGATCATGAGGTCAGGAGATGGAGACCATCCTGGCTAACACGGTGAAACCTCGTCTCTACTAAAAATACAAAAAATTAGCTGGGCGTGGTGGTGGGCGCCTGTAGTCCCAGCTACTCGGAAGGCTGAGGCAGGAGAATGGCCTGAACCTGGGAGGCGGAGATCGCGCCACTGTACTCTAGCCTGGGTGACAGAGCGAGACTCCGTCTCAAAAAATAAATAAATAAAAAATATAAATAAATAAACAGGATACAATTTTTCACCTTTCAGACTAGCACACATGTAAAAATTCTCATTTCAGGTGAGAAGGTATGGAGAAACAGACACTCTCCAAACCTACGGATGCAGGTACAAACTGAGGTGACACTTCGGGAGGACAACCTGACAACAGCAATCACACTTGTAAATGCATGAATCTTCCAATCCTGTAATCCTGAAACTAGAAATTTACTCTACAGATACACTTGTGAAGGTTACAAGAAATATCAACCAGAGACATGAGGAAGTATGATTTGTGACAGGATAGCGAGGTGTACTAAAACAACTAAAGTGTCCATCAATAGGAGAATGGTCAAATAAATTGCAGTAAATCCACACATCAAAATGCTAGTCATGGTCAGCCATGGTGACTCACATCTGTAATCCCAGCACTTTGGGAGGCCGAGGCGGGTGGATCACTTGAGGTCAGGAGTTTGAGACCAGTCTGACCAACATGGTGAAACCCCGTCCCTACTAAAAATGCAAAAATTAGCCGGGTGTGGTGACACGTACCTGTAATCCCAGCTACTCAGGAGGTTGAGGCAGAATTCCTTGAACCCGAGAGACAGAGGTTGCAGTGAGCCAAGATCGTGCCACTGCACTCCAGCCTGAGAGACAGAGTGAGACTCCATCTCAAAAAAAAAAAAAACTAGCCAGTCATTTACAAGAATAAGGCATAGCTATAGGTACAGGCAGGAAATACTCTCCAAGACATCTGAATAAATTAAAACGCTATGTAGAGAACAATGCATATATAATGCTACCTTTAAAGTAACAAACAAAAGGTGAATACAGATATTTGTGTGTATCATCTAGAAATTTTCTTTTTTTTTTTTTTTCCTGGAAAGAAACCAAGGATACCCACAGTGGTTCTCTTTGAAGAGGACCGGTCATTTTCTAACCTTATACAATTTTGGATTGGAGGATTTTTAACCTGGGCTTCATGGATTATTTTAAAGAGTCTATGAGGCTGGGCACAGTGGCTCACACCTGTAATCCTAGCACTTTAGAAGGCCAAGGTGAGTGGATTGCTTGACCTCAGGAGTTCGAGACCAGCCTGGGCAACATGGTGAAACCTCATTTCTACAAAAAATACAAAAATTAGCTGTGCCTGGTGGCTCATGCCTGTAGTCCCAGCTACTTGGAGGGCTGAGGTGGGAGGATCACTTGAGCCCAGGAGACGGAGGCAGCAGTGAGCCAAGATCCAAGATCACATCACTGCACTCCACACTGGGGTACAAACTGAGACCATGTCTCAAAAAACAAAAACCTCCTGAAATTGGATACAATATTGGAAGTATGTGCATTCCCTTCTGGGGAAGGATTCTTCCCTCTCACACACTCTCTACACTCTCTAAGGGTCTTGTACCTCTTCTTTTTCCCTCAAGAAAGATTCAGAACCACTGTGTTATAGGCTCCATATTGATGTGAAGTTTGAATATTCACTCACTCGTTTACTCAGAAACCATGAGATAACACTGGGCTAGGCCCTGGCACAGGCATCCAGGAAAATATCACCCAACTCCTGCCCTGGAGACGCAGGTCGTTTGTAACACAATAACGACATTGTCCACCCAAGTTTCAGAAATGGCAACAGGGGACAGCTTCCCTCTAACAGGAAGAAGGAAAAGTGGAACTGAAAATTATTTGCATGTTTAAAATTAGACCTTCTGTGGGAGCTGACACTGCTTCGTTTTCAAAATGCCCCTCACCCCCCATCTGCTTACCCCTAGCCCTCATCCTGGCATTTACATGCCAGGGAAATTCTGAGACAATAGGATGACTGCAGCTATCACTAATAAGGAAGTAATAACAAACTTCCTACAGCCCCTATCCTCCGAGGGGTCACCAGTAAAGCCACTGGAAAACCAGCCATACAAGGTGGTAACAAAATTGCTCTGGGCTTCTCTGGTCTGAGATATTCACCACTTCCAGGGATCTCCACTTAGGGACTGGCTGCCCCTCACATCACCATTCCTTCTCTGGCAAGTGGCAGCCCTTTCTCTGAAGGGGGCAGCAGGGATGTCGTTCACAGTCACATCCTACATCACAACTGTGACTGGTTGGTTGGTGTGATCTGAGTTGTATTGCCCAGCAGCCAGTAAGAGCCGTGAAGACAGGCTCCTGTTCCCCACCACGGCCTCTGCTCAGTGCCTGTCCCCCAGAGTTCAGCAACTGATCATCTTTACAATCTGGTCATAACCAGATCATACTTACATAATTATTTACTCAATGTTTTTCTTTAGACCACCTTTTTATCATATTTAAACAAATTTATCATGATACCACATTTCACCTCATTCGAACTATAAAATCATGGACTTTTAGGGGGTCTTTCTTTAGTAAGACCCCCTAAAATAAATTATTTTTTATTTCTTTTTGAGACAGGGTATCACTGTTGCCCGGGATGGAGTACAGTGGCACTATCAAGGTTCACTGCAGCTTCAACCTCCCAGGGCTCAAGCCATCCTCCCAACTCAGCCTCTCAAGTAGCTGGGATCACAGGTCCACACCACCATGCCCAGCTAATTTTTTTTTATAGACAAGATCTCACTTTGTTGTCCAGGCTGGTCTCAAACTCCTGGGCTCACCTGATCCTCCCACCTCTGCCTTCCAAAGTTGAGATTACAGGAATGAGCCACCCTGCCCAGCCAATAATTCTTAACATTAGAAAAAAAAAAGTATTGTGACTGACCTCAGTTCATCTTGCACACACCCAGGGTTATTCCATACCACTCTGTGGAAAACATTTCATAAATATTTGTCATATGGGCCAGGCGTGGTGGCTCAGACTGTAATCCCAGCACTTCGGGAGGCCAAGGCAGGTGAATCGCCTGAGGTCAGGACAAGACCAGCCTGGCCAATGTGGTGAAACCCCGTCTCTACTAAAATACAAAAATTAGCCAGACGTGATGGCGCGTGTGTGTAGTCCCAGCTACTCGGGAGACTGAGGCAGGAGAATTGCTTGAACCCGGGAGGTGGAGGTTACAGAGAGCAGAGATCGTGCCATGCACTCCAGCCTGAGCAACAGAGTGAGAGACTGTCTTAAAAAAAATAAAAAATTAAAAAAGTGATATGAACTAATGATCTGGGGCCTCATTTCTTCTCTCCAAGTAACAGCAGCAGCCACAACTAGCAGTTGGGCCTTGCTTTAGGTGTTACGTAGCAATTCTTCTTCTATCTCATTTGATCCTCTCAACCACCCAGTGAAGCAGGAAGTGTTAGTCCCATTTTCCAGATAAGGAAATGAGAAGTCACAGAGGTTAAGTGACTTGCTGAGTTTATGCAGCTACTAAGTGACTGAGAAAAGACCCAAACCCAAGTCTTTCCATCCCAGACCCCAATCTGTCTCCACAAAGGCAGACTTGCCTTGTAAACTGAGGCTCCAAAGAAATATAAGCAGGAAAGAGGCACCTGGGTTCTCTGTGTTACAAATGGAGCAGATTATACAGGGTTTAGGACACAAAGAACCCAAAATAAAGGTAGCATGTCCTTGTAGTCCTGGCTACTTGGGAGGCTGAGGTGGGAGGATCAACTGAGCCCAAGAGTTCGAGTCCAGTCTGGGCAACACAGCAAGACTGTCTAAAAAATATCTGGGACAGGTGCGGTGGCTCAGGCCTGTAATCCCACTTTGGGAGGCCAAGGTGGGCGGATCACCTGAGGTCGGGAGTTCAAGACCAGCCTGCCAACATGGTGAAACCTCATCTCTACTAAAAATACAAAAATAAGCTGTGCGTGGTGGCGTACATCTGTAATCCCAGCTACTCAGGAGGCTGAGGCAGGAGAATCACTTGAAATCAGGAGGTGAAGGTTGCAGTGAGCTGAGATCACGCCACAGCACCCCAGACCAGGCAATAAAATGAGACTTCATCTCAATAAATAAATAAATAAATAAATAAATTACATGTCTGTCGCCTCCTCTCTCTCTCTCTCTTTTTTTTTTTTTTTTTTTTTTTTTTTTTTTTTTTTTTTTTTTTTGAGACGGAGTCTCGCTCTGTCACCCAGGCTGGAGTGCAGAGGCTGGATCTCAGCTCACTGCAAGCTCTGCCTCCCCGGTTTACGCCATTCTCCTGCCTCAGCCTCCCAAGTAGCTGGGACTACAGGCGCCCACCACCTCGCCCGGCTAGTTTTTTGTATTTTTTAATAGAGACAGGGTTTCACCGTGTTAGCCAGGATGGTCTCGATTTCCTGACCTTGTGATCCGCCCGTCCTGGCCTCCCAAAGTGCTGGGATTACAGGCTTGAGCCACCGCGCCCGGCCGTCGCCTCATCTCTTAGCTGCACACAGAAAACCTTCTCCATGACATTTTACAACACAGGACGGTAAATTGGGGCAGTGGAGACATCAGCCCTGGCTCTGCCATGTAGTAGTTATGCATCTACAGTAAATTATTTTTGTCTTTTTTTTTAATTTCTCTGTGAAGATTCCAGAAGTATACAATTAAGTTCTGAACCTCAGACTTCTCTCAGATAAAATAAAAATATGGCTGAGTGCAGTGGCTCATGCCTGTAATCCCAACACTTTGGGAAGCCGAGACAGGCATATCACTTGAGCCCAGGAGTTCAAGACCAGACTGGGCAACATAGCGAGACACCATCTCTATAAAAAAAAAAATTAGCCAGGAATGGTAGCACACGCCTTTAGTCCCAGCTTGAGAGGCTAAAACGAGCGGAGCCCTTGAGCCCAGGTCATTGGGGTTGCAGTGAGTTATGTTAGCACCACTGCACTCCAGCCTGGGTGACAAAGCAAGACTCTGTCTCTTAAAAACAAAACTAGGCGGGGCACGGTGGCTGACAATTGTAATCCCAGCACTTTCGGAGGCCGAAGTGGGTGGATCATGAGGTCAGGAGATCAAGACCATCCTGGCAAACATGTTGAAACCCTGTCTCTAATAAAAATCCAAAAATTAACTGGGCTTGGCGGCACATGCCTGTAATCCCAGCTACTTGGGAGGCTGAGGCAGGAGAGTCCCTGGAACCAGTAAGGCAGAGGTTGCAGTGAACTGAGATCACGCCACCATACTCCAGCCTGGCAACAGAGCTAGACTCCATCTCAAAAAAAAAAAAAAAAAAGCTGGGCACAGTGACTCATGTCTGTAATCCCAGCACTTTTGGGAGGCCAAGGCAGGCAGATCACCTATGGTCAGGAGTTCAAGACCAGCCTGGCCAACATGGTGAAACCCCGTCTCTGCTAAAAATACAAAAAGTAGCCAAGTGTGGTGGCACATGCCTGTAATCCCAGCTACTCGGGAGACTGAGGGAAGAGAATCAACTGAACCCAGGAGGTGGAGGTTGTGGTGAGCCAAGACTGCACCACTGCACCCAGCCTGGGTGACAGAGTGAGACTCCCTCTCAAACAAACAAAAAAAAAACAACAGCACCTACCTCTTGGTATTTCTGAAATGGCCAAATGAGATAATGCATTAAAACCCTTAGCACAGTGCCTGTCATGCATAATGTTACCTATTAATTATAATATCATCAGTGGCATTATATTAGAAGGGAAATACACAGAAAATTGCCTCTTATCCTGCACTCAAAATAATTCCCTAGCCCAAGAAGTGAATGAACTGAGAAGTAATTACTGATGATCCTCTGGCTACACCCAGGCCTACGGCTGTTCAGCCACTCAGCCTCAGCCCCAATCCCAAGCAAAAATTACTTTTAGGAGCTAAATAACCCCTTTCCTGACCAAAATTGCTCATTCGGAAGCCAGGATCCTCACTGCTTAGGAAAGCTTGGGTATTCCACGGTTATCTTTATCCTGGGGCCGAACTTGAAGTCAGCTCAAAGTCACGGTCTAACCATAAACCAATTTGCTCTGTTTTCGTAAACTGTCTGCAAACAAAACATAATCATCTGGTTTTCCCGTTGTTCTGAAGCAAAACAAAAATATTTAAAGTCACTCATATAAGAATCTAACAAGCAGTTTAAAGAGGAGTCAAAACATATTTTGTACTCTGGATGGAACAGGTAAGGAATCAGGCTTAAGGATTAGCCATGATAGATAATAAACCCAGTTATTATTCACCAGGAAACAAGAAAGTGAAGAGAAAACAAAACCAAGACACTACAAGACCAATAAAACAGCTATTAGTCACCAGCTTTTTTTTTTCATTTATTCTTTTAAAATCTGCCCACATCAAGCTGATTTCTTAAAGAATCTGTCAGGATTAAATTTCTCAAGAGAAGGAAGCAGGAGGAAATCTGCTTTGTCACATTGCCTAAAACATACCCACAAACCAAAACTAGTGTGCAAAACTGCTATGAGAATGGGAGGAGTCAGACACTGCAACTAGCAAAGTCCTCATGTTGGAATCATCTCTGAGCGTCCTTCCCGTCTTAGAAAAGGGGAATGAGATGCTAGTTCAAAAATTGCTTTTCCGGGCCTACTAAGTACTTAGCCTACCAGCATCTCAGCTTTCCAGCTTCCACACCCACCCTTATTAATGTCCAAACATGTGTCTTTTCCATGACTTGTCCATTTGTTTACCCTGGTATACCTGATTCCATTTTATAACACACACACGAGCACATACACACACAATCCAGGCCTCAGAAAACCAGTCGCCTTTTAGGAAGGTAGTCACATACTCTTGTTTCCTAAACAAACTTCAGAAGTATCTCAAATTTGATTCGACTTTGAAAAATTCCATTCACACCCACCGTTTTGAGAAGACACAGTGATATGTCCCTATCATTAAAAGTAAGATCAAAGTGAAAACACAGAAGAAAAAAAAAACAGCACTTTGAAAATACAAGGCCCAGGCAGGTGACCCAGGTTCCCATCCTGTCTTCTCTAATACTTTGCTGGGTGACTTCTGCCTGCTCCCTGTCTTCTCTGGACCTCAATATCCTCATCTAAGAGCTCTGAGGGGTTTCAGCTATCTTGAAAGTCTGGTCCAACTCAAAAATGCACTGATTCCCTGAAATATCCATTATCAAAATGAACTGCTGAATGTGGATTTTGAAGATGCTTCTTCCGAGAGCCTTTTAGATTTCTTATTTCCTAATGTATCCAAAAAAAAAAAAAAAAAGAAGAGAGTCCTTTTGAGGTTCTATAGAACAAACCATACAGGAAGGAAATATTTAAATACAGGACAAGTGCAGAGTGGCAATATGCTAATGAAATACAAGGAAGGATTGAGCAAGCAATAAATTTACCCAAGAAACTTTTCGCTGATTGAAAGCACAGCTAGCAACCACTATGGCTGGAGCAAAACAAAAAAAAAACTATATTTATAATTCAGAAATTTTTTTGCTGAAGCGAAAAAATAAATTACATATATATTTAAAAATAAATGAAGCTTTAGGTTTGGGGGTTTTCTGTTTTTTGTTGTTTTTGTTTGTTTTAGCATAAACGTTACAAGAAATCTTCAAATGCAAGGCTTTTTTAACTTCAGACACTGCTTCCCTGAATTTCCTTGCATGGTCATGGAGAAGACAGCCCCCCCACACACTGTACCTTAATAATGAGAATCCCATCTGG
Organism: Rhinopithecus roxellana; assembly: GCF_007565055.1. Classification (NCBI taxonomy): domain Eukaryota; kingdom Metazoa; phylum Chordata; class Mammalia; order Primates; family Cercopithecidae; genus Rhinopithecus; species Rhinopithecus roxellana. The sequence continues at coordinate 19,003,896 of NC_044563.1, read as the reverse complement.
AAACCCTTAATATTTACAAAGCTCTTTTAGACATTGGCCAGTGGAAGCCCCTCAAACAATTCCATAGGGAAGGGGGTGCTACACCCATTCTACAGATGCTGTTAACTGAGGGTAGAGGACCCTGAAGAGGAAGTCTAGCCCTGCGGCCTGGACCTGGAGCCAGTCTCCTGACATCTACTCCAAGGTTCTCTGCAGGAGGTCACATTGCCTTCCGGCCCCCAGGAAAGCTTGTGTAGAACCTGCTGAGGAAACTGCGAGGAGAGACCCTTGGATGCCGAGGGTCACGCAGCCCCTAGGCCCCAGCCCCTTTCTCCTACTGCCTGCTGGGCGGCATTGCTGCTCCAGGGAGATGCTTCTGCTCTCTCCTGTATTCGAGCTGGAGAAGTTTTCCCTGAAACCAGGTTCCATCCCCAGTCAATAACTCATTTCCTCAGAGATAGTGTCTGCATAAAACAAGCAAGATGGTCATTTGCAGAAACGCACAGCAGGGCAGCCCCAGGCCACTTCCCCTGCGGGTTCAAACCCAAATAGGCTCCAGAGGCTGAGAGAACGCGCCCGCTGGCTCAGCTCCCATGGCACGGGCTGGGTGCTCCGCTCTTTCACTTCTCTTCCTCAGTTCCCCATCTGTGAAATGGGAATGCCCCTCAGCTGCCCTGCCTCACCCCCTATGGAAATGCCAGGAAGGGGAAAGGTCGGTCACCAAAACGCCAGGGACAGCATTATCAGAAAAGTGAAGCAAGAAAAGAGGGCGGGGGTGGGGTGGGGTGGGGACGGGGAGCCGGCGCCCACAAAGCATGAATTAAACACCCATGAAATCAAGCACGACGCCAAAAGGGCCGGCTACCTTGAGAAAAGCCAGCGTTCGGCCACCTTTTCCCCGGCCTGGGAACTTTCCCCAGAAACAGCGCCCTCGGCCCCGAGTCCCGTGCCTCGCCCAGGGCCCACTGCCCAGCGCCCGGCCCTGCCCTGGCGCCCCCGCCGCCCCTCGGGCCCCTGCAGGCCGGGTCGGAGGTCGATCGGCAAAGGCTCGGCCAGGCCGCCCGGCACTGCGTCCCCAGACCTCCGCAAACACGCCCCCTCCGGCCGCCTCGGGCTGGCAAGCCGGCCCCGTGCCGGCCAGATGTGCCCAGCCCCGGGAAGAGCCGGGCCGGGGACGGCCTGGAACCCGCGCGGAGGCTTTCCCCGGGAGGCTCGGGCACCGCGGAACCCGGATCCCGCCTCCCTCCCCCTGATCCTGGGCAGCCGGAAAAGGGCTCGGTCGCCGGCGTGCGAGGCCGGCCGGGGTCCCCGCAAGCCGCCTTCAAGAGGGGGGATCCGAGGATCCAGACCCTCGCCCCCTTCCACGGAACCCCCCAGGCGGGGTACACCCGGGCAGGTGCAGGCAATGCCAGTCCCGCCCCAGCCTCCTGCCCCCCGTCCGAGCCCACCCGGCGCTTACCTGGCCCAGGCGCAGCAGCAGCAGCAGCAGCGGCAGCGCCCAGCGCAGCCCGGGCGAGCGCCGAGGCAGCCGCGCCTCCCGCGCCGCCGGCTTCATGCCCCGCGCGCCCTCGAACGTGCCCGGGACGCGCGAATCGGGCCCCGCCGTGCGCCCGAGCCCGGGCACCGTCGTCGCCGCCTCCTGCCGCCTCCTCCGCCTCCTCCTCCGCCAGCCGGTCCGCCTCGTCCCCGCTCCGCCCGCCCCGGGCTTCCCCGGGGACATGGCAGCGGCGGCGGCGGCCGCGGCCACACGCCGGAGCCTGGCGCGGCTGCCGCGGGGGGGCCGCGTCCCTGAGCGCGCAGGGGCTTCGCGGGGCGGAGCGAGCGGCGCCCACCCCCAGCGCGGGGCTCCCCGGTCCCGGCTCCCGCGGCTGCTCCCGCTGCCTCCTCCGCGCGTCATGCGGCTGGGGCTGCAAGGCGCCGCGGCGAGCGCTCGGCCCCCTCCCTTCCCCTCCCCCTCTGAATATTCATCGCTTCCTCCCGCCCCGGCCGGCCCGGCGGCTGCGGAGCTCCGCAGCCCCTCGCCGCAGCCCGCCGCTGCTCCCGCCCCCTCCGAGCCGGCCGCAGCTTTCCTCCCGCGGGCAGAGGAAGCGCCCCCGCCTCGCCCGCCCCTCCGCCCAGCCCTCCCACATTCCTGGGACTTCGAGCCCGGGACCAGGCTCCGTGGCTCTAGCGCCTCGAGCCGGCACCCCTCAGGACGGGCTCCCCTTCTCTCACCCGGTCCACGGCGCCGGGTTCGGGTAGGCAGAGGTTGACCGAGACCCCTGCTGAGAGCGCAGCCAAGCCTGATTGTGGACAGCAGCCCGGCGAAGGCGTGCTTGACCTGTCCCTGGGTGGGCTTGGGGGTACGTGAACCCCGAAATTGTACGAGGCACGCTGTACATTGTGTTCTGTCCCCCAGCCCCCGAGCGCCGGCCAGGGAGGTAGAGAGCCCAGTAGAAGCCAGTTCAGGGATTAGAACCCCAGCGGTGGCATATGGTGGACCGGGCTCTGCTGGCAGTACCAGCCCTGTGAACTCTGGAGACGCATTTCTCCTCTCTGCCGCCCCCACACCCACCTGTTCTCCCGTGTGAAATAAAGATCGTACTAGGACCTGTGGAGAGAGAGGTCCACTGCACTCGCGATTAGACCAGACAGTGGTTAGTGAAGTCCTAAACACGTAGCCTGACACATCGTGGGACTCCACATATGTTAGCTCTTCTGGAAGCTTTCATCATGTTGTTAAAGAGGTCCATGAACTGACAGGAGTTAAAAATCACAGCACATATTACTCCTGTGCCCATGCACAGAGGAAGACACTGGGATCAGGGAGGCTAAGCCACTTGCCCAGGAGAAGCCGCGAGAGAAAGGGCCAAACCAGAGAGTGCTAAGGAGGAAGAGGTTAATTCTAACCAGGAAAGAGGTGACACCTGAGCTGGGCTTTGAAGGCTGGGTTGAGTTTCACCAGGCCAGTAGAGGGGAGAAGTGTCTCAGGAGGTGGGGCCAACTTGGCAGAAACGAGGCAGCAGATGCTTCAAGCTTGGCCTTCGGAGAAACAGGAATGGGAGGCTGGGGGATTCATACAGGGAGAGACTTCAAAGGCCAGGATAATGAGTCTAGGCTGGATTCTGTGTGCAGCAAGATGCAGACCACCAGGTGTCCAACGCTACCTCCAGACACCCCTTGGGCCTCAGGTTACCATCTATAAGATGGAAACACACATTCACGTACAGGGTCTAAGTGGCTGCTACCAGACGACACACCCAGAGAAGCACTAAAGATGAAGAAACTTGGCAGAACCTCAAGATGGCTCACGCCTGTAATCCCAGCACTTTGGGAGGCCAAGGTGAGTGGACCACCTGAGCTCAGGAGTACGAAACCAGCCTGAACAACAGAGTGAAACCCAGTTCCTACAAAAAATACAAAAATTAGCCGGGTGTGGTGGCACACGGCTGTAGACTAAGCTACCTGGGAGGCCGATGCAAGGATGGCTTGAACCTAGGCTGCAGTGAACCAAGATGGCGACATTGCACTCCAGCCTGGGGAATAAGGTGAGACCCTGTCTCAAAAAAAAAAAAAAAAAAAAAAAAAAAAAAAAAAGGCCGGGCGCGGTGGCTCAAGCCTGTAATCCCAGCACTTTGGGAGGCCGAGACGGGTGGATCACGAGGTCAGGAGATCGAGACCATCCTGGCTAACATGGTGAAACCCCGTCTCTACTAAAAAATACAAAAAACTAGCCGGGCGAGGTGGCGGGAGCCTGTAGTCCCAGCTACTCGGAAGGCTGAGGCAGGAGAATGGCGTGAACTCGGGAGGCGGAGCTTGCAGTGAGCTGAGATCCGACCACTGCACTCCAGCCTGGGGACTCGTCTCAAAAAAAAAAAAAAAAAAAAAAAAAAACAAGCTGGGCGTGGGGGCTCACGCCACCCCTGTAACCCCAGCACTTTAAGAGGCCAGGCAGGCAGCTCATTTGAATTGAGTTCGAGACCAGCCTGGCCAACATGGTGAAAACCCATCTCTACTAAAAATACAAAAATTAGCTGGGCGTGATGGTGCGCCTGTAATCTCAGCTACTTGGGAGGCTGAGGCAGGAGAATCGCTTGAACCCGGGAGGCAGAGGTTGCAGTGAGCCAAGATTGCGCCACTGCACTCCAGCCTGGGTGACAGAGTGAGATTCCATCTCAAAAAAAAAAAAAAAAGAAACCTTACCTATGGGCTTACACACCTTGCCACCTTTCATTTAAACACTATGTAATTATAATTCACAAGGATTTTTGTTCCTCTGTGCCTCCTCCCCTCTTAAGGCAGAGACATAAAAGGTGTTCATGTCCATGATACCCAGAGGGAAGGAAAGCTCGATTTAAGATGCTACCAGGGGGCTGGGCGCAGTGGCTCACGCCTGTAATCCCAGCACTTTGGGAGGCCAAGGTGGGCGGATCACCTGAGGTCGGGAGTTCGAGACCAGCCTCACCAACATGGAGAAACCCGGTCTCTACTGAAAATACAAAATGAGCTGGGCATGGTGGTGCATGCCTGTAATCCCAGCTACTTGGGAGGCTAATGCAGGAGAATCACTTGAACCCAGGAGGCAGAGGTTGCAGTGAGCGGAGATCGCGCCATTGCACTCCAGCCTGAGCCACAAGAGTGAAACTCCATCTCAAAAAAAAAAAAAAAAAAAAAAAGATGCTATTAGGTAGCCACGGATGATTGCCAATTATACAAAAGAAAATAAGAAGATGCTAGTAGGTCTGCAGGCTGCCTCAGATCCTCACAGAGCCTACAAACCCTGAAGACCGGCCCAGGTCTCCACAGATTCATGACTTGGGTCAGCAAACAGCCCTGTGAACTCCTGCACGCCCTTCAGTTTTCTCCTGGGTAAAATGTATGCCCAGCTTAAGTATTGGTTGGAACTGGATTTTGCCACTGCACGGTGATGAAACAGAATAAACAGCCTTTGCAGGAAAGGGAGTGAAGACCTGAATAATAAACTACCTCTTCAGCCATAAACAGATCACACTGGATTAATGACCTCTGAGAGAAATGAAATTAATCCTGGGTAGGTGTTACATCAAATCCTTGAGGACAGGGGTTGGGCCCTCCTCACGTTGGTAGCCCTGCAACATCCGACTCAGTGCCTTGCCCGTAGCAGAAACTGAATATTTGTGCAGATGCATGGCTGCATAAATGTATCCAGGGGTACCATGATGTGAAAGTTCATTTTTCCATGAAGATAAGTCGGGGAACGATCATTCCCTTTGCAATGGATTTGAGACTATATTCCAGTCTATAGGTTTCTCCCTCAGATGTCACTTCGCCTAGAAATTCCAAGATGCCCCATCATTGAGTTGGGTGCACTTCCTCCTCCATCCACCACAGCTCCCTGTGCTTAACCTTATCCAACCACAGGTTTTAATTGCCTGTTTATTTGACCATCTTCCTCGCTGGATTCTAAGGCCCTTGAAGATGGGGCCTCCATCTTGTTTATCGTTGTATCCCCAGCAAATGGCAGTCACTCAGATAATATTGATTTAAATTAAATAGCAAACTAAGGTATTACGTATATGCCTGTTCGCTCACGCACAAAACAAATTCCATCTGCAAACAGCTTTTCAGGAATAAATTCTACTATGCAAAGTTCAGGACACATTTGCCTTGAGAATATAGAATATTTGACCTTCTAATCCTGTCTCCTTCAAACAAACCTAAAGCTTTCCTGAACAGAGGGCCAGATAAGTAGAGGACCAAAAGGCCAAACCAAGAACCTGGAGTGGAGGGTTCCTGGATGCAGTACAAAACAGCCTTGTAGAAGCCCCCCAGTGGCAGCTCACACCTGTAATCCCAGCACTTTGGGAGGCCAAGGTGGGCAGATCACAAGGTCAGGGGTTTGAGACCAGCCTGACCAACATGATGAAACCCCATCTCTACTAAAAAATACAAAAATTAGTCGGGGGTGGCGGCACACACCTGTAATCCCAACTACTCTGGAGGCTGAGGCAGGAGAATCGCTTGAACCCGGGAGGAAGAGGTTGCAGTGAGCCAAGATCATGCCATTGCACTCTAGCCTAGGCGACAGAGCAAGACTCTGTCTCAAAAAAAAAAGAAAGAAAAAGAAAAAGCCACCCAATGGCTTGTTATAATATAGATTCCCATGCCTTTCCATAGACTGTAGAGGGTGAAGACTGGGAATCTGTATTTTATTTTTTTTTTAGACAGAGTCTTGTACTGTCACCCAGGCTGGAGTGCAGTAGCGCAATCTCGGCTCACTGCAACCTCTACCTCCTGGGTTCAAGTGATTCTCCTGCCCTAGTATCCAGGATTACAGGTGCCTGCCACCATGCCTGGCTAATTTTTGTATTTTTAGTAGAGATGGGGTTTCTCCATGTTGTCCGGGCTGGTCTCGAACTCCTGACCTCAAGTGATCCATGCCTGTCTCGGCCTTCCAAACTGCTGGGATTACAGGCATGAGCCACCACACCTGGCCAAGGAATCTGTATTTTTAACTAGCCCTTGGAAAATTCTTACTGTCAGGCATGATTAGAAAACATTGTTTGTCTGCTGGGTGCCCGTAGTCCCAGCAACTCAGGAGGCTGAGGCAGGAGGATCACCTTAGCCCAGGAGTTCCAGGCTGTAGTGCACCACAATCGTTGCCTATGAATAGCCAGTAAACTTCAGTCTGGCAAACACAGCAAGACCGTGTTCTGTAAAAGGAAAAATTTTACAGCTGGGTGTGGTGGCTCATGCCTGTAATCCCAGCACTTTAGGAGGCCATGTCAGGCGAATCACTTGAGCTCAGGAGTTTGAGACCAGCCTGGGCAATATGGCTAAACCCTGTCTCTACAAAACAATACAAAAATTAACCAGGCATAGTGGTGGGTCCCTGTGGTCTCAGCTACTTGGGGAGCTAAGGTGGGAGGATCACTTGAGCCCGGGAAGCAGAGGTTGCAATGAGCCGAGATTGCACCACTGCACTCCAGCCTGGGTGATGGAGTGAGACCCTATCTCAAAAAAAGGAAAGAAGGTAGGGCACAGTGGCTCATGCCTGTAATCCCAGCACTTTGGGAGGCCGAGGCAGGTGTGGATCACCTGAGGTCAGGAGTTTGAGACCAGCCTGACCAACATGGCAAAACCCTGTCTCTACTGGAAATACAAAAACACGCTGGGCATGGAGGTGCGTGCCTGTAATCCCAGCCACTCAGGAGGCTGAGGTAGGAGAAACACTTGAACCCAGGAGGCAGAAGTTGCAGTGAGCCAAGATCATGCCATTGCACTCCAGTCTTGGCTACAGAGTGAGATTCCGTCTCAAAAATAAATAAATAAATAAATAATACAGACCATTTATCAGGTACCCACTGGATGCCAGCACTCACCTAGGTACTTTACATCCATCATTTCTACTCCTTACAACAATGCTGTATAATAGGCATCATCATCAAATTTTTACAAATAAGGAAACTGAGTCTCGGGCTTACTTACTGACACAAGGTCACATAGTTTCAGACTGGCAAAAACCAGGATCTGAAACTATGTCTTTCTTGCCACTCTGCTATGATGTTCCTCCCCTTGACATTTGTAGACAAGTTAACATAAGGTGATCTGTGTGTTGGCTCTTATTTCTTATATTATTACTCGCTTGGGCCTCAGTTGCCCCAATTTTAGAATGGGAAGGGACAGAGTACCAGACTTTCTACTTCATCCCCCAAGAACAGGGAATAGGTGAGGCAACTATGCTTAACAACAAGTCCAGTGACCCACCAGGAGGCAGCTCTGCTGAGCACCAGCCTAGAACCAGGTCACCAGCCCCGCAGGGAGCTCATTCAGCCTGGCAACCCTTGGTGTATTTTAAAAGCCACCATGAGCAAAGCATTCTCCAAAGCCCTCCTAAGCGGAATGGAATGTGTCTTGGGAGTCTGATTAGCTAATGTTGCAGGCATGGCTGCCCTGAGACCTTCCTGCCTCACAGACTGAATTGAATCAGAATGGAAAGGAAGACTTTTAGAAAATTATTTTTTAAAAAAAAAGTAGCACTTCGTCTTTATAATAGTAACAGGATGTTTCCTGTGGACTAATAACTGGGCTGTGGTTAGAACTCCATGTTTGTCCACCAGACCTCAGTTCCTCTCTAAACACTGTCTTAGTCACCTGCCCGTGCACAGAGCTCGGGAGTGCCTTGGCAGTCCTGTTCTGGTTTCTCACTTCAAGCATTTGCAACATTAAGCATTTTCCCAATTCTTTTCTAGTGTGTGTGTGCGTGTGCATGTATGTGTGTGTATGTGTGTGTGTATGTTGAGATAAGAAACAAAGTTCGACTTCCAAAGAGATAGTTGCATGCCAAACCCCAAAAACAAGAGACTAGAATGCAACCCAGTCAGAACCCCAAAATCATATTTTAACCATAAATTTCCCCAGATTTTCAACGCAGGTGAATAAAAGCCTATAATGTCTGGGAGGGCAGAAACAGGGCTGTTGCTGTCAAGGGTCCCCACCCTGTCCCCATGTCAGATACCTGCAGTGATGAGCCCACTGGCCTCTGTGCCCTAGCCCACCTCCAGAGCTGTTAGGATCTGAGTCAAACCCCCAGTGCCTGCATGTCTGGCAGGACAGATCCAGGACTCAGGGTTTCAGGATATCTGAAAACACAGGGAGTGTGTGTGACAAGGAGAGTCGAGGCCTAGAGGACAAGGAGCTTTTGTCCAGGACTTCAGAACTTCTGTACAAAGCCCAGAAGTGAGGTGGGCACAGTGGCTCACGCCTGTAATCCCAGCACTTTGGGAGGCTAAGGCAGATGGATCACCTGAGGTCAGGAGTTTGAGACTAGCCTGGCCAACATGGTGAGACCCCATCTCTAGTAAAAATACAAAATTAGTCAGGCCTGGCGGCACATCACTGTAATCCTAGCTACTCAGGAGGCAAGGCTGGAGAATCGCTTGAACCCAGGAGGCAGAGGTGGCAGTGAGCTGAGATTGCACCACTGCACTCCAGCCTGGGGTACAGGAGTGAAATTCCATTTCAAAAAAAAAAAAAAACAAAGCCCAGAAGTGGCAAGCAGTGGACAGGAGGCAGTCAAGCCTGCAGTGGAACCATCACCTCAAGCAAAGAAAGGACTGAGAGGTACAAAGGCAAGAAGGGCACAAGGCCAGAGGCCCACAGCTCTGCATCTGGGTCCTCCAGGCTTGTTAGAAATAAATTAATTTTTTCCAGGCTTGAAAAGAATGTTCTTTTTTTTCAGGCTGAAAAAAATTCTTAATCACGTTGTGCTGGCTGCATAGAACACCTTGGTCCCTAAATTAACTTGGACCAATTGTGTCATGTGGAAAAGTACCCTGCAATCTAAATAAGCAAATAAAAATTATATATGGTAGCCAGGCACGGTGGCTCGTGCCTGTAATCCCAGCACCTTGGGAAATCGAAGTGGGCAGATCATTTGAGGTCAGGAGTTCGAGACTAGCCTGGCCAATATGGTGAAAACCCATCTCTACTAAAAATACAAAAAAATTAGCCAGGTGCGGTGGTGCGTGCCTGTAATCTCAGCTACTCGGGAGGCTGGGGCAGGAGAATCGCTTGAACCCTGGGAGGCGGAGGTTGTGGTGACGCGACATTGCATCATTGCACTCCAGCCCAGGTGACAGAGTGAGATTCCATCTCAAAAAAATTTAAAAATAAATAAATCAAAAAATTTAAAAATAAACTCATTCTTTCTTTTTTTCCTTTTTTTTTTTTTTTTTTTTTTTGAGACAGAGTCTTGCTCTGTCACCCAGGCTGGAGTTCAATGGCATGATCTCGGCTTACCGCAACCTCCACCTCCTGGGTTCAAGCGATTTTCCTGCCTCAGCCTCCCAATTAGCTGGGATTACAGGCATGTGACACCACGCGCGGCTAATTTTGTACTTTTAGTAGAGACAGAGTTTCTCCATGTCGGTCAGGCTGGTCTCAAACTCCCGACCTCAGGTGATCTGCCTACCTCAGCCTCCCAAAGTGTTGGGATTACAGGCGAGAGCCACCGCACCTGGCCCATGACTTTTGACCTCAAAGAGCTGTAAAGAGAAAAGGAAATGACACATGTAAAGTTCCTGGTACATTTTCTGGGAGACCCAAGTGGTAAAGACAGTAACTGATGGAAAGGAGATTGGAAGTCAGAGCCCTGAGACTTCATTAAGCAGGTATCAGAGCACAGACAAGTTACTCCTCCTGGGCTTAGTTTCTTCTTTTATAAAATGTGGATTAGATTGGCGTATCAGTCAGAATGGGCTAGGTTATGCTAGAGTCACAAACAACCCTCCCAGATCTCAATGACTTAAGACAACCAAGCTGTATGTCTTGTTCTCACTACATGTCCATCACAGGTCAGCACAGGGCTGTGCTCCATGTCATCCTCACTCCAGGGCCTCTCTGCTAGAGCAGACACTGAAACACTGCCAGTTGCCATGGCAAAGGGAAAGAGACCTTGAAAGGATCTGGAACCAGCAATTAACTGTCCAGTCCTGGGAGTGACATGCCTCTCTTGTTCACAGCTCATTAGCCAGAACAAGTCACTTGCCCCCCCCAACACACAGGGCTGGGAAGTATAATCCTATCATATGTCAGAAAGCAGGGCAAGAAATGTCTGCTAAACAGCATTAATAACCACCACAATCAGAGGGTCTCTAAAATGTTGCTATTAAGAATGTAATCACCAGGCGTGGTGGCTCACGCCTGTAATCCTAGCACTTTGGGAGGCTGAGGCACTCTGATCACGAGGTCAGGAGATTGAGACCATCCTGGCTAACACGGTGAAACCCCATCTCTACTAAAAATAAAAAAAATTAGCCGGGCGTGGTGGCACACGCCTATAGTCCCAGCTACTCGGGAGGGCGAGATGGGAGAATCACTTGAACCCGGGAGGCGGAGGTTGCCGAGATCGCACCACTGCATTCCATCTTGGGCGACAGAGCAAGACTTGGTCTCAAAAAGAAATGTAATCTACAGGCCAGGCGCAGTGGCTCATGACTGTAATCCCAACACTTTGGGAGGTTGAGGTGGGTAGATCACTTGAACTCAGGAGTTCAAGACCAGCCTGGCCAACATGGTGAAACCCCGTCTCTACCCCCGTGTGTGGCAGTGCACGCCTGTAATCCCAGCTTCTGGAGAGGCTAAGGCACAAGAATGGCTTGAATTTGGGAAGCAGAGGTTGCAGTGAGCCGAGATCACGCCACTGCTTTCCAGCCTGGGCAACTGAGTGAGACTCCATCTCAAAATAAAAACAACAACAACAAAAATAATAATAATAAAAATGGAGTCCACAGACAGCAGCATGGCCACCACCTGGGAGCTGGTTGAAAATGCAGAATTTCTGGCCCTACACCAAACCTGCTGAATCAGAATCTACATTTTTTTTTTTTTGAGACAGAGTCTCACTCTGTTGCCCAGGATGGAATGCAGTGGCGCCATCTCGGCTCACTGCAACCTCTCCGCCTCTCGGGTTCAAGTGATTTTCCTGCCTCAGCCTCCCGAGTAGCTAGGATTACAGGCTCCTGTCACCGCACCGGCTAATTTTTGTGTTTTTAGTAGAGACGGGGTTTCACCATCTTGAACTCCTGACCTCGTGATCCACCTGCTTTGGCCTCCCAAAGCGTGAGCCACTGCACCTGGCCAGAATCCACATTTTAACAAGATCCCCAATAGATTCCTAGGAACATTAAGGTTTGAGAAGCACTAGCCTAGTCTGTTGTGTGGCAGGACAGCATGCTGCCTACGAGCTTGGAGCTCGGCCTTGATTGGTGAAACATACTTATTCCTGGGCTACACTCAGGGGACTCAATTAGAGTCTGGAGGGAGAGATCAGGAATCTATAGTAAGAGGCACACAGGTAGTTTGCATGCAGTTGGCTTCCTCTACCCCCACCTTGAGAAAAGAGCCTCAATTTTTTTCTGGATATTTTTTCTTTTTCAGTTTTATTTAATTTAATTTTAACTAATTAATTAATTTATTAGAGACAGGGTCTCACTCTGTCACCCTGGCTGGAGTGCATTGGTGCAATCACAGTTCACCACAGCCTCAACTTCCCAGGCCCAAGCAATCTTCCCACTTCGGCCTCCCAAGTAGCTGGGACTATAGGTGTTCACCACCACGCCTGGCTAAGTCTATTTCTTAATTTTTTGTAGAGACAGGGTCTCACTATGTTGCCCAGGCTGGCCTGGAAATCCTGGGCTCAAGTGATCCTCCTGCCTCAGCCTCCCAAGTAGCTGGGACTACAGGTACATGCCACCACACCTGGCTAAGTTTATTTCTTAATTTTTTGCAGAGACTGGGTCTCACTTTGTTGCCCAAGCTAGTCTCAAATTCCTGGGCTTAGGTCTTGGTCACCAAAAGTGCTGGGATTATGGGCATGAGCCACCAAGCCGCATCTGGATTTTTATTTTTCTGTGATGCAAAAAGAATGTTAAAAGGCCTAGACTACCACATCTAAGCAGAATAGCATAGAGAGTTTCCCTTTACTTGCTTGGAAACTATAACCCAAGATAAGGAGAGGGCAAAAACCATTACTGACAGCTAACTACGTACCCAGGTCTGGGTAGGCTATCAGAATACACTTTATCTCATTTACCCCTTACCACCACTCTGTACCACAGGCACTAGCATGATCTCCATTTTATGGCTACGGAAACTAAAGCATGTGCAGTTTAAGTAACTTGCTCAATGACACACAGCAGGCCAAGCCCAAGCTTGTGTTAACCACTACATAATCTGCTTTTCAGGACAGACATCGCTAGCCTAAGGAGGGCGCTCTGCAGAATTCCTCTGCCCTGGGCAGTCTCCTACACGGTCCTTTAACTTCCAGCTTGCTGGAAAGGGCAGCATGTTAGATACCTCTGACTTCACTGAATGCACATCATAAATGAACCATTTCCAGACAAGAACATACAAATTCCTCATCTCCCTTGATTCTTATTCATCAGCTGCCTTCATTTTCCTCTGTCATTGACATTTTCTATTTTTATTATTTATTTATTTATTTATTTATTTATTGAGACGGAGTCTCACTCTGTCGCCCAGGCTGGAGTGCAGTGGTGCAATCTCAGCTCACTGCAACCTCTGCCTCCCGGGTTCACGCCATTCTCCTGCCTCAGCCTCCCCAGCAGCTGGGACTACAGGCACCTGCCACCACGCCCAGTTAATTTTTTGTATTTTTAGTAGAGATGGGGTTTCACCGTGTTAGCCAGGATGGTCTTGATCTCCTGACATCGTGATTTACCCGCCTCAGCCTCCCGAAGTGCTGGGATTACAGGCGTGAGTCACCATGCCCAACCTCTTTTTTATTTTTTATTTTTTGAGATGGAGTCTCACGCTGACACGATCTCGGCTGACTGCAACCTCCACTTCCTGGGTTCAAGTGATTCTCCTGCCTCAGCCTCCCAAGTAGCTGGGACTACAGGCACCCTCCACCACACCCAGTTACTTTTTATATTTTTAGTAGAAATGAGGTTTCACCATGTTGGCAAGGCTGGTCTCGAACTCCTGGCCTCAGGCGATCTCCCAAAGTTCTGGGATTACAGGTGTGAGCCACCACGCCCCACTAACAATTTCATCAGGCATTTTTTCTTAGCCTTGCATCCACTCTACTAAAAGCTGCTGCTGCCACGCTTGAAGTTTATTGCTCCGAGGTTCAGGGAGTTGTGACATGTATGTAACACGTGACAAAGAACCTTGGAGAAATCCAGTCCAACCTGCTCATTCCACAGATGAACAAATTGAGGCTCAGAGAGGTTAAGTAACTTGCAAATGGTAACACGGCTGGTCTAGAAAACAGCAGCACTTTAGCCATGAGGCTTCTGTCCTGTCATCTTCTTTGACATGGCTCATTCTCCTCTGTGTGACTGGCAGAGAAGAAAACGAGATCTTCCTCATTTTGGGCCTCCAGCCTTCTGAATTGACCTCCATTAATTTCTGGGCTGTTAAGAAATGTCAGCCAGGCTCTGTGGCTCATGCCTGTAGTCCCAGCGCTTTGGGAGGCTGAGATGGGTGGGTGGATCGCTTGAGCTCAGGAGTTCAAGACTAGCCTGGGCAACAAGGCAAAATGCCTATGTCTACAAAAAATACAAAAATTAGCCGGGCATGGTGGCATGTACCTGTAGTTCCAGCTACCTAGGAGACTGAGATGGGAGGATGGCTTGAAACCAGGAGGTAGAAGTTGCAGTGAGCAGAGATCACACCACTGCACTCCAGCCTGGGTGACAGAGCCAGACCTTGTCTCAAAAAGAAAAAAAGAAAAAGAAAAAGAAAAAGAAGAAACAAAGAAATGTCAATATGCTTGAATGCTTGATTTAGCCAAGTCTTGAAGTTTGCAGTCACCAAAGATGTAGAGAATGGGAAGCATTTTTGCCTTGGGCTTCTGGACCCTAGGAAATCAGGCTGGGCTTAGCTCATCCTGGACCTGGCTCTAACCTGGCCATCGTCCACTCATGATCCTGGTGTAGATGAGGCTACAGCAGGTGTCCCAGGTGTCCTGGATTTCCTGGCAAAGTTAAACTTGCCTTACTCTTGTCCCCACTGACACAATGACAACCTGGAGGATCTTTCTTTCTTTCTTTTTTTTTTTCCTCAGACAGAGTTTTGCTCTTGTTGCCCAGGCTGGAGTGCAGTGGTGCGATCTCCATTCACTGTAACTTCCACCTCCCAGGATCAGGCAATTCTCCTGCCTTAGCCTCCTGAGTAGCTGGGATTACAGGCACTTGCTACCATGTCTGGCTAATTTTTTTGTAATTTTAGTAGAGATGGGGTTTCATCATGTTGGCCAAGCTGGTCTTGAACTCCTGACCTCAGGTGATCCACGTGCCTTGGCCTCCCAAAGTGCTGGGATTACAGGCATGAGCCACTACACCTGACCTGAAAGATCACTTTAATTTTTTGTTGTTGCTGTTGTTTGCGGTGCGGTGGGGTTTGAGACAGAGTCTCACTCTGGAGTGCAGTGGCACTATTTTGGCTCACGGCAACCTCCACCTCCTGGTTCAAGCAATTCTCTAACCTCAGCCTCCCAAGTAACTGTGGCTACAGGTGTGCACCACCACGCCTGGCTAATTTTTGTGTTTTTAGCAGAGACAGAAGTCTCACCATGCTGCCCATGCTGGTCTCAAACTCCTAAGCTCAAGCAATCCACCCACCTTGGCCTCGCAAAGTTCTGGGATTACAGGCATGAGCCACCACGCCTGGCCCAGCCTGGAGGATCATTATGCCTGGAGTAAAACATCCACTTTGCAGAATTATAAACCTAAACAAAGGAGAGCAGTGAAGGGATCCTGCCTTACTCCCCCAGTCACCCTGGAGTTTGTTATCTGGGAGGATCCCTGGCTCCCTGCTTCCTGGCCTTAGGGCCGTTAGCACCGACCAGAGGTAGATATGCTTCCTGCACGCCTGGGCTATATCCAAGTGTTAGCCAACCAACCCAACTGTTGGCTGTTAGCTGGAAGAGAGTTTAGAAGTCATGCCTTCAACCCCTGATTTCCTGATAATTAGCAAAGGCCCAGAGAGGCCGGGCACAGTGACTCACGCCTGTAATTCCAGCACTTTGGGAGGCCGAGGCAGGCGGATCATGAGGTCAGAGTTCAAGACTAGCCTGACCAACATGGCAAAACCCCGTCTCTACTAAAAATATAAAAATTAGCCGGGCGGGGTGGCGAGTGCCTGTAATCCCAGTGACTCGGTAGGCTGAGGCAGGAGAATGACTTGAACCTGGGAGGCGGAGGTTGCAGTGAGTCGAGATCGCACCACTGCACTCCAGCCTGGGGGACAGAGCGAGACTCCATCTCAAAAAAAAAAACAAAAAGGCCCAGAGAAGGATAACAACTTGGCTAAGGCCATGGGAAAATTTATAGGAAAAGTCAGAATGAGGACAGGGATGGGATGTGGAATATAGTAGTCCCGCCTCAGCCACGGTTTCACTTTCTGTGATTTCAGTTACCCTCAGTCACCCTCAAATAGGAATGACGAAGGAATAAATTTAGGAATAACTTAGGAATAAACTATTCCTGAGCTTTAAATTGTGCACTGTTTTGAGCAGCGTGAAGAAATCTCTTGCCATCCTGCTCTGTCCTGCCTGAGTTGAGCATATCCACGCTGTATATGCTACCTAATGTTAGTCATCCACATCATGTATACCTGACATCCAACCATGGACATTGTCATGGCTCCGTGCTCCAGGATCACCCAAAGCAAATGATCCTCCTTCTGGCTCTCAGAGGGTCAAGAGCAGCCGAATGCTGCCACACAATGGCTGCCTCATTTTCCTTGCTTCATCTCATCACACAGGCAGCTCATCATCTCCCTTCATCACAAGGAGGGTGAGTACAGTACAATAAGATATTTTGAGGGCCGGGCACAGTGGCTTATGCCTGTAATCCCAGCACTTTGGGAGGCCGAGGCAGGCACATCACTTGAGGTCAGGAGTTCAAGACCAGCCTGGCCAACATGGCAAAACCCCATCTCTACTAAAACTACAAAAATTAAACAGGTGTGATGGTATGCGCCTGTAATCCCAGCTACTCAGGAGTCTGTGGCAGGAGAATTGCTGGAACCAGGGAGGCAGAGGTTGCAGTGAGCTGAGGTCACACCATTGCACTATAGCCTGGGTGACAAAAGCAAGACTCCGTCTCAAAGAAAAAAAAGATTATTTTGAGAGAGAGAGACCACACTCAAGTAACTTTTATTACAGTTTATTGTTATAATTGCACTATTGTTAATGCTGTTAATCTCTTACTGTGCCTAATTTATAACTAAAACTTTATCATAAGTATGGATGTATTGAAAAACCATAGTGTAGGCTGGGCGCAGTGGCTCATGCCTATAATCCCATCACCTTGGGAGGCTAAGGTGGGAGGATTGCTTGAGCCCGGGAGTTTGAAACCAGCCTGGGCAACATGGCAAAACCCTGTCTCTACAAAAAATTAGCTGGGTGTGTGGTGCACACCTGCAGTGCCAACTACTCGGGAGGCTGAGATGGGAGGATCACCTGAGCCCGGGAGGTTGAGGCTGCAGTGGGCCGAGCAGTGATCGAGCCACTGTACTCCAAGCTGGGTGACAGAGCAAGACCCTGTCTCAAAACCAAAACAAAAAACAAAAAACGTAGCGTGTATGGTGTTTGGTACTATCCACTGCTTCGTGTATCCATTGGGGGTCTTTGAACGTGTCCCCCATGGATAAGCAGGGGCTGCTGTCTATATAGGTATAGACATGCATGCACACACACAAACACACACAATTTTATACCACGTTAAAGTTTACGAAGTTCTTTCACATATGATCAGGAGTAATACTCAAACTATTTTAGCCAGTCGGGCACAGGTTCTGATGAATCAGGATGAGCATCGGTTTGCAGCCCAACAAACATTAATACATTTGGCATCTAACCAACCCTGAGAAATGGGCACTGTTACTATTCCCATCTGATATCGTTTGGATCTTTGTCCCTGCCAAATCTCATGCTGAAATGTAATCCTCAGTGTTGGAGGTGAGCCTGGTAGGAGCTGGTTGGATCATGAGGGTGGATTTCTCATGAATGATTTAGCACCGTCTTTGAGGGCTGTCCTCACCATAGTGAATAATTTCTCGGGAGATCTGGTTGTTTAAAAGTGTGTAGTGCCAGGTGCAGTGGCTCACGCCTGTAATCCCAGCACTATGGGAGGCCAAGGTGGGCAGATCATTTGAGGTCAGGAGTTTGAGACCAGCCTAGCCAACATGGTGAAATCCCGTCTCTACTAAAAATACAAAAACTAGCTGAGCATGGTAGTGGGCGCCGGTAATCCCAGCCACTTGGAAGGCTGAGGCAGGAGAATCGCTTGAACCTAGGAGACGGAGGTTGCAGTGAGCGGAGATCGTGCCATGCCTGGGTGACAGAGCGAGACTCTATCTCAAAAAAAAAAAAAAAAAAAAAATTAGCCTGGTGTGGTGGCATGAGTCTGTAGTCCCAGCTACTTGGGAGGTTGAGGCAGGAGAATCACTTGAACCCTGGAGGCGGAGGTTGCAGGGAGCCGAGATTACACCACTGCACTCCAGCCTGGGCAACAGAGCAAGACTGTGTCTCAAAAAAAAAAAAAAAAAAAAAAAAAAAAAAAGATGTGTAGCACCCTCTCCCTGTCTCTTACTCCCACTCTCGTCATATGAGATGCTGCCTCCCCATTTGCTTTCCACCGTGACTGTAAGGAGCCCAAGGCCTCCCCGGAAGCCGAGCAGATGCTGGGCACTATGCTTCCTGAATAGACGGCAGAACCCTCAGCCAATTAAATATCATTTTTTATAAATTACCCCATCTCAGGTAATCCTTTATAGCAGTGCAAGAATGACCGAACACAACATTGTACAGACGCAGAAGTGGAGGCTCAGAAAGATTAATATTTAGGCCAGGCGGAATGGCTCACGCCTGTAATCCCAACACTTTAGGAGGCTGAGGTGGGCGGATCACCTGAGATCAGGAGTTCGAGACCAGCCTGGCCAACATGGTAAAACTCTGCCTCTACCAAAAAATACAAAAATTATCCAGGCATGGTGGCGCATGCCTGTAATCCCAGCTACTCAGGAGGCTGAGGCACAATAATTGCTTGAACCCAGGAGGCAGAGGCTGCAGCGAGCCAAGATCATGCCATTGCACTCCAGCCTGAGAGACAGAATGAGACTCCGTCTCAAAAAAAAAAAAAAAAAAAAAATTGTTTAGCCCTATTCACCACCTTAAACAACGTTTGTATTGCTTGTGTGCAGGTTACAGAAGTAGCTTAAGCAAAGAAGGGCTTTATTATGAGGACACTGGAGTGTCTCATAGACCTCCCCTACCGAGGGCAGGGCCACAGCAAGGACTCCCCAAGGCCTGGCACCAAGATCTGGAAAACCACCAAGAGCCCAGACCAGCTGTTTCTCTTTCTCTCTGCACATCTGCTTCTTGGTTCTCTCTAGCAGGCCACCCTTCTCTGCATCTCCGTGACCTTCTCATCAGTTTCCCTGACCTCTATTTCTTGTTGTTATAGTGACTCCTAGTCCATTTCAAATCCCAATTCCCAAGCCGGGCATGGTGGCTCACACCTGTAGTCCCAGCACTTTGGGAGGCCGAGGCGGGCGGATCACCTGAGGTCAGGAGTTTGAGACCAGCCTGGCCAACGTAGTGAAACTCAGTCCCTACTAAAAATACAAAAAATTAGCAGGGTGTGGTGGCGGGCACCTGTAATCCCAGCTACTTAGGAGGCTAAAGCACTTAAACCTGGGAGGTAGAGGTTGCAGTGAGCTGAGATCATGCCACTGCACTCCAGCCTGGGCAACAGAGCAAGACTCTGTCTCAAAAAACAAAACAAAACAAAATAAAACAAATCCCAGTTCCCAAAGAGAATCCGATTGGCCCAGCTTGGATCCCATGTCCACCCCGGGTCCCACCAATGTGGCTAAAGGGACAGGGTCATATGGTGTAAAAATGGCTACCACCTGGTGTAGTGATGCACACCTGCAGTGCCTGCTACTCAGGAGGCTGAGGGCGGAGGACTGCTTGAGGCCAGGAATTTGATACCAGACCAGGCAACATAGTAAGACTCTGTCTCTTAAAAAAAAAAAAAAAAAGGTTGAAGGTGGGTGCCTACTTCCTTTAAGTGGGAGCTGCAGGAAAAAAATGAAATAAAAATGTTAAAAGGCTACCAAGGCCAGGCGCAGTGGCTCATGCCTATAATCCCAGCACTTTGGGAGGCCAAGGCAGGTGGATCACGAGGTCAGGAGTTCGAGACCAACCTGACCAACATGGTGAAATCCCGTCTCTACTAAAAATACAAAAATTAGCCAGGCATGGTGGCATGCATCTGTAATTCCCAGCTACTCAGGAAGCGGAGGCAGGAGAATGGCATGAACCCAGGAGGCAGAGGTTGCAGTGAGCCAAGATCACGCCACTGCACTCCCGCCTGGGTGACAGAGCAAGACTGTCTCAAACACACACACAAAAAAGGCTACCAAAGAGCACCTCCGCTGGAAAGCAGATGCACAGTTGGGGGTAGCATTGAGCTGAGCAAATGCCCCAAAGGTTATCTACTATGGTCACAGAGGACATGCAGAATCAGGGTTCCAACCCCATGTCCAGACTCTCAGAACAGAATGCTCTTTCCATAGGATCACTGATACCCCTGTTCCCACCATCCAAATGCATGCCTTCTCACACCACACTAATCCTTAGAAGCCAAGGGATATCCCTGCAGCCCTAGAAGGATGTGGGCCAAGGGCTAAGATTCAATTTCAGCTGTGGCTAGGCCTCCTACCCAGATAAAGGAAGATCCCCTGATTGGTTCCTGAGAGTATTGATGAAATTGGACAGGAAAGTAGAAGAAAGATAAAAACCTGCCTTCAGTCATGAAGCCCCAGACTCCAGCCTGCTTCTTGCCCTCTGGTTGTCTAAGGCCTCCTCTTGGGGGCCATTGAGTCAGTGGTTGATCCTGTGGGAAGCACTGCATGGTGCCATGGTAAATGGCAGGAAGATCTGCAGGGAACTTCAAAACCAAAGGCCTGCTCATAGCAAGCCGGAAGCTGGAGTCAAGGAGCCAGAGATGAGCAGCACCAAAGGCTGCCGGGCTGAAAAGCCAGGGCTGACACTGAAAGACAAGGTGTGTAGCCAGTGAGAGAACCCAGAAGGAGGGGCAGAGAGAGTGAGCAGGAAATAGATGTGGACACACTGCTGGACACCTCCCTCCAGAGGCTGCCTGGACCTGACTTTTAAGGACAGTGGTGGGAGGGGGCACAGGAGGCTCACACATTGCAGGTGGGAATAGAAACCAATCCAGTCTCTCTTGAGGCAGTTTGGCAGTATGTATTAAAAGCCAGTGTGGCTGGGCGCGGTGGCTCACACCTGTAATCCCAGCACTTTGGGAGGCCGAGGCGGGTGGATCACCTGAGGTCGGGAGTTCAAGACCAGCCTGACCAACATGGAGAAACCCCATCTCTACTAAAAATACAAATACAATTAGCTGGGCTTGGTGGCACATGCCTGAAATCCCAGCTACTCGGGAGGCTGAGGCAGGAGAAGCACTTGAACCCAGGAGGTGGAGGTTGCAGTCAACCGAGATGGCACCACTGCATGCCAGTCTGGGTGACAGAGCAAGACTCCATCTCAAAAAAAAAAAAAAAGAAAAAAGCCAGCGTTTTCGGGCACAGTGGCTCACACCTGTAATTCTGGCACTTCGGGAGGCCAAGGAGGGTGGATTGCTCAAGCCCAGGAGTTCAAGACCAGCCTAAGCAACATGGCAAAACCCTATCTCTACTACAAAAAAAAAAAAAAAAAAAATTAGCCAGGTGTGGTGATGCACACCTGTAGTCCCAGCTGCTCTGGAGGCTGAGGTGGGAAGATCGCTTGAGCCTGGGAGGTGGAGGTTAAAGCAGCTAAGATGGTACCACTACACTCCAGCCTGGGCAACAGAGCCAGATTCTGTCTCAAAAAAAAAAAAGATGAGTTGGGCATGGTGGCTTATGCATGTAATCCCACCACTATGGGAGGCCAAGGCAGAAGGACCACTTAACCCAGGAGTTCGAGACCAGCCTGGGCAACATAGTGAGACAAAAAAAAAAAAGAAAATTAGTCACATGTAGTGGCATGCATCTGTACTCCCAGCTACTTGGGAGGCTGAGGTGGAAGAATTGCCTGAGCCCAGGGAGATCAAGACTGCAGTGAGCCATAATCACACCACTGCACTTCAGCCTGAGCAACAGAGTCAGATTCTGTCTCAAAAAAAAAAAAAAAAATAGGCGGAGGCTGGATGCAGTGGCTTATGCCTGTAATCCCAGCAGTTTGACAGGCCAAGGCAGGAGGATCACTTGAGACCAGAGTTCAAGACCAGCCTGGACAACATAACAAGACCTCGTCTCTACAAAAGAGTTTTTAAAATTAGTAGGGCATGCTGGCACGCACACGTAGTCCTAGCTACTCAAGAGGCTAAGCTGGGAGGATCACTTGAGACCAGGAGTTTGAGGCTGCAGTGACCTACGATTGTACCACTGCACTCCAGCTTGAGTGACAGAGCGAGACCCTGTCTCAAAAGAAAAAAAAAATCTCAATATTTTCTTGGGCACAAAATGCAGGACAAAAATAATGCCATTTTACACAGATAAAAAAAACATTTTAATATATGCACAGAGATAAGTTAATGGTATACCAAAATAATAGAAGATGAAATTTTAGGTAATTTTAATACTTTTTCATGTAGTTTATTTCCATTTTCTAATTTTTCTTTTTTTTTTTTTTTTTTTTTTTTTTTTTTTTGAGACGGAGTCTCGCTCTGTCGCCCAGGCTGGAGTGCAGTGGCCGGATCTCAGCTCACTGCAAGCTCCGCCTCCTGGGTTTACGCCATTCTCCTGCCTCAGCCTCCCGAGTAGCTGGGACTACAGGCTCCCGCCACCTCGCCCGGCTAGTTTTTTGTATTTTTAGTAGAGATAGGGTTTCACCGTGTTAGCCAGGATGGTCTCGATCTCCTGACCTCGTGATCCGCCCGTCTCGGCCTCCCAAAGTGCTGGGATTACAGGCTTGAGCCACCGCGCCCGGCCCCATTTTCTAATTTTTCGATACTTAGTATGTAATATTTGTATAATTAAAAATAATAACAGAGGCCAGGCACAGTGGCTCATGCCTGTAATCCCAGCACTTTGGAAGGCCGAGGTGGGTGGATCACCTGAGGTCAGGAGTTCAAGACCACCCTGGCCAACATGGTGAAACCCCGTCTCTACTAAAAATACAAAAAATAGCTGGGCGTTGTGGTGGGTGCCTGTAATCCCAGCTATTTGGGAGGCTGAGGCTGGAGAATCGCTTGAATCCGGGGGGTGGAGGTTGCAGTGAGTCGAGACTGCGCCATTGCACTCCAGCCTGGGCAACAGAGTGAGACTCCGTCTAAAAAAATAATAATAAGAGAAAAGAAATTAATATATGAAAACTTTTCTCATCAAGAAAGAGAGAAGTGGGCCAGGCGCAGTGGTTCACAGCTGCAATCCTAGCACTCTGGGAGGCAGAGGTGAGAGGATTGCTTGAACCCAAAAGTTCAAGATCAGCCTAGACGACATAGCGATACCTCATCTCTAAAAAAATTTTAAAAATACAAAATACAAAAACTAGCCAAGCATTGTGGTGCACGCCTGTAGTCCCAGCGACTTGGGAGGCTGAGGGGGGAGGATCACTTAAGCCCAAGAGTTTGGTGCTGCAGCAAACCATAATCATGCCACTGCACTCCAGCCTGGGTGACAGAGCAAGACTCTCTCTCTCTCTTTTTTTTTTTTTTTTTTAATATTTTCTCTTAAGATTCTGTCTCAAATTAAAAGAGAGAGAGAGAGAGAGAGAGAGAGAGAGACAGAGAGAAGTGGGACCAGGAGGAGGATGGGGACAGGTGATCAATCAAGGAATGATTTCTGAGCACCAGTTGTATATGGCGCCAAGTAATTCAGCAACTCCCAAGGAGTCAACAGTGTGATAGCAGCAAGTCACCAGGAGGGCAGGAGACAGCTGCAGGCTACTGCTGAGACTGTGGGGGCACCTGGACCATCAGCAGCCTTTTACTTCCTGCCTAACTGGACCTGTGACCAGAGATAGATTAAGACAAGGCAGGCTAGGGCTGTGGACAACAGAAGCTGAAGAAACAGAAATGCAGCCAGAACCAGGGAGAACGAAAAGGCCAGCTATGATGGATGAGAGCCAGCTACATCAGTGAGAATTTAATTTAGCAGAAAAAATAAAAATAAAGCATTTAACTTCATACTATCCACTGTGATAGGTGCTAAGGATAGAGTTAACCAAAACAAGCAAGGTCGGCTGGGTACAATGGCTCATGCCTGTGATCCCAGCATTTTGGGGGATAGTTTGACCTTGGGGGTTCAAGATCAGCTTGGGCAACATGGCAAGATCTCATCTCTATTAAAAATTTTTAAAAAAATTAGCCGCCAGGTGCAGTGGCTCACGCCTGTAATCCCAGCACTTTGGGAGGCCAAGGCAGGTGGATCATGAAGTCAGAAGTTCGAGACCACCCTGACCAGCATGGTGAAACCCTGTCTCTACTAAAAATACAAAAAAAATAGCAGGGTGTGGTGGTGCGTGCCTGTAATCCCAGCTACTCAAGGGGCTGAGGCAGGAGAATCACTTGAACCTGGGAGGCGGAGGTTGCAGTGAGCCAAGATCGCATCATTGCACTCCAGCCTGGACGATAGAGCAAAACTCTGTCTTTAAAAAATAATAATAATAAGGCCGGGCGCGGTGGCTCAAGCCTGTAATCCCAGCACTTTGGGAGGCTGAGACGGGCAGATCACGACGTCAGGAGATCGAGACCATCCTGGCTAACACGGTGAAACCCCGTCTCTACTAAAATACAAAAAACTAGCCGGGCGAGGTGGCGGGCGCCTGTAGTCCCAGCTACTCGGGAGGCTGAGGCAGGAGAATGGCGTGAACCCGGGAGGCGGAGCTTGCAGTGAGCTGAGATCTGGCCACTGCACTCCAGCCTGGGCGACAGAGCGAGACTCCGTCTCAAAAAAAAGAAAAATAATAATAATAATAATAATAACCAAGTGTTATGGCACTTGCCTGTAGTCCCACTGAAGTGTGGTTACTCAGGAGGCTGAGGCAGGAGGATTGAACCCTGGAGGCTGAGGTTGCAGTGAGCTATGATGGCACCACCGCACTTCAGCCTGGGTGACAGAGGAAAAACCTATCTCAAAAAAAACAAACAAAACTAGCAAGGTGCCTGTTTTCAGGGAGTTACAGTCAGATTAGGAGGCAGGCAGAGAAAATGTATCAATCAATAAATAAACTTATATAACAAGAAAAACATCAGATACTGATAAGTGCTATCCATTTTTAAGCTTCATCCAAATATCCTCACTGTCTTACTTCAAAAAGCAAATGTCATAAGGAAGAATAATATCATAAACATCCAGCTAGGCATTGTGGTTTATGTCTGCAATCCTAAGCACTTTGGGAGGCTGAGGCGGGCAGACCACTTGAAGCTAGGAGTTCGAGTCTAGCCTGGGCAACATAGTGAGACCCCCCTGCCTCCCGCCACCTCTATAAAAAATTTGGCCGGGTGCAGTGGCTCACATCTGTAATCCCAGCACTTTGGGAAGCTAAGGCAGGCAGATCACTTGAGGCCAGGAGTTCAAGATCAGCCATGGCCAACATGGCAAAACCCGTCTCTACTAAAAATACAAAAGTTAGCCAGGTGTGGTGGTGCAGGCCTGTAATCCCAGCTATTTGGGAGGCAGAGGCTCAAGAATCACTTGAACCCAGAAGGCAGAGATTGCAGTGAGCTGAGATCACGCCACTGTGCTCCAGCTTGGGTGACACTACCTATATACATATGTAATATGTAATATATATACATATTATATATTATATGTGTATTATATGGTATATATTACATATACATAACATATATGTAAATATACAATTATATAATTAACCTTTCATATATTACATATAATTAAACCTTTTATGTTTATATATATAATTATTTATTTATTTATTTATTTATTTATCGAGACAGGGTCTGGCTCTGTTGCCCAGGCTGAAGTGCAGTGGCACATTCTCAGCTCACTGCAGCCTCTGCCTCCCAGGCTCAAGGCATCCTCTCACCTCGGCCTCCCAAGTAGCTGGAACTACAGGTACACGCCACCACACCCATCTAATTTTTGTATTTTTTGTGGAGACAGGGTTTCACTGTGTTGCCCTGATGATCTCAAATTCCTGAGCTCAAGTGATCTGCCCGCCTCAGCCTCCCAAAGTGGTGGGATAACAGGCGTAAGTCACTGTGCCTACCCCCAAAATATTTTTTACTGCTTTTTTTTTTTTCTTCAAACTAGGATCCAATCCTGTATTTGGTTGTTTTTACTTCTAAGTATCTTTTTTATCTATATCTCATCTACATCTATATATACATGTATATCTATAGATATGACTCCATTGTTCAAATGACTGTTCCCAAATGTCATGTACCCAGAAAAAGGACGCATCCTAGCCAGACGCACCCAGATGAAACCGAGGCTATTTGTGGGTAGCAAATGCTGTAGCCTGGTCCTCCCCTATCCACTGGTAAGAGATGACTGATTACGGGTAAAATCCATGACCTTGGAGAAAACCAAAGGAAACCCTATACGTGGATCAGCCTCATAGGAAAAGGACTGTAGATATGTAGTTTCTCTCTCCCTCCACCTTTCTTGTATAATTCAAAGAGGCATATGGGTGTAATGAGAATAACACAGGCAGATAAGACTTTAGCTCCATGACTGTAAAGCTATATGACCTTGGGCAAGTCTTTCACCTCTTTGAGTTTCAGTTTCTTTATCTGTAAAGTGAGGACAATGCCCATTTGAAGTGTTATTGTGAGGGCAAAATGAATTAATTTATACAGAATGCCCATCACAGTCCTTTAATTCTCCGTAAAGCTTAGAGCAGATATTGCTACCTGATTACTACATCCATTTCCTTTTCTTCCTGGGGACCCAGCTAGACTACATTTCCCAGACTCCCTTGCAGATAGATGTTGCCCGGTGCTCAAGCTCTAGCAGTGAAATGTGAGCAAAAGTGTGCTTTGCAAGCTATTTCCAGGCTTAGCCCATTGGGCCCAGGGCAACCCTTCAAATGATCTGGTGAAACTGACAGAATCTCTATGTGTCTGGATCCCTGAATGACAACGTGGAGTACAGCTCTTGTCAATAAGAGACATCTGATTTGGACTCTACGTGAGCAAGAAACAAACCTTTATAGCATTAACTGATGAGGTTTTAGCTGTTACAGCAGTTAGACTTGCCTTAACCAACACAAAGCTCAATGTGACAGATGAAGTCATTACTAAAAAGGAAAACCTGCTGGGTGCGGTGGCTTACAGCTGTAATCCCAGCACTTTGGGAGGCCCAGGCAGGCAGATCACTTGAGGTCGGGAGTTTGAAACCAGCCTGGCCAACATGGTGAAACCCCGTATCTACTAAAAATACAAAACTTAGCCGGGCATGGTAGCACACGTCTGTGGTCCCAGCTAATCGGGAGGCTGAGGTAGGAGAATCCTTTGAACCCAGGAGGCGGAGGATGCAGTGAATAGAGATCACGCCAACGCACTCCAGCCTGGATGACAGAGCAAGACTCTGTCTCATAAATAGGTGGCTTTGGGAAAACCATATAGGGAACCATACAACTGTTAGGGGGGATATTCACATTTTAATATTATATTTCATCAATTTGCAACACTGGTTTTTTTCACATTTTTACACCAATGTGTAAATTGACATGCAATCGATGGCATCTCAAATTGCTGATGAATTGCTGACAGCCAGGTCATAGTCATTGCCTACACGTGCACAGGGCTGGTCACAGCTCTTCCTCTTGCCATCCTTTCCCTTAAGCTATGTGCACTATTAGCACTATAGGTATTGAGTTTAATCACTACTTACAATGTCTTCAAAAACATTCCACACTGATTTGGCACTGAAATGAAAAATTATTGTATGCTAAAAAGGGTAAGAAAACAAGCAGCTTGATATACGATAAAAATCTATGTCTAAGTAAGACTTAAAAGAGCTCTTTTAATATGCATAAAATGAAAATTTTAAGTGATAGGAAAGCTTTGTGTCATGGTTTTTCTATTTCTTAGAAACGCATCAGTAAGGGTGTGGGTTACAATTGATGGTGACTTAGATTTGGTGAAATTGCCAATAATGTAGACATGTCAGTGATTTTAACCCAGGAAGGAATCCAATGTAAATAATAACAAAAAAAATTCATATATGTTGAGAGCCAAATATACACAAAATTCATGCTTTACTCATATCTTATTATTTATCCATCGTAATAACCCCATCAGATGGTTACTTTTTTTTTTTTTTTTTTAGAGACGGAGTCTTGCTCTGTTACCCAAACTGGAGGGCAGTGGCATGATCTCCGCTCACTGCAACCTCCGCCTCCCAGGTTCAAGCAATTCTCCTGCCTCAGCCTCCTGAGTAGCTGGAATTACAGGCGTGTGCCACCACACCTGGGTAATTATTGTATTTTTAGTAGAGATGGGGTTTCACCATATTGGTCAAGCTCGTCTTGAACTCTGACCTCATGATCCGCCCGCCTCGGCCTCCCAAAGTGCTGGGATTACAGGCATGAGCGATGGTGCCCAGCCCGATGTTTACTCTTATATGTGATTGCAAATTGTCCTAAGTGCTATGAGAGTGAATAACAGGGAAGGAAAACGTAATTAAGATTAGGAGGAGAGGCCTCCCTAAGGAAGTGACGAGACTCGAAAGTTTACAGTAGGCAGCATTTACTGAGCACTTACTATGGACCAGATACGATTCTAAGTTTATTGTGTTGACTCACTCAATCCTCCCCAAAACCCTAAGATTATTATCAGCTCCACTTTACACAAAAGAAAGTCAAGACAGGAGTAGAGAAGTTACACAACTTGCTCAAAATAACTCAGGTTACACATTACGGAAGATAAGCCTAGAATTGGAACCATGGCAGTCCAGCTCCAAAATCCGTGCATTTTACCACTTCACCATCATCTCTCAGTAGAGATAGATGAACAGTATCACATGAGTGAGGCATCCCCCTCTTTATCAATCAGGGTGTCAGTAAATGATCTGGCTGCAAGCAAAGACTTCAGAGATCGACGTTCAAAGTAAGGCTCTGCAACTGCTCAGCAAGGTATTTTAATCTTTCTATGCCTCGGTTTCCCCATTTGTTGTGATTAAATGAGGATTAATGAGTTGATACACATATAGAACTTAGCTCATAACCAGAAGATAAACGTTAAGTGGTCTTACTATCTTCATACAACGCTCATCACAACCCAAAGGAAACAGAGCCAGAGAGATTTAGGAATTTGTCTAAAATCACACATTTCAAGAAAGCAATCAGGATTTGAACCTAAGTCTGTTCACCCAGAAGCCCTTTCTTTATACATTACCCATGAAGCTTTCCATTAAAAATGAGTCAATGGAGCTGGGTGCGGTGGCTCATGCCTGCAATCCAGCACTTTGGGAGGCCGAGATGAGAGGATCTCTTGAGCCCAGGAGTTCGAGACCAGTCTGGGCAACTTGGTGAGATCGCCACCCTGCACCCCGCCCCCCACCACCCTGCCATCTCTATGGAAAAATAATCAATTAATTAATTTAAAAATGAGCCAATGGTTTAGGTCTTCATTCCTAAAGATTTCCATTTAGAAAGGAGATCCTAAATCCCAATGTGACACCTCATTTTAACATCCCGAGTCTTAATCAACAGTAAGGCTCTTTCATTGCAAATCTAGTTTTCAATTGTTTTATTTTTGAGGCCATTTTCTCTTTGAGAAGCCCGAAGGAAGAGAGAAACTCACCAGTTTCTTTCTTTTCTACCCTTTATATAAGGTATTTCACATTTCCCAACCTACGTTGAGAAGGCTGGGACATTTTAGAGTCAAGCACAAAGTAGGTGCTGGGTGTGGTGGCTTTCACCTGTAATCCCAGCACTTTAGGAGGCCGAGGCGGGCAGATCACCTGACATCAGGAGTTCGAGACCAGCCTGACCAACATGGAGAAACCCCGTCTCTACTCAAAATACAAAATTAGCCAGGAGTGGTGGCACATGCCTGTAATCCCAGCTACTCCAGAGGCTGAGACAAAAGAATCGCTTGAACCCGGGAGGCAGAGGTTGCAGTGAACCAAGACTGTGCCACTGCACTGCAGCCTGGGCAACAAGAGCAAAAGTCCATCTCAAAAAAAAAAATAAGTGCTCACCGGGCGCGGTGGCTCAAGCCTGTAATCCCAGCACTTTGGGAGGCCGAGACGGGCGGATCGCGAGGTCAGGAGATCGAGACCATCCTGGCTAACACGGTGAAACCCCGTCTCTACTAAAAACTACAAAAAACTAGCCAGGCGAGGTGGCGGCGCCTGTAGTCCCAGCTACTCGGGAGGCTGAGGCAGGAGAATGGCGTGAACCCGGGAGGCGGAGCTTGCAGTGAGCTGAGATCCGGCCACTGCACTCCAGCCTGGGCGACAGAGCGAGACTCCGTCTCAAAAAAAAAAAGTAAGTGCTTAACAAAAATGTGTTGCATGAATGAAGAAACAAGTGAGAAATCTCTAATGTACTTCACAGATCAGACGAACCCCACGCCGCCCCGCCCCTGCCTACTCTGCTTGCTTTTCTGTTTTTGTTGTTGTTGTTGTTGTTGTTGTTCTTGTTGTTGTTTTTTGAGATGGAGTTTCAATCTTTTTGCCCAGGCTGGAGTGCAGTGACCTGATCTCAGCTCACTGCCACCTCCACCTCCCCGGTTCAAGCGTTTCTCATGCCTCAGCCTCCCAAGTAGCTGGGATTCCAGGCACCTGCCACAATGCCCAGCTAATTTTGTATTTTGAGTAGAGACAGGGTTTCTCCATGTTGGTCAGGCTGGTCTCAAACTCCTGACCTCAGGTGATCCACCCACCTCAGCCTCCCAAAGTGCTGGGATTACATGCGTGAGCCACCGTGCCCAGTCTGCTTGCTTTTCTTTGACTCCCATGTCTTAACCTCAGTGTTTCTCAAACAAGAGTGTTGCAATGGCATTCTGAAGACATTGTGGAGTTGAAGTGGCCTTGGTATGTGGTGACATCCTAGGTTTCTTCATTCCTCATTCCCTTGAGACACTTTTTGACCAAGAGGATAGAGTGGAGTTATCTTCGGGGGCAGAATTGCCGAGGATGAGAATAGGCAGGGGGATGGACACGCACCCGCAGCCCTCACACATTGTAACAGTTGGTCAAAGTCACCAGGTGTCATAGGCAGAGGAAGGCTGGAGCCCTACTAGACATTTACTGTAAAGTCAGGAAACCTGGCCGGGCGCGGTGGCTCACATCTGTAATCCCAACACTTTGGGAGACTGAGGTGGGCAGATCACTTGAGGTCAGGAGTTCAAGACCAGCCTGGCCAACATGGTGAAAACCCATCTCTACTAAATATACAAAAATTAGCCAGGTATGGTGGTACATGTCTGTAATCCCAGCAACTGAGGAGGTTGAGGCAGGAGAATCACTCGAACCCGGGAGGCGGAGGTTGAAGTGAGCCAAGATCATGCCATTGCACTTCATCCTGGGTGACAGCGTAAGACTCCATTTCAAAAAAAAAAAGACAAGAAACCTGAGCCCAGGGAGTATAGGTCAGACTCTTTTGGTTGCAAATAATGGAAATCCATCTCAAATAATCCTGAGGGAAAAAGAAAGGCATTGTATTGCTCACATCACTTGGAATTTCAGGGATGATGCTGGTTTTAGATACGGATGGACCTAGACATTCAAATAGGCCTCAACTTTTCTCCCTCTCTGGCCTGTTGTTTTTCTCTCTGTGTTTGCCCATAGCAGCCCCTCAGCAAGCAGGCTTTCAGCAAATGACAGCTGCTGACAACCCTCAGATCTTACTCTTCCAGTTGCACAGAATTCTAGCCCTTATGACTCTGTTTAAGTTTGGGGCAGAGAGGAGGGGTGGTCCCAAGGGAGGAAGTAGGAAATGTTTCCTTTTGTCAAAAAATCAAAAGCGTTCTCAGAAGCCTCCCCTTAGGTCTTATTGGTAAAGCTGCAAGCGGGGCTGGGAAAGTGGGAAACAGAGTGTCATTACTGGCTTAGATATGTAAGAATCTACCACCTGGGGCTGGCCATGTGGTCACCCTCAATGAAACTGAAACTGTTGTTTCTTTTTCTTTTTTTTGAGTTGGACTCTTGCTCTGTCACCTAGGCTGGAGTGCAGTGGCGCCATCTCGGCTCACTGCAACCTCCACCTCCTGGGTTCAAGCAATTCTCCTGCCTCAGCCTCCCAAGTAGCTGGGACTACAGGGGCATGCCACCATGCCCGGCTACTTTTTTTGTATTTTTATTAGAGACGGGGTTTCAGCATATTGGCCAGGCTGGTCTCGAACTCCTGACCTTGTGATCCGCCCGCCTTGGCCTCCCAAAGTGCTGGGATTACAGGTGTGAGCCACCGTGCCTGGCTGTTTGTTTGTTTGTTTTTTTTTTTTTTGAGACAGAGTTTCGCTCTTGTTGCCTAGGGTGAAGTGCAATGGTGCAATCTCAGCTCACTGCAACCTCCACCTCCTGGGTTCAAGTGATTCTCCTGCCTCAGCCTCCTGAGTAGCTGAGGTTACAGGCACCCACCACCACACCCAGCTAATTTTTTGTATTTTTAGTAGAGCCAGGGTTTCACTATGTTGG
Organism: Rhinopithecus roxellana; assembly: GCF_007565055.1. Lineage (NCBI taxonomy): Eukaryota > Metazoa > Chordata > Mammalia > Primates > Cercopithecidae > Rhinopithecus > Rhinopithecus roxellana. The sequence continues at coordinate 18,971,802 of NC_044563.1, read as the reverse complement.
CCAGGCTGGTCTCAAACTCCTAACCTCAAGCAATCCACCTGCCTCGCCGCCTCCCACAGTGCTGGGATTACAGGTGTGAGCCACCACGTCCAGCCTCTTTTTCTTTTTTCTTTTTTTTTGTGAGATGGGTCTTGCTCTGTTGCCCAGGCTGGAGTGCAGTGGCACAATCTCAGCTCACTGCAGCCTCAACTTCCCAGGTTCAAGCAATCCTCCTACCTCAGCCTACCGAGGAGCTGGGACTACAGGCGTGCACCACCACACCCAGTTAATTTTTGTATTTTTTGTAGAGATGGGGTATCACTACGTTGCCTAGTGGTCTCAAACTCCTGAGATCAAGCAATCATCCTGCCTCGGCCTCCCAGAGTGCTAGGATTACAGGCGTGAGCCACCGTGCCCAGCAAAACTGGTATTTCTTTAGCTAGGAAGGAGGGAGACTGCATTGGGTAGATCACTAAAGGTGTCTACCACAAGAAAATATTGTGAGGCAACCTCACCAGATCTCGTTTTTGTTTTTTTGAGACTGAGTCTTGCTTTGTGGCCCAGGCAGGAGTGCACTGGCATGATCTTGACTCACCGCAACATCCGCAGGTTGAATCATCCCAGGTTCAAGCGATTCTCCTGCCTCAGCCTCCTGAGTAGCTGGGATTACAGGTGCCTCCACCACGCCTGGCTAATTTTTTTGTATTTTCATTAGAGACAGGGTTTTACCATGTTGGCCAGGCTGGTCTCAAACTCCTGACCTCAGGTGATCCACCTGCCTTGGCCTCCCAAAGTGCTAGGATTACAGGCGTGAGCCACCGCCCCCGGCCTGTTGTTGTTTTCAGAGATCGTCTCTTTCTGTCACCCAGGCGGGAGTGCAGTGGTGCAATCAAAGCTCACCGCAGCATCTACCTCCGGGGCTCAAGCCATCCTCCTGCCTTAGCCTCCCAAGTAGCTGGGACTACAGGCACACACCACCATGCCCGGCTGACTCTCAGTTTGAAGTATTAACCAACTTGGTGCCATGGCACTTGGCATCCACATCACAGTCCTTACCCATTTCTTCCTTGCCGTATCTGTGAATGTGTCTGGAGTGAGCATCACCAGGCCCAGGGTAATGCAGGTGGCTCCCTTGGCATCTTGCTCAACTTTTTCATGGGTGTGCCAAGCACACAGCTGTTTGACCTGAGATGGAAGCCAGAACCTGTCAAGAGGCAGAACCTGTCCATCTAGGATAGCTTGGAGAATGAAGTGCTAGGCTGGGCAGAAAGTTTCCTCTTGTTGGCCAAAGGGTCACATTAGAAAATGGAGCCCACCCACAATTTCACAACGAAGCTGTTAGGAAAGTCAGACAAATTCATCTACCAATGGTGTGCGGTTAAGGCCTGGCGCCAGGCATCTCCCCCAAAAAGGCAGGAACCTGCCACTGCAAAGAGATGAGGATTGAGCCTCCCTCCTGGGCCCAGGAGCAGTGACTCAGCAGGAAGCCAGCCAAGGCCTGAGTCACTCCCTCCCCTACAACCACACCCAGGGCTTTCCTTAAGGGCTTGGAAAATTCACTGGGAGCTGGAGGTACAAATCTTTGGTACCTGGGGCTACCCAGGCTAATGAAATCATTTATTTAATGATTTAATCACTTAGTATTTAAGAACACAAACTCCGCCTTCCTCAGCAGCTGCCTCTGCCTCTTATGTAACCTGGAGCAAGTTTCTTATCATCTCTGGTCACAATTTGTCCATCTGTAAATGGGAACCATAACAGTACCTCCCTCCTAGGAGTGAGAAAGCTTAGAATGGTATGCGGCATGTCCATGGGGTTCCTCTAACACACCTTGGTCTCACTTCAAGGCCTTTGTATTTGTTGTTTTCTTTTCTTCCTCTCTCTCTCTCTCTCTCTCTGTCTCTCTTTTTTAGACACAATCTCACTCTGTCACCCAGGCTGGAGTGCAGTGGTGCCATCTTGGCTCACTGCAACCTCTGCCTCCCAGGTTCAAGCAATTCTGCCTCAGCCTCCCAAGTAGCTGGGATTACAGGCACGCACCACCATGCCAGGCTAATTTTTGTATTTTTCGTAGAGACGGGTTTTTGCCATGTTGGCCAGGCTGGTCTCAAACTCCTGACCTCAGGTGATCCACCCACCTTGACCTCCCAAAGTGCTGGGCTGCAGGTGTGAGCCACCGCGCCTAGCTTCCATGTTTGTTGTTTTCTATGCCTAGAACACTTTTGCCTCAGACAGCCACATGGCCAGCTCTCTTACCTAATTCAGGTATTTACTAAATATTAATCTTCCCAGTGAAACCTACAATGGCCAACCCTTCTAACTGCTCCTCCTCCAATATTCCTTACCCCCTTTCCCACTTTTCCTCCTTAGTACTTATCACCATCTAGCATGTATCTTCTCTATTGATCTCCCCCCACCCACAGTGGAATTCAAGTTCCATTGTTGTCTGTTTTCTTCCCTGCTGTATTCCCAAGACCTAGAAAAGTCCTGGCACGTAGTAGTTCTCAATATACATATAGGGGACCAGGCCGGGTGGCTCACTGCCTGTTATTTCAGCACTTTGGGGCTGAGGAGGGAAAATCGCTTCAGCCCAGGAGTTGAAGACCCACCTGGGCAATATTGTGAGGCCCTGTCTCTACAAAATAAAAAATACAAAAATTAGCCAGGCGTAGGGGTGCCTGCCTACAGTCCCAGCTACTCGGGAGGCTGAGGCATGAGGATTGCTTGAGCTCAGGAGGTCGAGGCTGCAGTAAGCCTTGATCATAATGACTATACTCCAGCCTAGGCCCCAGAGCGAGAGACCCAATCTCAAAAAAAAAGAAAGACTGGGTTCAGTGGCTTACATTTTCAATCCTACCACCTGAGAAGACTAAGGCAGGAGAACCACTTGAACTCAGGAGTTTGAGACCTGCCTGGGCAAGATAGTGAAAACCTGTCTCTAGTAAAAAAAAAAAAAAAAAAAAAAAAAAAAAAAAAAAAAGACCAGGAGCAGTGGCTCACGCCTGTAATCCCAACAGGCGTGAGGGCGAGGCGGGCGGATGACCTAAGGTCAGGAGTTCGAGACCAGCCTGGCCAACAGAGATGGGTGAAACCCCATCTCTACTAAAAAGACAAAAATTAGTCTGGCGTGATCGCACACACCTGTAGTCCCAGCTATTCAGGAGGCTGAGGCAGGAGAATTGCTTGAATTCAGGAGGTGGAGGTTGCAGTGAGCTAAAATTGTGCCACTGCACTCCAGCCTGGGCGGGTGACAAAGCAAGACTCGTCTCCAAAAAGGAAAAACCTCAGCCTGGCCAACATGGTGAAACCCTGTCTCTACCAAAAAATCAAAAAATTAGCCGGGCATGGTGGCATGTGCCTATAGTCCCAGCTACTCGGAAGGTCGAGGCAAGAGAATTGCTTGAACCCAGGAGGCAGAGGTTGCAGTGAGCCGAGATTGCGCCACTGCACTCCAGCCTGGGCAACAGAGTGAGACACTGTCTCAAAAAAAAAAAAAAAAAAAAAAAAATTAGCCAAGTATGGTTGCAAACGCTTGTAGTTCCTGCTATTCAGGAGTCCGAGGTGGGAGAATCACTTGAATCCCAGCAAAACAAAACAACCAACCAACTGTGTGTGTGTGTGTGTGTGTGTGTGTGTACATCTATGTGGAATGAATGGAAATGAATGTCAACTTATTCACCATATTTTTTGAGGCAGATGGCCAATAAATACTGTATGTGAATCAACAGATAGTGGTGAGAACCAAGGAAGCTTGCAACCCCCACCTAAAGGCATTTAAATTCAAATTTAAAAGATAATTTAGATTCAAAAGATAAGCAGCCAACCACCTCTCTAAGCTGCATTCCCTGGTTCCAGTCTGTAACTATAAATTTCTCTTATCTCCCACTTGATCTTTCTGATTTTAAAATATCCAAATATTAATATGATTCAGAGCCCTTTATTCTTCTGAAAATGTTTTTCCTCCACGAGGGCACTACGATGACATCAAGACCCCAGGTGGCTTCACAGGTCCAAAGTCAGGTCCAATCCTTACTAGCTGCCCTATTCTGGGCTAATGTGCTGCTCTTTTAATTCTTCCAAGAGTCAGCTGGGGGCAACTCACCAGTGCCTTCCCAAAGCCTAGCAGAGCTCCTGACACAAGGGAATGAGTGAGTGAGTGAATGAATGGCGTGATGGCTCAGAGGAGGCAGTCACAAGGGCCCATGGTATCTTCTTAGTCTCCATTATTCAATCTTAGTCTCCATTATTCAATCTTAGTCTCCATTATTCAATCTTAGTCTCCATTATTTAATCTCCAATAACCTCCCAGGGAGGAACCACTGTCCGCTTGGAATCTCCCTCCAGGAATACTATTTCTCCCTGACTCCTCAAGGGTGAAGGTCTGCTAAAAAGACACCCAATTTACATCACTAAAAAGAACTCCTAGCGCAGCCCGCTACATCTGCAAGGAGATTGGGGTGACCCCACCCGTGTCCCCAAATAGGCGGGTATTTGCCTCGTGTTCTCAGAAAGTCCCTCCTGGTGACTTTCCCAAACAAAGCAAGGCAGCTCCAAAAATAGGGAGGCTTCAGTCCTAGACACAGAAATCTCTGGGACTCCTCCCACCCTCCCCACCTCCGCCACGTGGCATTTTCTCATTAAAAGAGAAGGAATTAAGTCCCCCTGTCACACCCCACCCCCCAATACACACACAGATGGAGAAATGGAGCCTACGTGGCTTTAAATTAGAATTTTCACCAGCTGTGTGGCCTTGGCGTTCTCTGAGCCTGTCTTTTCAGCTGTGAAAAAGCAAGAATAATGGAGTGACCTGATTGATTGGTTGCTGGGAGAACTGAATGCAAACCATGCCTTCTCCCGACTTCACCCACCCCCAGCCTTAGCCCGTCCCCCTCCCTCTGTCTGTCTTCCCCCACCCCCTCCCACCCATAATAATTGCCATTATTAGCCTGGCGGGTGGCTCATGCCTGTAATCCCAGCACTTTGGGAGGCGGAGGATCACCTGAGGTTGGGAGTTCAAGACCAGCCTGATCAACATGGAGAAACCCTGTCTCTATTAAACATATAAAATTAGCCGGGCGTGGTGGTGCATGCCTGTAATCCCAGCTACTCGGGAGGCTGAGGCAGGAGAGTCGCTTGAACCCAGTTGGCGGAGGTTGTGGTGAGCTGAGATCGCGCCATTGCACTCCAGCCTGGGCAACAACAGTGAAACTCTGACTCAAAAAAAAAAAAAAGAAAGAAAGAAAAAAAGAAATAATAATAATTGCCATTATTATTATTAGGGTTACTCCAGTGAATGGGAAACCAAGACAGCCAGCCCCATACCAGCTCTCAGTACCCACCACCACCCTGCCTCTTAAAGCAAAGAACTTGGAAAAGCAAATTCACTGTAACAGATGCGTGTCTGTGCAGCTTAAGTGAGATTTCAGCAGACCCCGTGTGTGTGTGTGTGTTTTAGACAGATCTCACTGTGCCATCCAGGCTGAAGTGCAGTGACGCGATCTCAGCTCACTACAACCTCCGCCTCCCAGGTTCAAGTGAGTCTCCTGCCTCAGCCTCCCAAGTAGCTGGGATTACAGGCACCCTCCACCACGACCAGCTGATTTTTGTATTTTTAGTAGAGATGGGGTTGCACCATGTTGGCCCAGGCTGATCTCAAACTCCTGACCTCAAGTGATCGGCTCGTCTCAGCCTCCCAAAATGCTGGGATTACAGGCTTGAGCCACCGTGTTCAGCCATAATTATCCTTTTTTAAAAAAGTAATTTTTTATTGAGCCTGGATCTTTCTCTGTCACCCAGGCATGTGCAGTGGCATGATCACGACTCACTGCAGCCTCAATCTTCCCAGCTCAAGTGACCTCAGCCTCCCAAGTAGCTGGGACCACAGGTGTGCTCACGCCATCACACCCAGCTATTTTTTTTCTTTTTTGTGGAGATGAAGTATCACTATGTTGCCCAGGCTGGTCTCAAAGTCCTGGGCTCAAGCAATTTTCCCTCCTCAGCCTCCCAAAGTGCTGGAATTACGGGCATGAACCACCTTGGCTGGCCATGATCATCATTTTTATAGAAGCCTTACATGATCACAGCTCATTGACGAAGGCGAGAATTTTTTAGGCAGTTTCTGCCAGAAACAACGGTGTGAAGACATCACAGGAATCACCTGACAGTCCTGCAACCTTGAACACATCACTCATTCTTCTGCTGACCACGAAGATAGGTTTCACAGTCTGCTCATCTGTGCCTCCCACTAACTACCCTGCCAGCACCAAGGGCTGAGATGAGTTTTGCTCCTGCACACAATTCCTGATCCTCGGTGTCTAGCACCCAACAGTGTTGAATAAATACCGCTTGGCTGTAAATGTGAACAAAGGCCATCTAGAAAGGTTTTTTCTTGCCTCTCCATCCCTCCCCATCCCCAGATGGGGAGGAGTGGGGCAGAGCTTCCCACTTTCTTCTTGTTCCCCACCTGCCCATGGGGTCTGGAGAACTGGGTATCTGGCCCTCTGTAGCCTGATAGTTCTTCCTCTTTCTCTTTGTCATTGACAATACAGCCTTTGACCACTAAATGTGAAGTGGCTCTGAGGGTAGTGAATCTAGGACAGAGGGATCTGGAGGTCCAAAGGCTGCTTTAGAGTATAAGCTTTGCCGCTAACCTGCTGTGCCATCTCAGGCAAGCAACCACATCTCTAATCTGCAAAGTCAGAAAGCCAGCATTCATTGTATGCTTATAAGGTGTTTAGGCAGGCATTCACACGTTATCTCATTTGCATTGTGAAATGAAGGAGTTGGACTATACAATTTCTAAATTGCCTTTTGCAAAAGGTTTCAGTAGTGGCTTTCAAAGCCACTCCTGCTCTCCATCTGCAGAAGAGGCTGTGATGCCACAGAGAGAGCACAGGATATGGTGCCAGGCCGACCGGCCCGGCGTTTGAATATCTGGTCTATCATTTACCAGCTGTGCCAACGAAGGGCAAGTCACAGGCGCACTCTGAGCCTCAGTTGCCTCATCTCCAAAATGGGGACAGTAATACTCCCTTGTGGGGCTGCCTGGAGGATAAAATGGGACAGCGTATGGAGGAGGCCAGCACTGCACTTGGCATATAGTAGGAATGGACCAATGTCCTCCCTGTCTTTTCCCAAAGAAGACTTGAAGATGAGTCTTAGTGTAAATTATTTCTGCTACCCCCTGAAGTCTTTGGCTTGGGTTTGATTTTCAAGAAGGAAGCAGAAAGTTACATCTGATGGTCTAGAAGAGTACGGATAGGGAAGGTTTCATTTCTGTAGCCTCTGCTCCAAGCCAGTGTCAACGGTCATCACCCCGAATCCCAGCAAAGTCAGCCTTCCCTCAGGACTCTGCTACCCAAGAACAAATATGGTTCTTTAAAAAGTGTGTCCCTTCACTGTGCTAAGGTGCAGCCCAGAATCTGCATCACTTTTTCTGAGAGTCCCTCCTGGATCCCTCTATTTACAATTCCAGCCCCTCCCCCACCCCTGGCAAGTCCTCTGCTCCTCTTTCCTGCTTGATTTTTCTCCATAGCACCTATCATCACAGAACACAGACACAGACACAGACAGACAGACAGACAGACACACACACACACACAATTTCACCAGCATGAAAGCACTGTTAGGATAGGGCTTGTGAATGCTGGATTACTGTAGAATCTCCAGTGCTGAGAATAAGACCTGCATTCGTAGGCACTAAAATTTGTTGAAAGAATAAATCTGGCCGGTCGCGGTGGCTCACGCCTGTAATCCCAACACTTTGGGAGGCCGAGGCGGGCAGATCACCTGAGGTGGGGAGTTCGAGACCAGCCTGATCAACATGGAGAAACCCCATCTCTACTAAAAATACAAAAATTAGCCAGGTGTGGTGGCACACGCCTGTAATTCCAGCTACTCAGGAGGCTAAGGCAGGAGAATTGCTTGAACCTGGGAGGCGGAAGTTGTGGTGAGCCGAGATCAGGCCATTGCGCTCCAACCTGGGCAATAGGAGCGAAACTCCATCTCAAAAAAAAAAGAAAAAGAAAAGAAAGAATGAATCTGGGCCTGAGCTAAAGCCAAGCTCGCAGCTGTGGTCAAATAATAATAAAATACCAAGTGAGCCCCTCATTTTACTGTTTTGATTGAGATGAGGTGTCATAATATTTATAAAGACCTCTCATAATATTTATTTGATCCTGCTGGGTGGGACGGCAAGTAATCTAGCTATTTGAGAGGCTGAGGCGGATGGAGCACTTGAGCCCAGGAGTTCGAGGCTGCAGTGAGCTATAATCACATGACTGCACTCCAACCTGGGTGACAAAGCAAGACCCTGTGTCTGAAAAAAAAATTAAAATAAAATAATCATATTAATTTAACCCTGTGCAGAAGGATTTGACTCTGTGTTTTTGAAATGAAGAAACCTAACTCAGAGAGAAGAAATATCTCTGGAAAACAGAGGAAACACTTTTGGCCTCTTGGCCTTGGGCAAGTCACTTCCCTTCTCTAATCTCATTTTTCCTTATCTGTAAAATGAGAAGGCTTGGACTGGGTCTCTTCTGGAGCTAAGACTTTAAATTCTTAAATCCTATCACCTGATTGTTAACCTTTTTTTTTTTTTTTTTTTTTTTTGAGACAGATTATCGCTCTGTCACCCAGGCTGGAGTGCAGTGGCGTGATCTCAGCTCACTACAACCTCCATCTCCTGAATTCAAGCAATTCTCCTGCCTTAGCCTGCCTTAGCCACACTCTTATAGCTGGGACTATAAGAGTGTGCCACCATGCCTGGCCAATTTTTGTATTTTTTGTAGAGACAGGGTTTCACCATGTTGGCCAGGCTGGTCTCGAACCCCTGACCTCAAATGATCTGCCCCACCTTGGCTCCCAAAGTGCTGGGATTACAGGCATGAGTCACCACACCCGGCCTGTTAACCTTTTAAAGACTGACTCAAATGATGTTACCCACAAACCATAATTTCAGAATAAGGATAAGCTGATACCTTGGTACCACCCGATCTCATTTCAGTTTAGACCCCGTCACCACTGGGACACATTCCAGCTGGTCTACTCAGGCACTCAAACAAAAACACACAGTAGGCCGGGCGCGGTGGCTCAAGCCTGTAATCCCAGCACTTTGGGAGGCCGAGACGGGCGGATCACGAGGTCAGGAGATCGAGACCATCCTGGCTAACGTGGTGAAACCCCGTCTCTACTAAAAATACAAAAAACTAGCCAGGCGAGGTGGCGGGCGCCTGTGGTCCCAGCTACTCTGGAGGCTGAGGCAGGAGAATGGCGTAAACCCGGGAGGCGGAGCTTGCAGTGAGCTGAGATCCAGCCACTGCACTCCAGCCTGGGCGACAGAGCGAGACTCCGTCTCAAAAAAAAAAACAAAACAAAAAACAAACAAACAAAAAAACATGCAGTAAGTTCTATGCAAGCATGAGTCGTTATCATTGTTGTTGTTATATGGTCAAAGTGGGCAATTTATTTAGTTTAAAAATAAATCATTCTTCACTTGGCTGGATTTTTTTTTCTTTTTTTTTTTGAGACAGGGTTTCACTCTGTCACCCAGGCTGGAATGCAATAGCATGGTCTCAGCTCACTGCAACCTCCGCTTCCCAGGCTCAAGTGATCCCCCAACTTCAGCCTCCTGAGTAGCTAGGACAACAGGCATGCCACTATGCCCAGCTAATTTTTGTATTTTTCTGTAGAGATGGGGTTTTGTCATGTTGCCCTGCCTGGTCTCAAACTCCTGGTCTCAAGCAGTCCTCCTGCCTCAGGCTCCCAAAGTGCTGGGATTACAGACATGAGCCACCATGCCCAGCCTATGGATTTCCAGTAGTCTCCTAACTCTCCTAACTGCCTACCTCTAGGTCCTCCTCTCATCCATCCTACACACTAGTATTAAGCAAACCTTGCTTTCAGGAAATCAGCATCTTTCAGCAGCTCTCTGCTGCCCACAGACAAGAGTTAGGGGCTTTAGGCTACCATCCGAGGCCCACCTCACCTCAATCTCACCCTAATTCTTTCAAATACGTCTCCCTGCCCCACTCACTTCTTTGTTTCACCAGAACTCTATGTTCTAATCAGTTCAGCCCATCCCTCCATTCACTCAGTAACTGTTTATTATATCCCTACTTTTTTTTTTTTTTTTTTGAGATGGAATCTCGCTGTGCCTCCCAGGCTGGAGTGCAATGGCATGATCTTGGCTCACTGCAGCCTCCACCCCCCAGGTTCAAGTGATTCTCCTGCCTCAGCCTCCCAAGTAGCTGGGATTACGGGCATGTGCCACCACGCTTGACTAATTTTTGTATTTTTAGTAAAGACGGGGCTTCACCATGTTAGCCAGGCTGGTCTTGAACTCCTGACCTCAGGTGATCCACCCACCTCAGTCTCCCAAAGTGCTGGGATTACAGATGTGAGCCACCACACCCGGCCTACATCCCTACTATTGCCAAACACTCATAGCTATAGGCACTGGTGTGATGAACAAGAGAAATTTCCATCCTCATGCAGTTCACATTCTAGAGGGGAAAATGGACGATAAACAAGCAAACACAGGAATAGGATTATTGCAGACAGTGATGGGGGCCAGGCTGTGATAGCAGGAGCACAAGCAATGTCATGAATCAGGGTGCAGTGACAGAAAGGCACTGGGGCTGCCCTGGACTTAGTGGCTAGGAAGTCCTCTCTGTGGGCACACATTTAAGGAAGACCTGAGTAAGAAGGGGACAGCCATGCGGAGACCTGGAAGCAGAGTGTTCCAGACAAAAGAAAAAGCAAGTGCAAAGGCCCCTGAAAACAAGCTTCTCATGTCCTCAGGGTGAATTGAAGGAAGTAACGAGGGCAAGGGAGATTGGTAGGAGATAAGGTCAGGAAAGTGGGCAGGGGCCAGCTCAAACAGCCTGGCCAGGAGCTTTGATTCTCTTCCAAGTGCAGCGGGAAGCTGATAAAAGATGATCACACAGGCCGGGCATGGTGGCTCATGCCTGTAATCCTAGCACTTTAGAAGACTGAGGTGGGCAGATTGTTTGAGCCCAGGAGTTTGAGACCAGCCTGGGCAACATATGAAAATCCCATCTCTACAAAAAAATTAAAAAATTAGCTGGGCGTGGTGGCATGCATCTGTAGTCCCAGCTACTCGGGAAGCTAAAACAGAAGAATCACTTGAGCCCAGGAGGTCGAGCCTGCAGAGACTGCACCACTGCACTCCAGCCTGGGTAACAGAGTGAGAGTCTGTCTCAAAAAAAAAAAAAAAAGAAAGAAAAGAAAAGAAAGAAAAAAAAAAGAGGTCTGGGCACAGTGGCTCATGCCTATAATTCCAGCACTTTCGGAGACCAAGGCAGGCAGATTTCTTGAGCCCAAGAGTTTGAGATCACCCTGGGCAACACAGCAAAACCCAGCACTTTGAGAGGCTGAGGCAGGAGGATCACTTGATCCTAGAAGGTCAAGGCTGCAGTGAGCTGTGATTGCACTCCAGCCTGGGTGACAGAGTGAGACCCTGTCTCAAAAAAAAAATTTTGTTTTAAGTAAAAAGATGTTCAGTCGGGCGCAGTGGCTCATGCCTGTAATCCCAGCACTTTGGGAGGCCGAGGCAGGCAGATCACAAGGTCAAGAGATCAAGACCATCCTGGCCAACATGGTGAAACCCCATCTCTACTAAAAAAAGAAAAAGTATAAAAATTAGCTGGGCGTGGTGGCACACTCCTGTAGTCCCAGCTACTAGGGAGGCTGTGGCAGGAGAACTGCTTGAACCCAGGAGGTGGAGGTTGCAGTGAGCCAAGATCGCGCCGCTCCACTCCAGCCTGGCAACAGAGCGAAACTCCGTCTCTGTTCACAGAATGTTCACAGAAGAGTGAAATGATCTATGTTATAAAAGATGATTCTAGCTGTTGTGTGGAGAATGAACTGTGAAAAGTGTAAAAGAAGTAAGGAGACCAGGCCAGGCGTGGTGGCTCATGCCTGTAATCCCAGCACTTTGGGAGGCTGAGGTGTGTGGATCACTTGAGGTCAGAAGTTTGAGACCAGCCTGGCCAACATAGCAAAATCCGGTCTCTACTAAAAATACAGAAAAAAAAAAAAAAAAAAAAAATTAGCCTAGCATGGTGGCAGGCGCCTGTAATCCTAGCTACTCAGGAGGCTGAGGCAGGAGAATTGCTTGAACCCCGGAGGCACAGGTTACAGAGCCAAGATCTGACCACTGCACTCCAGCCTGGGCTATAGAGCGAGAGCCTGTCAGAAAGAAAGAAAGAAAGAAAGAGAGAGAGAGAGAGAGAGAGAGAGAGAGAGAGAAAAGGAAGGAAGGAAGGAAGGAAGGAAGGAAGGAAGGAAGGAAGGAAGGAAGGAAGGAAGGAAGGAAGGAAGGGAAAGAAAGAGAGAGAGAGAGAAAGAAAGAGAGAAAGAAAGAAAGAGAGAAAGAAAGGAAAAAGAAAAAACAAAAAAAAAGAAAAAAAAGGCAAGAAAAGAAGGAGTAAGAAGGAGACCAGTGTGGAGGCTTTTGAAGAGAAACTGTGGTGAGGAGTGATGTGGCCTGAAGGCAGGTGGCAGTGCAGATGGAGAGCAGTGGAGGAATCATGGATGTTTCTGGAAGTAGAGCTAACAAGACCAGCTGGTGGATTCTCTAGAGGAGACGTAGGGTAGTGGAGATAGGAGGAATCAACATTTTAGGCTCATGGCCCTCCTCAGCGAGAGTGGACGCTTTTCCTCCCCTCTTTGTTTTCTCTCCGTATCCTCTCTCTACTCTGCTTTCTTTTCATCTCTAAACCTATCCATTTTTCTTTTCTTCTTCTTCTTTCTTTCTTTCTTTTTTTTTTTAAAGCCAATTCTCACTCTGTCGCCCAGGCTGGAGTACAATGGCAAGATCTCAGCTCACTGCAACCTCTGCCTCCCGGGCTCAAGCAATTCTCCTGCCTCAGCCTCCCAAGTAGCTGAGACTACAGGCACACACCACCACACCTGGCTAATTTTTTTTTATTATTTTATTATTTATTTTTAGTAGAGACATGGTTTCACCATATTGGTCAGGCTGACCTCGAACTCCTGAACTCAGGTGATCTACCCACGTCAGCCTCCCAAAGTGCTGGAATTACAGGCATGAGCCACCACACCTGGACTTTTCTTTAAAAAAAATAAAAATAAATAGAAAAAGCGGTCTCGCTATGTTGCCCAGGCTGGTCTTGAACTCCAAGGTTGAAACAATCTTCCCTCCTCAGCCTCACAAAGCGCTGGGATTACAAGCATGAACCACCACTCCCGGCCTCTATTTTCCTAGAAGACTCACACCCCCCTCCCCCATTTGGGGCACCTTCCTTTTCTGTTCTTTTCAGTTCTAAGAATCTTCCTTCACTGAATCTCTAGCTCCTGCTGGGTGCATATCCAACAGTACATACTGGATGGATTTCTCTTTTGATGGCTCTGTTGTGACTCCCCTACTAGGGATCAATTCTTTAAGGGTCGGTGGGACAGAATGCCATGTTAGCTATGGGCACTACCAGAATCTCATTTTTTAGTGCTGTCAGACAAGTGGTTGACTTACCTGAGCCTCAACGTGAGCTAAACAAAAAAAAGAGGAGGGATTGTATAATTACGTAGATAATGTACACAAAGTGCTTAGTACTGTGCCTGGCACATTAGCAAGACTTCAAGGAATGATAGCTGTGGCTGTTACAGTTGTTCCTCACTATCTGTGAGGGACTGGTTCCAGGAATGCTCCCCAACCCATATCAAAATCCATGGATACTCAAGTCCCTGAAATGGTGTCATATTTGCATATAACCTGCACACATCCTCTCAAATACTTCAAATCATCTCTAGATTACTTTTTTCTCTTTTTTTTTTTGAGACAGAGTCTTGCACTGTCACCCAGGCTGGAGTGCAGTGGCGCAATCTCGGCTCACTGCAACCTCCACCTCCCAGGTTCAAGCGATTCTCCTGCCTCAGCTTCCCAAGTAGCTGGGAGTACAGGCGCACACCACCACAGCCAGCTAATTTTTGTATTTTTAGTAGAGATGGGGTTTCACAGTGTTGGCCAGGATGGTCTCGATCTCCTGACCTCGTGATCCTCCCACCTCAGCCTCCCAAAGTCCTGGGATGACCAAGTTGTTTTCCCACTTCGAGTCTCAGTTTGCACATCTGTAAAATGGGATGTGGTTAGCATTCAGCTCTAAGATTCTCGGCACTTCTGTTCTACTTGTTAACACTTCAATCCACTTTAAATAACGTTACCCAAAACCCATGTGATACGATTTATTCTTCGTAATGTTGTACCGCCCTCTATTGGAGATATTCTGCCAGCATTTGTTGGAGCCTTAAATCAGCAGATGCTTAAATGAAGGCCCAGGCCTCCTAATTTATATTCTGAAAACAATCTCTCCTTAAGTAACATCTCTTCCCCTGTAGCTATAGGTTTTTACAAAAACAAACTTTTTTTTGCATTTCAAAATTCTGTCCTCATTTTATTCCTTTTCTGAGGACCTTGTCAAAGTTCAAGGATTTTATAAATTAACATTTATTTTGACATAATTTTAGATTTACAGGAAAATACTACAAGAATATTACAAGAATAACAGTACATCCTTCACCCAAATTACCCAAATGTTAACATTTTACTGCATTTAATTGATCAGTTTCTCTTTCCACACACATATACTCATACGTATGTATGTAATGTGTACATATTCTTTTTTTTTTTTTTTTTTGAGATGGAGTTTCGCTCTTGTTGCCCAGGCTGGAGTGCAATGGCGCAATCTCAGCTCACCACAGCCTCTGCCTCCCAAGTTTAAGTGATTTTCCTACCTCACCCTCCTGAGTAGCTGGAATTACAGGCATGTGCCACCATGCCCGGCTAATTTTGTATTTTTTTTTTAGTAGAGATGGGGTTTCTCCACGTTGGTCAGGCTGGTGTTGAACTCCCGACCTCAGGTGATCTGCCCACCTTGGTCTCCCAAAATGCTGGGATTACAGGCATGAGCCACTGCACCTGGCTGAATCTGGGTTTTCTTTTTTTCTCTTCTTTTTTTTTTTTTTTTTTTTTTGAGACAGAGTTTTGCTTTTGTTGCTCAGGCTGGAGTACAATGGCACAATCTCACCTCACTGCAACCTCCTCCTCCTGAATTCAAGCGATTCTCCTGCCTCAGCCTTCTGAGTAGCTGGGATTACAGGCAAGCGCCACCATGCCCAGCTAATTTTGTATTTTTAGTAGAGATGGGGTTTCTCCATCTTGGTCAGGCTGTCTCAAACTTCTGACCTCGGGTGATCTACCTCCTCTCAAAGTGCTGGGATTACAGGCGGGAGCCACTGCACCCAGTGGGTTTTTTGTTTGTTTGTTTGTTTTTTTGAGACGGAGTCTCACTCTTGTTTGCCCAAGCTGGAGTGCAATGGTGGGATCTCTGCTCACTGCAACCTCCACCTCCCGGGTTCAAGCAATTCAAGTGATTCTCCCACCTCAGCCTCGTGAGGAGCTGGGATTACAAGCATCTGCCGCCACACCCGGCTAATTTTTGTATTTTTAGTACAGACGGGGTTTCGCCATGTTGGCCAGGACAGTCTTGATCTGCTGACCTCGTGATCCATCCACCTCAGCCTCCCAAAGTGCTGGGATTACAGGTGTGAGCCATCGCACCTGGCTGGAATCTGGGGTATTTTTATAATTACTTTTTTAAAAAAAATCAATATAAATAATTTTCATTTGCATTGCACTTAATTTGCAAAGCTCACACATCTCATATCTAATAATACTAAGTAAATGATAATAATGACAATTTATTGAAAGCTTACTATGAGTCAGGTGCTATGCTATAAGCTTTACATGGATTCCCTTTTAATCAGCTGTTCTTTGAGGTAGGTACTATTGTTAACTTCATTTTACAAGATAAAGAAATTGAAATTTAGAAAGGGCAAGTCACCTGCCCAAGATCAAACAGCTTCTAAGTGTCAGAGCAAGAATCTGACTCTAGCCTTAACTTAATAGTACTTCCTAGTACACTGCTATGTAATTGCTAGGGAAAGTAGGTACTCTTATGCAAACTCAGCTACATCCATCTTATTTGCATGTTGTCTGTTAAACGTTATTTTCCATGTCAGATGAATGTGTTTAATAAGAAAAATGTCTTGCTTTGGTTAATAACTTTCCACCAACACTCAGGCACATGCTCTTTTCTAAAAAGCAAACACACAAAATAAATAACAGTAGCTAGGCAATATTCAGTCATTTCATTTTTTTTTTGACACGGAGTCTCACTCTGTCGCCCAGGCTGGAGTGCAATGGCCCGATCTCGGCTCACTGCAACCTCCGCCTCCCAAGTTCAAACCATTCTCCTGCCTCAGGCTCCTGAGTAGCTCAGATTACAGGTGCTTGCCACCAGGCCCAGCTAATTTTTGTATTTTTAGTAGAGACGGGGTTTCACCATGTTAGCCAGGCTGGTCTCAAACTTCTGACCTCATGATCTGCCTGCCTTGGCCTCCCAAAGTGTTGGGATTACAGGCATAAGCCACTGCATCCGGCCTGGTCATTTCATTTATAATAAGGTTTTTAAAACATGATACAATATTTTTGAATATTTATAGAACAGTCATTAAAAAAAAAACTCAAAGAATGCCTTTCATTTTTTTCCCATGTATCAAGACCAAAAATTTTTGCTAAAACGACGAGATCCATCTAAAAAGCTTGAGATTAGGAAAACAACATCTAAGTCTGGTTTGGTTTCGTGTTATTGAGTTTTCATTGCTTTTTTTTTTTTTTTTTGAGACGGAGTTTTGCTCTGAGTATGGTCATGTGATCTTAGCTCACTGCAGTCTTCACCTCCCGGGTTCAAACGATTCTCCTACCTCAGCTTCCAGAGTAGCTGGGATTATACATGCTGCCACCATGCCCAGCTATGCTTTATTTCTTAAGAAAAAATATTGGAAAAATATGTGGGCCGTCCGCTGTGAGTTACAGAACAAGCACAGGACTGGAGTTAGGAGTCCTGGGTTTTAAAAATGAAGTCCTAATTTAAAAAATGAAGGGATTGGACCAGACAGTCTCTAAGGAACCTCTTAGCTCAAAAGTTCATAATTTTTACTCATACATAAAGAATGTATTTTTTTTTTTTTTTTTGAGATGGAGTCTTGCTCTGTCGCCCAGACTGGAGTCTCACTCTGTTGCCCAGGCTAGAGTGCAGTGGCGAGATCTTGGTTCACTGCAACCTCCGCCTCCCAGGTTCAAGCAATTCTCCTGCCTCAGCCTCCTGAGTAGCTGGGATTACAGTGGGTGCCACCACACCCAGCTAATTTTTGTATTTTTAATAGAGATGGGGTTTCGCCATGTTGGACAGGCTGGTCTTGAACTCCTTAGTGATCCGCCCGTCTCGGCTCCCCAGAGTGCTGAGATTACAGGCATGAGCCACGGTGCCTGGCCCAGGGAATGGATTTAAAAAAAAAAAAAAAACCGCCTAATTTTACCACTGGGTTGTCCTGCACTGTCTGTGTTACAAACCTGAACAACCCAGTGGCAGTCCTTTCCCAGGACAGAACAGACCTGGGATAGTGCCACTCACAGCAACAGAAGAGAACTGAAATGAGGCGGTTTCTCACTATCAACCCTCCATCCGCTGAGGCTGTTCTCACCTCTAGCCAGAAAAAGGAGAATGCAGAAAGAGAAACAAAAAGAGCTACTAGAGTTGAAGAAGGAGGAAGAAGGAAAAAGTGGACGCACAGGAGGGACGAAAAGGGAAAAGATGTCTCTTTTGTTAAGGTTTTTATGTCTTGAAGCATCCCAACATTTTGTAAGTGACAAAGTATATAATATATTCTTGCATTACAAATCAGATAAAATGAATTTAGATCTCTAAAGAACTCTTTAAAAAGTACTGTCTTTAAAAAAGATTCTCGGCCGGGCACGGTGGCTCACGCCTGTAATCCCAGCACTTTGGGAGTCTGAGGCGGGCAGAGCATGAGGTGAGGAGATTGAGACCAACCTGGCTAACACTATGAAACCCCGTCTCTACTAAAAATACAAAAAACTAGCCGGGCGAGGTGGCGGGCGCCTGTAGTCCCAGGTACTTGGGAGGCTGAGGCAGGAGAATGGCGTGCACCTGGGAGGCGGAGCTTGCAGTGAGCTGAGATCGTGCCACTGCACTCCAGCCTGGGAGACAGAGCCAGACTCCGTCTCAAAAAAAAAAAAAAAAAAAAAAAAAAAAGATTCTCTTAAAAAATTTGTTGTTGAAAGTTTTTTCTTCCCATTGCTCATAATTTCTGGAGCTATGTTGTACAAAATGGTAGCCACTAGCCCCATATGACTATTAAAATGTAAATTTAGATTAACTAAAATTAGGCCGGGCATGGTGGTTCGTGCTTGTAATCCCAGCACTTTGGGAGGCCAACATGGGCAGATCACTGAAGGTCAGGAGTTTGAGACCAGCCTGCCCAACATGGTGAAACCCTGTCTCTACTAAAAATGCAGAAATTAGCCAGGCATGGTGTTGGGTGCCTGTAATCTCAGCTATTCAGGAGGCTGAGGCAGGAGAATCACTTGAACCCGGGAGGCAGAGATTGGAGTGAGACATGATCACATCACTGCACTCCAGCCTGGGAGAGAGAGTAAGAATCTGTTTCAAAAAAAAAAATTAAATTAAATTAAATTTTCCCAGATGTGATGGTTCACACCTATAATCCCAGCACTTTGGGAGGCCGAGGCGAGCAGATCACTTGAGACCAGGAGTTCGAGACCAGCCTGGCCAACATGCAGAAAACCCGTTCTATTAAAAATATAAAAATTAGCCAGGGGTGGTGGCACACATCTATGGTCCCAGCTACTCAGGAAGCTGAGGCAGGAGAATCATTTGAACCCAGGAGGCAGAGGTTGCAGTAAGCCAAGATTGCTCCACTGCACTGTAGCCTAGTGACAGAGCAAGACTCTGTCTCAAAAATTTTTAAATTTAATTTAAAAATCAGCTCCTCATTCAAACGAACCACATAACAAGTTCTCAATAGCCACATGGATAATGCAGATATGGAATATTTATTCTTATTTGTATATTTTTAGAGACAGGGTCCCACTCTGTCACCTAGGCTGGAGTGCAGTGGTGTGATCATGGTTCACTGTAGCCTTGAACTCCTGGGCTCACATGATCCTCCCCTCTCAGCCTCTAAGTTGTGGGGCTACAGGTGTGAATCACCAAGTCTGGCATATTTATATATATACACACACACACATATATATATAATTTATATCTATATATTATATATATTCTTATATATAAAAAAATATATATTTTTTTGTAGAGATGGGAGTCTTGCCATGTTGCTCAGGCTGGTCTCGAAATCCTGGGCTCCAGCATTCTCCCCTGCCTCAGTTGCCTGAGTAGCTGGGACTGCAGGTGTATGCCATCACGTCCAGCAGAATATTTCCTTTTTTTTTTTTTTTGTAACAGAGTCTCGCTGTCTCCCAGGCTGGAGTGTAGTGGTGTGATCTCGGCTCACTGCAAGCTCCGCCTCCCAGGTTCACGCCATTCTCCTGCCTCAACCTCCCTAGTAGCTGGGACTACAGGCAGCCGCCACCACACCCAGCTAATTTTTTGTATTTTTTTTAGTGGAGACGGGGTTTCACCGTGTTAGCCAGGATGGTCTCGATCTCCTGACCTCGTGATCCACCCGTCTCGGCCTACCAAAGTGCTGAGATTACAGGCGTAAGCCACTGCACCCTGCTATCCAGCAGAATATTTCAAACATCAAAGAAAGTTCTATCCAATTGTTCTTGGGTGTTTGATTAGGGGAAAATAAGGTTCAGAACACTTGAGAGAACATTAGGCAATAGGAGGGTGAGAGTGATATTAAATAGGCAGTTGTTAATATTTACAATTATTATAATAGTTCTAAGAACTGGGTTAAACAATTTATACGCATGGTCCCTCATTCCTTATAACCTCTTCATGAGGTGGGCACACATTTTATCCCCATTTTACAAATGGTTAAACACCTGCTTATTTCTGCCTTTTCCTCCACCCCATCAGTCTCTACTGTGGTTTTTGATGATTTCCCCTTTGTTTAAGCATTCTTGTGAACTAGGACCCAAACTAGAAAACAAGAGTGCTGACTTGGATGGGAAATAGAGCTGCTTGAACAACTCCAAGCAAAAACAGTGTGCTGATCGCCCTCCCCTAAGCATCACCAGCTCACATTTACCAACAGTGTCACCTTACAAGTCAGGGCCAACACTTTTACTCTGCAGCCAGCACATGTGCATTGTGGGCCTGTTATGGAAAAGATTCATCTGTGCAGGCTCTGGGGGAGAAACAGAAGTGGGTATGTATGTCAAGGCTTCTGCCCTCAAAGAAGCCTACCTTGTAAGGAAAAAACACGATGACTTCCAGGATCCTACGTGTTTATGCCAGGCTGTAAGGAAGGGAAATTTCATGGACAAGGAGGATTTGAGCTGGGACTTGGAGATTGGGAAGGATTTTAAAAGGCAGAAACAATAAGGAACTGCCTGTCATGCAAACAGAAAGGACGACAGAAAAACATGTATAGAGGCAGGAGTGGAAAAGATGCATCCACTGGGTTCAGCAGCCAGCATCTGTCTCATCAGTTCTGATTCTGGACTGATCATTCAAAGCTTTTATTTTTATTTATTTCTTAATTTTTTGAGACAGAGTCTCGCTCTGTCTCCCAGGCTGGAGTGCAGTGGCGTAATCTTGGCTCACTGCAACCTCCGCCTCCTGGGTTCAAGCAATTCTCCTGCCTTAGCCTCCCAAGTAACTGGGACTACAGGTGCACACCACCACGCCTGGCTAACTTTTGTATTTTTATTAGACATGGGGTTTCACCATATTGTCAGGCTGGTCTTGAACTCCTGACCTCAGGTGATCTGCCCATCTCGGTCTCTCAAAGTGCTGGGATTACAGGTGTGAGCCACTGTGCCCAGCCTTTTTTTTTTTTTTTTTTGAGACAGTCTTGCTCTGTTGTCAGGCTGGAGTGCAGTGGTGTGGTCTTGGCTCACTGCAACCTCCGCCTCCCGGGTTCAAGTGATTCTCCTGCCTCAGCCTCCCGAGTAGCTTGGATTACAGGCATGAACTACCACACCCGGCCAAATGGAGAATGTCTAAAAGAGCCTTACAAGTTACATAAATCCAAAAGGCTGGGTTCATTTTCACCTCTCTGGAACCATTTCCCCAAGCATAGCTCAGTTATCCAAAAGCTGTCCTGGATCCCATCTAAGCAGGGCTCCCCACAAGCTGCATACATCAATCACCTAGGTGACCTGAGAGGTGATTTTTTTTTTTTTTTTTTAGGTGACAGAGTCTCATTCTGTTACCCAAGCTAGAGTATAGTAGCACGATCACAGCTCACTGTCATCTTGAACTCCTGGGCTCCAGTGATCCTCCCACCTTAGCCTCCCAAGTAGCTGGGACCACAGGTGTACACCACCACACCCAATTTTTTTTTTTTTTGGTAGATATGGGGGTCTCCCTACATTGTCCAGGCTGGTCTTGAAATCCTGGGCTCCAGCAATCCTCCCGCCTCAGCCTCCCAAAGTGCTGGAATTACAGGTGCCTGGCCTCATGTTTGTTTGTTTTTTTCCACATTTATCACTATCTGAAATTCTCTCGTTCTTTCATTTGGGTTCTTGATTGTTGTTCTCCTTCCCAGGCCGCCAACCAGACTGCATCCCCATAAGACCACGGTCCACTGTGTCACTGCTGTTATTTCCAGCATTTCACAACGGTGTCAACACGGACTGGGCATCTCCATGGATATTTTTTGAAATCCACAGAGGGCTGAATATCTCTCAAATGCACACGTGTACACGCCCTTTGATTCAGAGTGACTGTGAATGAGAATGTGAGGGTGAATCCAACTTACACTTTTCTTAAAGGAACCAAGAGAAGCTCTGAACCTCAATCATCTAAGTTATATATTACACCATTGTTTATAATAATGAAAGACGGGAAGAACCTAAATGTCCACTTGGTTAAATAAATTATAATACAGGTATGCAATGAAGATACTAAGCACACCTATAAAACAACACAGAAGCTCTTTGTGAACTAGTATAGAGAAAGATTTCCTGGATATATTGTTAAGCGAAAACAACAAGTGCTAAGGTAGGCTATTGCTGGTGAAAGAATGGGGAAGACGTATACATATTTGCTTGTTTGTGAAAAAAACAAAAGGGATACAAAAAAGAATTAGTTATGACGTCTGGGCATGGTGGCTTACGCCTGTAATCCCAGCACTTTGGGAGGCCGAGGCAGGCAGAGCACAAAGTTTGAGACCAGCCTGGCCAATATGGTGAAACCCTGTCTCTACTAAAAATACAAAAACTGACCAGGCGCAGTGGTTCACCCCTGTAATCCCAGCACTTTGGGAGGCCGAGGCAGGCGGATCATGAGGTCAGGAGATCGAGACCATCCTGGCTAACATGGTGAAACCCCGTCTCTACTAAAAATACAAAAAATTGGCCAGGCATGGTGGCGGGTGCCTGTAGTCCCAGTTATTCGGGTAGGCTGAGGCAGGCGAATGGCGAGAATCTGGAAGGCGGAGCTTGTAGTGAGCTGAGATCTTGCCACTGCACTCCAGCCTGTGCGACAGAGCCAGACTTTGTCTCAAAAACAAAAATACAAAAACTAGCCGGGCGTGGTGGCGGGCGCCTGTAGTCCCAGCTACTCAGGAGGCTGAGGCAGGAGAATCCCTTGAATCCGGGAGGTGGAGTTTGCAGTGAGTCGAGATCAAGCCGCTGCACTCCAGCCTGGGCGACAGAGCAAGACTCTGTGTCAAACAAACAAACAAAGAAAAAACTAGTTATGACCATGCGGTACCTCATGCCTATAATCCCAGGACCTTGGGAGGCTGAAGCAAGGGGATTGCTTGAGCCCAGGAGTTCAAGACCAGCCTGGGCAACATAGTGAGACCCAATCTCCACAAAAATGAGAAAAAAAAAAAAAGAGTTATGATGACTGCCTACAGGGAGGGTAACTGCATAACTTGGAAGTAAGAAAGATTTTTCATGATAAGAGTAGGAGGAAGGGGGGTATAGGGAGGGTTTGTTAAATGACACAAAAGTATAGCTAGATAGACAGAAGGAACAAGTTCTAGTGTGTTATACTACTGTAGGATGACTAGAGTTAATAATCATATATAGTTACAAATAGCTAGAAGAGAAGATATTGAATGTTCCCAAGATGAATAAATGGTTAAGTGTTTAAGATGTTGGATATACTAATTATCTGATCACTATACAATGAATTTTTTTATTGCTTTATTTTATTATTACTATTTCTTGAGACAGAGTTTCGCTCTGTCACCCAGGCTGGAGTGCAGTGGCGCCATCTCAGCTCACTGCAGCCTCCGCCTCCCAGATTCAGCCATTCTTGTGCCTTAACCTCCCAAGTAACTGGGACTACAGGTGAGCACCACCACACCCGGCTAATTTTTGTATTTTTTAGTAGAGAGAAGGTTTTGCTTTGTTGGCCAGGCTGGTCTTGAACTCTTGGCTGCAAGTGATCCCACTGCTTCAGCCTCCCAGAGTGCTGGGATTACAGGCTATTTATTTATTTATTTATTTAATTTATTTTTCTATAAGCGCAATCACAGCTCACTGCAGCCTCAACCTCCTGGGCTCAAGTGATCCTCCCACCTCAGCGTCCCAAAATGCTGGGATTACAGGTGTGAGCCACTGCTCCCGGCCTACACTGTATATATTGAAACATCACTATGTACCCCACAAATATGTACAATTATTATGTGTCAATTCAAATAAATAAATATATTTTCCACAATAAGCCTTTTTGTAACTTTTGAGCTTTGAATCATAGAAATATAGTACCTATTCAAAAATAAAATCAATTAAAAAATACACAATTCTATTCACAATTTTTTTTTTTTTTTTTTTTTGAGACAGAGTCTCACTCCGTGGCCCAGGCTGGAGAGCAGTGGTGTGATTTCAGCTCACTGCAACCTCCGCCTCCCAGGTTCAAGCAATTCTCCTGCCTCAGCCTCTTGAGTAGCTGGGACTATAGGCACATGCCACCACACCCAGCTAATTTTTGTCTTTTTAGTAGAAACGGGGTTTCACCATGTTGGCCAGGATAGTCTTGATCTCCTGACCTCGTGATCCGTCTGCCTCAGCCTCCCAAAGTGCTGGGATTACAGGCATGAGTCACTGAGCCCAACCTCTAGTCACAATTTTTTAGAATAAATATATATTGATTGAACAATTTGGTGAATGAGGTTTAAGAGTTTCCCTTGGTGGCTTTCAGGAAACAAGCTAGTGTCCCCTCCCACTCTCACTCAGAGTCACCCGCCTGGGCCTGCCTATAAGTCTCCCTCTCCATGTCCCTCCCCTCCCCTAAAATAAAGGCCAAGTTCTGGAAGACTGGGCTACTGCAGCAGCTGTCCCGCTGGCTGGCTGGAGGTGCATGAAGGACAGGTAAACAGCAGCATGTGGTGGCAACAGAAATTCCCTCCATGCCAATGTGTCCTGTAAACAGAATGAAAAAAATGTCGTCATGTTTAGCTTCTAGGGAGTTTTACAAAAACAGCTTTCCTGCTTCCTTAAGCTACTAGATAAAAGAAAATAAACTTGGCTGTGCTCTGAGTCATCTGACTTAGCTATAAACCATCAAGTCTGCAGGAAATTTTTGGTCAAGAAGTGGTAGCAGACCAGGCAGGGAGGCTCATGCCTGTAATCCCAGCACTTCGGGAAGCCGAGGCGGGTGGATCACCTGAGGTCAGGAGTTCAAGACCAGCCTGGCCAACATGGTGAAACCGCGTGTCTACTAAAAATACAAAAATTAGCTGGGTATAGTGGCAGGTGCCTGTAATCCCAGTTACTCAGGAGGCTGAGGCAGGAGAATAGCTTGAACCCGGGAGATGGAGGCTGCAGTGAGCCCAGATCGTGCCACTGTACTCCGATCTGGGTAACGGAGACTCCATCTCAAAAAAAAAAAAAAAAAAAAAAAAAAAGTGGCAGCAGCCTCTTGTATGCCTGGTCTATCCTGGCTGCTGAGAGTTCTCTGTGGAACAAGTATCATTCTCGCACTGATGGGAAAAGGATCTCTGGGAAGTGGCAGTGTCCACAGAGAGAGCAGGGCCAGCCCAGAAAATCTAAACGAGCCTCCTGGCCTGCCTCCAAAGGCAGCAAGCAGGGCCAGTGTCATGGGTGTGCAATCTCGGCTTAGAGGTGCCCTTGCAAGTGGCTGAATGCTCTACTGATACCATCTTGAGATTTTTAATAATTTTTCAGCAAGGGGTCTATATTTTCATTTTGTGCCAGACCCTGTAAGTTATGTAGTCAGTTCTGTAGGAAGTGTCACAAAACTCCTTTGTCACCTCAAGTATCCTAGCTTATTATTTTTGCTTGTTATGAAACGCATCGAATCCATTGTTTTTCTTTTCCTTACTTTTTTTTTTTTTTTTTTTTTTTTTTTTTTTTTTTTTGATACAGAGTCTCGACCTGCCATCTAGGCTGGAGTACAGTGATGCAGTCTTGACTCATTGCAAACTCTGCCTCCTGGGTTCAAGTGATTCTCCTACCTCAGCCTCCCGAGTAGCTAGGACCACAGGGGTGCCACCACACCTGGCTAATTTTTGTATTTTTAGTAGAGATGGGGTTTCACCATATTGGCCAGGCTGCTCTTGAACCCCTGACCTCAAGTGATCCACCTGCCTCAGCCTCCAAAGTGCTGGGATTACAGGCGTGAGCCACCGCGCCCGGCATATACAGCCTATTCTTATTCACCAGTGTGCCAAAATGTATGGGATCCTTTCCTAAAAGCCATTTTATTTATGTATTCATTTATTTATTATTAGAGACAAGATCTCGCGCGCTCTCTCTCGCTCTCTCTCTTTCTCTGTGGCCCAGGCTGGAGTGCAGTGGCATGATCACGGCTCACTACAGCCTCAAACTCCTGGGCTCAAGCGATCCTCCCACCTCAGCCTCCAGAAGTAGCTGGGATTACAGGCACGAGCCACTGCACCCAGCCTAAAAGCCATTTTAGAAGGGCTTGAGGATCCAGACACTTGCACCTGTGGATGTGTGGGAGGGGAAGGCCACAGTCAGGGTCAAGAGAGCAGACAGGGAGTCTGGGTTCAGTAGCTCACACCTATAATCCTAGCACTTTGGGAGGCCATGGCAGGGGAATCGCTTGAGCCCAGGAGTGTGAAACCAACCAGGGCAACATGGTGAAACCTCATGTCATAAAAAAATACAAAAAAAAAAAAAAAAAAACCCTAACCTGGCATGGTTGTGCATGCCTGTAGTCCCAGCTACTTGGGGATGCTGAGGCAGGAGGATCACTTGAACCTGAGAGGTCAAGGCCGCAGTGAGCAGAGATCATGCCACTGCACTGCAGCCTGGGCAACAGAGGGAGGTAGGCCAGCCTACTAACTTGATATACAGCCAGGCACTTTATCCCACTGCAGAGAGAGAAGGGAGGGAAGGCATTGCAAGTCCCTCCAGCACTGGGTGGGTACTTTTAGGACTGGAGAAGGGAGCTAGGCCAGTTACCATTTCTTGTGCCAGCATCTCTCTTTATTCCTGGTTCCATGGAGTGCTCAGAATTACTGGTTCACAGTGTAGAATCTTTGAGGAATATCTTCCAAAGAAGACACAGAAGCAGAGTCTTTAATTTTTGTTGTTTGCTCTGTCATTCAATAAATATTTACAGATTCTGTCTCTACAAAAAAAAAAAAAAAAAGGCCAGGTGCAGTGGCTCACATCTGTACTCCCAGAACTTTGGGAGGCCGAGGTGGACAGATCACCTGAGGTCAGGAGTTTGAGACCAGCCTGGCCAACATGGTGAAACACTGTCTCTAATAAAAATACAAAAATTAGCCAGGCGTGGTGGCAGTGGCAGGTGCCTGTAAAGCCAGCTATTTGGGAGGCTGAGGCAGAAGAATTGCTTGAGCCTGGGAGGTGGAGGTTGCAGTGAGCCAAGGCTGTGCCACTGCACTCCAGCCTGGGTGACAGAGCAAGGCTCTGTGTCAAAAAAAAAAAAAAAATTAGCCAGTGCACACCTGGGGTCCCAGCTACTCAGGAGGCAGAGGTGGAAGGATTGCTTGAGCCCAGGAGGTCAAGGCTACAGTGAGCAGTGAGCTGTGATTACAACACTGCACTGCAGCCTGGGTGATAGAGTGAGACCCTGTCTCTATATTTTCAGTAGAGGTGAGGTCTTGCTATGTCACCCAGGCTGGTCTCAAACTCCTGACTTCTCCTGGTCTCAAGTGATCCCCCTGCCTCAGCCTCCCAAAGTGCTGGGATTACAGGTGTGAGCCACCACACCCAGCCAAAAAAAAAAAAAAGATATTTATTGAGCACTTAGTGGAGCTAGGCAATAAGCAACTAAATGAACACAATGATAAATATGAATTGTGGTAAGGGTTATGAAGAAAACAAAGACTGCCAAAAGAGAGTACCTGGACAGAGGTGGGGAAGGGCAGGAGGACTACTTGGCTAGTATCACTGGGGTAGGACTCTGATAAACTGAGCTTTTTCAGCTGAGACCGGAAAGATAAGTAGAAGCAGCTATGTGCAAAAAAGGGGAAGAGCAGACCCAGTAGGGGAAAGCACTTTGGGAAGCTGGGATGTGCAGGAACGTGGCCTCTTCAGGAAATGGACAAAGGCCAGTGGCAGACCAGGCATGGTGGCTTATGCCTGTAATCCCAGCACTTTGAGAGGCCAAGGCAGATGGATCATGAGGTCAGGAGATCGAGACCATCCTGGCCAACATGATGAAACCCCATCTCTACTAAAAATACAAAAATTAGCCGGGTGTGGTGGCACGCACCTGTAATCCCAGCTACTCAGGATGCTGAGGCAGGAGAATTGCTTGAACCTAGTTGGCAGAGGTTGCAGTGAGCCAGGATCACGCCACTACACTCCAGACTGGGCGACAGAGCCAGACTCCATCTCAAAAAAAAAAAAAAAAAAAAAAAAAAAAAGGCCAGTGGCTGGAGTGTCAGGAACAATGGGGAGTATGCAGTAAGAGGAGGCGGGGCCTGGAGAGGTGGGCAGGGCCAGACCCTGCAGGGTTCTGCAGGCCACACTGGGGACCTTGGCTGTCATTCCAAATGTATTGGTCTTTGAAGATTGTAAGAGGGACAGTAATGCCATCAAATTTACATTTGGAAAACCAAGAATAAAACCCACATCTCCATCCTAGCTCCCTTTCTACTTCACTCAAGGTCTCCTAGGTTTGGCCCTCTTCCAACTACAGAAAGGTCAGCCCTTGTACTAGAAGAGCTTTGAGGAACAGAAGACTAGCCAGAACTGAAAGGCAAAATGTTGCTTAGCAACCAGAAGGGTGGGGAAGTGTGGTTTTGCCACCTGGCATCCATTTACTCTTCTTACTAGTGTCTTCATCCGCAGATTTCCTCTTGGGGAATGGGACAGGACCCCAAATGAAAAAACGAGCTACAAGTTACTAGTTAGGTAAGAAATGGCAGTGTCTCAGACAGGGGTAGTAGTAATGGGAATGGAAAAAATGAGTGGAATCGAAGTATGCTTTAGAGGGGAAATAGTTAGGATTTAATGATGGATCGTGGCAGGATAAAAGAGAGAGATGTTCAAGGTCACAGGTATCTGGCATGAGAAACTGAATGGCTGTAGGTGACATTTATAAAACTGGGTGAAAACTGATTTTGGAGGTGAGGATCAAGATCAAGAGATCTATTTTGAAGATGTTAATTTTTTTTTTCTTAGAGATAGGATCCTACTCTGTCACCCAGGCTAGAGTGCAGTGGTATGATCATAGCTCACTGTAGTCTCAAACTCCTGAGCTCAAGCAATCCTCCCACCTCAGTTTCCTGAGTAGCTGGGACTACAGGTGCACACAACCACACCTAGCTAATTTAAAAATTTCTAGTGGAGTCAGGGTCTCACTTTGTTGCCCCAGGCTGGTCTTGAACTTCTGGCTTCAAGCGATCCTCCCTCCTCGGCTTCCTAAAACACACATGTTAATTTGAGATGACTGTGAGATATCAGAGTAGATGTGGCTATCCCAGCCCCACTAGACAGGTCAGAGGGAGGCTTCTATCCAAAGGCTTGCTCGGAGGGACAGAATGTTCAGAAAAGAAGGGCAGGGCCACCGGGCGCGGTGGCTCACGCCTGTAATCCCAGCACTTTGGGAGGCCGAGGTAGGTGGATCACCTGAGGTCGGGAGTTCAAGACCAGCCTGACCAACATGGCGAAACCCTGTCTCTACTAAAAATACAAAATTAGCCGGGGTGGTGGCGCATGCCTGTAATCCCAGCTACTCGGGAGGCTGAGGCAGAAGAATCGCTTGAACCCAGGAGGCGGAGGTTGCAGTTGCAGTGAGCCGAGATCGCACCATTGCACTCCAGCCTGGGCAAAAAGAGCGAAACTCTGTCTCTAAAAAAAAAAAGAAGGGCAGGGCCTGGCTTCCTGCTCCCTCACTGCCAGCTGCTGGGTCCTGGGCCCCCAGACCAAGATTCCAGGATAGATTGTGCAAAATTTGGAATAATCAGTGACCTTTGTTTCTCACCCATCCTCACAGTTGCTTCAGGTCACCCCCTGATGTGGCACTTACATGCAGAATAACAAGGTTTAGAATAAACACAAGTAAAAGACATGCACTGTGGAAGGGCTTATGCTCATTGAATGTGGGCACTAGCCTTTTCTCAGGAGCACCAAGTCCCGGAACCACACTGGCCTGGGAGGCCCAGACCCTGGGTGGATGGGCCCTCCATCTGCACAGCTATTTGGGGCTTACAAAGCACTCTCACATCCATTGTCTCCTTTGATTCAACAACTTTTGAGGGATTATCTTTAACTCCACTTTATATAAGAAGGTTCAGAGAGGTTAAGTAATTTGCCTGGGTCGCACAGATATTAGAAGGAGTCAGAAATTAAGGACAGGGACCAGGCACAGTGGCTTATGCCTATAATCCCAGCCATTTGGGAGGCCTGGGCCTCCCTGAGGTCAGGAGTTCGAGACCAGTGTGGCCAACATGGCAAAACCCCATCTCTACTAAAAACAAAACTTAGCTGGGCATGGTGGTATGCACCTGTAGTCTCAGCTACTCGGGAGGCTGAGGCAGGAGAATTGCTTGAGCCCGGGAAGGGGGAGGTTGCAGCAAGCCAAGATCGTGCCACCGCACTCCAGCCTGGGTAACGAGCGAGACTCAGTCTCAGAAAGAAAAAAAAAAGAAATTAAATTATCAGAAACCAAAACAAATAATCTGATGCCAAGATTGAGGCAGTTTCTAGCAAGCCACATTCCATGGCAGGGATTGCCCGTGCTCAGAGAAAGCTGCCTTCACTTCTAAGATACAATATGAGAGGCACAGGAGGCCCCCACTGCGTATGACATTGCCCAGAACCCAGCCTAGTAAGTTGCAAGGGCCTCACAGAGGTTCTATTCAGTCTCCTCGTCTTACAGCTGAAGAAAAAACTGAGACTCAGGGAGGGAAGAAAGTACGTGGCAATATCAGGACTAAAACCCAAATCTCCAGCCCAGATCTCTTTCCACTTCACTCAAGGCCCCTGGGTTTGGCCCTCTTCCAACTCCAGAATGGTCAGCCCTTGTGCTAGGCGAGCTTTGCAGAACAGAAGAGGAACCAGAGCAGAAAAACAAAATGTTGCTTAGCAACCAGAAGGGTGGGCATGTGTGGTTTTGCCACCTGGCATCCATTTACCCTTCTTTCTAGTGTCTTCATCCCCGGCTTATTCTCAGGGGACTAGCTACACCCCCTTTTCAGGCTCTGCTCCTCAAAGAAATTCATTTCCTGGAGTTCACTTCACTTCCCGCTCCAAGAGTGGGCATGTGACTCAGGTTTGACCAATCGGAGCATCACATTCCTCTGGCCAGTAAAGTAGGGGTCTGGGGCGGGTAGCCGGTGGATAGGCTTTTCACATGTAATGCTTCACAATACTGCAAAGCACCACTCAAGGACGGGAGGCTGGCTGAAGTGCTTTACAGGCAAGGTCCTGAGTCTAATCCTGCCTCCTCTGCAACTCCAAGTCACCGCCTGATTTTGGCCAGTTGTTCACGGATGTGAATAAACAGGGAAGAAAATGTGAATGCAGGCCGGGCGCAGTGACTCACGCCTGTAATCCCAGCACTTTGGGAGGCCAAGGCTGGCGGATCACTTGAGGCCAGGAGTTCAAGACCAGCCTGTCCCAACATGGTAAAACGCCACCTGTACTAAAAATAGAAAAAAGTAGCTGGCTGTGACAGCGTGCACCTGTAGTCCCAGCTGCTTAGGAGGCTGCAGCATGGGAATCACTTGAACCCAGGAGGCGAAGGTTGCAGTGAGCCAAGATCATACCCATTGCACTCCATCCAGGGTGACAGAGCAAGACTCCGTCTCAAAAAGAAAAAAGGAGGCCGGGCGCGGTGGCTCAAGCCTGTAATCCCAGCACTTTGGGAGGCCGAGACGGGCGGATCACGAGGTCAGGAGATCGAGATCATCCTGGCTAACACGGTGAAACCCCGTCTCTACTAAAAAATACAAAAAACTAGCCGGGCGAGGTGGCGGCGCCTGTAGTCCCAGCTACCCGGGAGGCTGAGGCAGGAGAATGGCGTGAACCCAGGAGGCGGAGCTTGCAGTGAGCTGAGATCTGGCCACAGCACTCCAGCCTGGGTGACAGAGCGAGACTCCGTCTCAAAAAAAAAAAAAAAAAGAAAAAAGGAGGCCGGGCGCGGTGGCTCAAGCCTGTAATCCCAGCACTTTGGGAGGCCGAGACGGGCGGATCACGACGTCAGGAGATCGAGACCATCCTGGCTAACACAGTGAAACCCCGTCTCTACTAAAAAACACAAAAAACTAGCCGGGTGAGGTGGCGGGTGCCGGTAGTCCCATCTACTCCAGAGGCTGAGGCAGGAGAATGGCATAAACCCGGGAGGCGGAGCTTGCAGTGAGCTGAGATCCGGCCACCGCACTCCAGCCCGGGCGACAGAGGGAGACTCCGTCTCAAAAAAAAAAAAAAAAAAAAAAGAAAAAAGGAAAATGTGAATCGAGTGACACAAACCCCTCGACAATATAACTCCAATGTCCTGCTAACAGGGGAGGAGGGGGAAGTCTTGGAAGGCTCACAAATTTCTCAAGATTCCTAAACTCATAAAGTACAGATTGCAAAGAGAAGTAGCAGAGATTCACCCATCTCCCCCATATCTCAGACAAGCAAACCAAGGCCCAAACTGGGGAGGTGAGTCCTTAAAGCCATGCAGTGAGTAGGTGCCCCCAGGTCAGTACTCAGCCAACAATGGCCCCCGACTGCTTTTATGTTATGAAAGCAAATGGTCCAGGGTCATTTTTTATTTTTTGTTTTATTTATTTTTTTGAGATGGAGTCTCGCTTTGTTGCCCAGGCTGGAGTGCAGTGGCGTGATCTGGTCTCACTGCAACCTCCGCCTCCTGGGTTCAAGCGATTTTCCTGCCTCAGCCTCCTGAGTAGCTGGGATTACAGGCGCCCACCACCACGCCCAGCTAATTTTTGTATTTTTAGTAGAGACAGGGTATCACCATGTTGGCCAGGCTAGTCTTGAACTCCTGACCTCAGGTGATCTGCCCGCCTCAGCCTCCCAAAGTGCTGGGATTACAGGCATGAGCCATAGCGCCTTTTTTTTTTTTTCTTTTCCCCTTTAACCACTAAGTTGGTAGACAGATGGCACCTTCAGCCTTGCAGATTGGGATACTTGTCGAAGCTGAAGAATACCCTCTGGCACCCCTGTCTCCTTAGTAGTAGCAACAGAGGCAGCCCTGACCCAGCTGTATTTTTCTCAGGCTTTCTCAGACAAAGGGCCTGCATGCCTTGCCTTGTTATCTCTTAGTCTTAATCAGCTCTGCTCCATTTTCTATCATGTTTTATCTGCAAAAGCCTCCTTGGCTGCCCAACAGGAAAGCTGGGACGAGGTCCCAGAGTTACTTTGAAAGCCAAGCTGGGACTGGTTTGATGGGAGAAAGAACAGCGGATGTGTTGGGCCTGCAGCCCGCCGTGCCTTCAGAGATCCGTATCTCTACACGCGAAGGCAGTGTGGGGGAGGAGAAGGAGCAGGCCGGCTGGCCTGGGTTCACAGTCCAGCTACTACTCCCCAGCTGTGTGACTTTCAGTGAGATATTTCGCCTTCTGAACCTTACCTTCCTCATCTGTAAAAGAGGATGATATCACTTGCCTCGCAGGGTTGTTGGACTGCATGTGTAGCATCATTAGCTCTGAGCCTGGAGGACGGAACTCTGGCTGTATTTGTTTTCCTGGTGCTCAAGGTGTGGCATCATACTACTGAAGAATCAGTATTCTTATCCACAGGATTAGAATTAGTATTCTATCTGCCCTGAAGGTTGGGCTGTAGCATGATAGGCAGAGCCCAGGAACTGGGTCTGAGAATGGTGCTGATGCTCACCAGCTGTGACTAATCCCACCCTTCTCTAAGATTCAATTTCCTCATCTCTAAGTGGAAAGCTTAGTACCTTTCCTGCATCCTGATATTATAGTTATGAAAGTGCCTTGTTAACTGTAAAATACTATGTCAGTTTTATTTCTTCTTATTAGTACACACTGGTGTATAATCAAATCCTTCTGAGACCTTGGGCAAGTTATTAAACCCCTCTGGGTATATCCATCAGGGTCCCAGCAGGAAACAGAAGGCACATTCAAATTGGGCAATTTGATTAGCGTGTAATAATGGGGCTATTTACAAAGATGTAGGCACAGAATGGATAGGGGCAGCACCTAGTAACCACAAGGAGCCCTTGCTCCCCCTCGGCCTTGAAAGAGTGAGGGAGAAGCAATTCTTTGGACCAGAGATGGCAGCTGCATGGAGAAGGCCACCTGACAAGGGCTGTGGCCTTCAGAGGAGGGATGCAGCTCATCCAGGGTGCCCTTGCAAGAGGCGGTTGAGGAAATACCCATATCTCGCTCTCCTCCTGCCCTTTGATTTCCGGTGCATGCTTTCCTTTGGCCTCACCAAACTGGAAACCAGAGGGTAAGGGAACTCCTTGATGCAGTCCATATGGGTCACCCTCCCAAGACACAGGACAGGATGGAAAGGGTGGAGAGCAGGTCGGGTGACGGGGAGTAGGGGGGAATTGGCAGGTATCCAGTGCCCTGGGCTTTAATGTATTTCACAATTAGAGGAAGGTGTTGAATGAGATGATGTCTCCTTCTTTCCCACCCCCTAACAGATTCTCAGTGCTTTTTCCAAGCTTCAGATCTGGACCTAGGGTTAGATCTTAAGCCAGAATCCAAGCCCTCTCCCAGGGAGATCTTTAGTCTTCCTGATTAATCAAGAACAAGGACATCCTTTTCTGGCAGCTCCAAATTTAAATTACCCCCTTTGAGTCCCATACTCAAAGCAGTGGGTAAGCCAGCCACAAAGGGGGTAATTCTTTGGATTACT